>NC_041380.1:331171231-331265128 GCF_002162155.2 Triticum dicoccoides | reverse complement strand
ATCAAATCAACATAGTGAAGATAATCATGAAGACAAGTTGAGATTGAAGCCAAACCAAATGTGAAGACATACCAAACGTAATGCCATGAGTGAAACACTTCAAACAGAAAAAATTTGTGGTGGCGTTACCCACCGTATAGGAAGTATTAAACCCAGACACGGCGCACAATTATCATGGCGCTCCGAAGTCAAATTCCACATTAATGTATTCACACTTAGAATGTAAGTCTTCATTGATTGAAGATATACTTTACTTCGTGTGTTGCACATCTAAGTCATCAATATGCATAAGTGTTAGGATGTGTGCCTGATCACATGACATTTGAGGATTCCAAGATATTTAGCTCACATTGTAACTTGCAAAACCTCTTCTCATCCAAGGGCTTGGTGAAGATATCTGCCAATTGCTCTTCAGTGTTGACGTGTATGATATCAATATATTCCTTCACAACATGATCTCTGAGAAAGTGATGACGAATTTCAATGTGCTTTGTCTTCGAGTGCTGAACTGGGTTGTTGGCAATCTTGATGGCGCTTTCATTGTCGCAGTAGAGTGGCACTTGCTTCAAATGAATGCCATAGTCTTTGAGTGTTTGCTTCATCCATAGAAGCTGAGCGCAGCAAGATCCAGCAGCAATGTATTCAGATTCAGCAGTGGAGAGAGATACACGGTTCTACTTCTTTGAAGACCAACATACAAGTAATCGTCCCAGAAAATGACATGTGCCTGATGTAGACTTGCGATCCACCTTGTCACCAGCATAATCAGCATCCGAGAATCCAACCTAATCAAACTCTGAGCCCTTTGGATACCATAATCCTAATGTTGGGGTGTAAGCCAAATATCGAAGAATTCGCTTCACAGCTAAGTGATGCGATTCCTTTGGTGCCGCTTGGAATCGAGCACACATGCAAACACTAAGCATAATATCTGGCCTAGATGCACATAGATAAAGTAAAGAACCAATCATGGAGCGGTATACCTTTTGATCGAACTCTTTACCATTGTCATCGGGACCCAAATGATGTTTGGCTGGCATTGGCGTCGTGAAGCCTTTGCAGTCTTGCATCCCAAATTTCTTCAAGCAATCTTTGAGGTACTTCTCTTGAGATATGAAGATGACGTTGCATTGCTGATGTATTTGAAGACCAAGGAAGAACTTCAGCTCACCCATCATGGACATCTGATATTTCTCTTGCATCATATATCCAAACTCTTTACTGTATTTCTGATTGGTGCAGCCAAAGATAATGTCATCCACATATATTTGGCACACAAACAGTTCACCATCATATGTCTTCGTGAAGAGAGTGAGGTCGAGGGAACTAGGTTTGAAGCCTTTTCTCTTCAAGAAGTCTTTGAGTGTGTCATACCAAGCCCGAGGGGCTTGTTTGAGGCCATACAGTGCCTTGTTGAGCTTGTACACTATGTCAGGATGTTTTGGATCTTCAAAGCCAGGCGGTTGTGCAACATACACTTCTTCTTCAATCTTGCCATTGAGAAAAGCACTCTTCACATCCATTTGATACAGAAGAATGTTATGATGATTTGCATAGGCCAGCAGTATGCGTATGGCTTCAAGTCTAGCCACAGGAGCAAATGTTTCATCGAAGTCAATCCCTTCAACTTGAGTGTACCCTTGAGCAACGAGACGAGCTTTGTTTCTGACAACTTGACCATGCTCATCTTGCTTGTTGCGATATATCCATTTGGTGCCTATTATATTGTGCTTGCGAGGATCAGGACGCTTAACCAGTTCCCATACATTATTCAGCTCAAACTGTTGAAGCTCTTCTTGCATAGCTTGAATCCATTCAGGTTCCATGAAGGCTTCTTCAACTTTCTTGGGTTCAGATATTGAGACGAATGCGAACTGCCCACAGAAATTTGCTAGTTGTGTTGCCCTCGAATGAGTGAGTGGACCTGGTGCATTGATGCTATCAATTATTCTCTCAATCTGTACTTCATTTGCAACACGAGGATGTACAGGACGAAGATTTTGCTCTTGGTGATCATTGTCATCGTTAGAAGGATTGTCTTCAGGCTGAGCATTGTCTTCAGTTTGATCAGGTGCGGAGATGATAAGTTCCTCTTCAGGCTGAGATTCAAATGGTATGATTTCTCCAGTTCCCATAACTTTGATTGATTCACTGGATGGAACTTCATCTAGCACGTTTGGCAGGTGCTCTCTTTGTGAGCCGTTAGTCTCATCGGACCGCACATCCACTGTTTCAACCACTTTATAGTGAAAAAGGTTGAAGACTCTGTAGGAGTGCGAATCCTTTCCATATCCAAGCATAAAACCTTCATGTGCTTTTGGTGCAAATTTTGAAGTGTGATGTGGATCCTTGATCCAGCACCTGGCACCAAATACTCTGAAGTAACTGACATTTGGCTTCTTGCCAGTAAGGAGCTCATAGGATGTCTTGTTGAGAAGCTTGTGAAGATAAACACGGTTGATGATATGGCATGCAGTATCAATGGCTTTAGGCCAGAACTTTCTTGGAGTCTTGTATTCATCAAGCATCGTCCAGGACATCTCAATAAGTGTTCTGTTCTTGCGTTCCACGACGCCATTCTGCTGCGGTGTGTACAGAGCTGAGAATTCATGTGTAATGCCCAAAGTATCAAGATAAGTGTCTAGACCAGTGTTCTTGAATTCAGTGCCATTGTCACTTCTGATGTGCTTAATCTTGACGCCATAGTTGTTCATGGCTCGATTAGCGAAGCGTGTGAAGACATCCTGCACTTCAGTCTTGTAGAGGATTATATGCACCCAGGTATATCTTGAATAATCATCAACAATGACAAAGCCATAGAGACAAGCAGTAGTAGTAAGAGTTGAGTAATGAGTGGGACCGAAAAGGTCCATGTGGAGCAGTTCGAAGGGTTGAGTCATTGTCATGATTGTCTTCGAGGGATGCTTGGCCCTCGTCATCTTTCCTGCTTCACAGGCACCGCATAAGTGATCTTTCTTGAACTTGACGCCCTCGATGCCTATGACATGCTTCTTCCTTGCAAGGGTGTGCAGGTTCCTCATGCCAGCATACCCTAGCCTCCGATGCCAGAGCCAGCATTCAGAAGCTTTTGCTAGAAGACATACGGCAAGTTGTGGTCTTGCTGAGAAATCTACCACGTACAAATCATCTTTCTGATACCCTTCAAACACTAGAGACTTGTCAGATTCCATTAGAACAAGGCAACGATATTTTCCAAACATCACAATCATGTTTAAATCGCAAAGTATTGAGACAGACATTAAGTTGAAACCAAGGGATTCAACAAGCATGACTTTATCCATGTGTTGATCCTTTGAGATTGCCACTCTACCTAGACCCAATACCTTGCTTTTACCAGTGTCAGCAAATGTGATGTGACTTTTGTCAGATGGACGTAAGGTTGAGTCCATGAGAAGGCTTCACTTGCCAGTCATGTGATTAGTACACCCACTATCAATAATCCATTCTGAAGCAGTTGGTGTCGTACCCTACAGTGCAGTTAGGGGGATAGGCTTCACGAAGAGAATTGTGAAGCATAAATATTTGACGAGCAAGTGGATTGTGAAAGCTTAGATCGAGGTTAGGACTGATAGGGCAAGTGGCAAGCGTCTCAGGAACAAAATACATAATAAGACCATTTGGGCATTTGATCTTGCGCCCTACAAGATGTTTAAGGTCCCCAGCAATGGCTTCAGACAATTTTGGTTTTCGGCTGGAGACCTTTCCCTACAAAAGAGAGTTAAGCTTTCTTAGCCACCCACATCTTCAAGGGTGGCTTCGAAGCAATGAGTCTAAGTGCAGCATCTGAGAACTTTGGCTTTGGATCCCTAGCAAAAAGTCTTGCAGGTGGACAATAGTACTCATAAGGATAAGCAGAATAGTTTTTGATCTTATGAACATGGCGGTTTGATGAAACACGCTCATATTCATAGGCCTGAGTAAGGTTTCCCTGCAAAACATTTGCGTTAGTGCGACTCAGGTGAGTCCTCTGTCTGTATGAAGCCTTTGGACCATATGAAGCATGTGGTCTGGGGTTTGTCTTCTTCACTTGTGGTGTCATGACGACATTCACAGGAAGATTCTCCAAACACCTTTTCGGCACCCAGACTTTCTTCATAGGCAGCCCATTCCTGCAGTTACTACCAATATACCTGGCAAACACTTCACCATTCTGATTCTTAAATAGTTTATAGTTTGCATCAAAGGATTCATCAATAACAATGGAATTAGCACAAGTGAAGCCAGATAGGGTGGATGGATCTGCTGAAGGTTCCTTTGCAGCAACCCATGTGGTTTTGGGGTACTGCTCAGGTTTCCAGTAAGAGCCATCAGCATTCCTTTTCCTTTCGAACCCAACACCCTCTTTCCTAGGGTTTCGGTTCAGGATCTGCCTTTTGAGGACATCACATAGTGTCTGATGCCAATTGAGACTTTTGTACATCCCTGTTTCAAGCAATGTCTTCAACCTAGCATTCTCATCAGCAATAGCAGTGGTATCCTCAGCAGAGGGGTTAGTTACCACATCAACAGTTGAAGATATTGCAATAGTAGCAGCAGTAGAACACCTAGCAACAGAAGTAGCGTTGTCACGCTCGATGCATTTAAGACATGGTGGTTCAAATCCTTCCTGAGCTGAACTGATCTGTTCAGCGCGAAGTGACTCGTTTTCCTTTTGAATATCTTCATGAGCCGCTCTCAATTTCTCAAGATCTTGCTTCCTTTGAAGATAATCATAGGAAAGCTTTTCATGAGTTGTTGAGAGCATTTCATGACGACTTTCAAGTTCCTCATACTTAACATGAAGATTTTTTATGTCTTCAATTAAGGACTGAGATCGAGTCATTTCAGCGTCTAACAGATCATCGCTTTTGTCTAACAGTTTTTGAATATGTTCCATAGCTTTCTGTTGTTCAGTTGCAATTTTAGCAAGTGTTTTGTAGCTGGGTTTGGAACCACAATTAGAGTCATCTTCACTAGATGTTTGATAGTGAGTAGTGCGTGTGTTTACCTTGGCACCACGTGCCATGAAGTAGTAGGTAGGAGCGGAGTAGTCCTTGTCATTTGCATCGGTGTCGGTGATGAAGTCATTGTCTTCAGTGTTGAAGATGGACTTGGCAATGTATGTTGTAGCCAGACTCACAACGCCAGAATCGGACACCTCCTTAGACTCCACCTCCGCCTCCTCAGAAGCGGACTCCTCCTCTGAATCCATTTCCTTGCCAACAAACTCATGTGCCTTGCCAGATGAGCTCTTCTTGTGTGATGAAGACTTTGGGGTAGACTTGGAAGAAGACTTTGAGTATTTCTTCTTCTTGTTGTCATCAGAGTCATACTCCTTGCTCTTCTTCTTCTTGTTGTTCTCATTGTCCCACTGCGGACACTCAGAGATGTAGTGGCCAGGTTTCTTGCACTTGTGGCATGTTCTCTTCTTGTAGTCATGAGCAGAAGCTTCATCATTCCTTGATCTTGATCGTGAATACTTTCTGAAGCCTTTCTTCTTGGTGAATTTTTGGAACTTCTTCACAAGCATAGCAAGCTCCTTTCCAATGTCTTTAGGATCATCAGAACTGCTATCAGATTCTTCTTCAGATGAGGAGACAGCTTTTGCCTTCAAGGCACGAGTTCGCCCATGGTTGGGACCGTAGATGTCTCTTTTCTCAGAAAGCTGAAACTCGTGTGTGTTGAGCCTCTCAAGTATGTCAGACGGATCGAGTGTCTTGAAGTCAGGACGTTCTTGAATCATCAGGGCTAGGATGTCAAACGAGCTGTTAAGTGATTTCAGGAGTGTCTTGACGACTTCATGCTTGGTGATCTCAGTGGCGCCGAGAGCTTGAAGCTCATTTGTGATGTCAGTGAGTCGATCAAACGTGAGCTGGACATTCTCATTGTCATTTCTCCTGAAGCGGTTGAAGAGGTTGCGAAGGACACTGATTCTCTGATCTCTCTGGGTTGAGACGCCTTCATTGACCTTGGAGAGCCAGTCCTAGACTAGCTTAGATGTTTCCAAAGCACTCACGCGGCCATACTGTCCTTTGGTCAGGTGACCACAGATGATGTTCTTGGCAGTGGAGTCCAGTTGAACGAACTTCTTGACATCAGCAGCGGTGACACCTTCACCAGCCTTGGGAACGCCATTCTTGACGACATACCATAGGTCGACATCAATGGCTTCAAGATGCATGCGCATCTTATTCTTCCAGTAGGGATATTCAGTTCCATCGAAGACGGGGCATGCAGCTGAGACTTTAATTATCCCTGCAGTCGACATAGCTAAAACTCCAGGTGGTTAAACCGAATCACACAGAACAAGGGAGTACCTTGCTTTGATACCAATTGAAAGTGCCTTATATCGACTAGAGGGGGGTGAATAGGCGATTTTTATGAAAGTCTTCAAAACATGGGAGTTTTGAAGACAAACGATAGAAATGAACCTATAACCGTGCAGCAGAAGGTAGACTACCCTAGACAACCCATAGTCAAGTATTCAATGAAGTGAAAGCACAAAGACTAACAGCAGCTAGGCAGTATGGATCAGGATGGAAGATAATATGAAACCAATCTGAACAAACAGTCACACAGTGAAGATAAATGGACAATGCAAATAGGCAATGACTTCACAAGGACCAACTGTAAATAAAGAGATGGGAAGGATAGAACAAGTGAGCTTGGTGAAGACAAAGGTTTGGTAGACCAGTTCCAACTGCGGTGACAGTTGTACGTCTAGTTAGGGCGGCTAGGTATTTAAACCTGAGGACACACAGTCCCGGACACCCAGTCCTGAACGCGCAGCTCAGGACACTCAGTCCTCACCATATTCCCCTTGAGCTAAGGTCACACAGACCTCGCCCAATCACTCTGGTAAGTCTTCAATGTAGACTTCCAAACCTTCACAAACTTCGTTCATCGGCGATCCACAATGACTATTGGATGCTCAGAATGCGATGCCTAACCGGCTGGAGGATTCACAGTCCTCAAGTGTAATAATTCTTTAGATCACACAGACAGGAAGACTTCAGTGATGCCTAACACTCTTTGGCTCTGGGTGTTTAGGGCTTTATCCTCGCAAGGAATTCTCTCTCAAAGGCTTCGAGGTGGGTTGCTCTCAAACGACAAAAGCCGTACTCTAACTCTGAGCAGCAAACCGTTTATGGTTGTAGGGGGTGGGCTATTTATAGCCACTGGGCAACTCGACCTGGTTTGTCCGAAATGACCCTTGGTCACTAAGGAACTGACACATGTTCCAACGGTCAGATTTCAAACACACACGGCAACTTTACTTGGACTACAAGCAAAGCTGACTTATCCAACTCTGGACAAGATTTGCTCTCATAGTCTTCACTCGAAGACATAGGATTTTGGTTAAGCATCACTTCAGTAATTCTGACTGGTTCTCTTGGACCCCACTTAATAGTACAGTGGTTCCTATGACTCAACAAATAAAACACAGAATGACGAAACTGCTAAGTATTCGCGCTCCATAGTCTTCACGCGATGTCTTCTCTTATCATAGTCTTGAATATGAATGTCTTCACATACCACCTCTGACTTCAATGTCTTCATACATTTTTAGGGGTCATCTCTGGTAGGAAAACCGAATCAATGAGGGACTTCTACCTGTGTTATCCTGCAATTCTCACAAACACATTAGTCCCTCAACTAGGTTTGTCGTCAATACTCCAAAACCAACTAGGGGTGGCACTAGATGCACTTACAACCGTTGGATTCTCCTTGATCGGACGGCGATCCTCGTCCCTTTAAACAACACTTGTACATGTTTTCAAATAGCCCCTCCCAAAAAAATGTTTTCAAATAGCACACGGTTCACACACGAAAGTCGTGTGCCTACCAAACCGTGGTCGATGCCCCCCCCCTCGTTGCGCGTGTGATCTGAGTCGTGCGTTGTGATTGGCCAGAACCCAAACCCCACAGATCGTATGTCTGCACCATTGGATGCTCCCAGATTGAACGGCAATCCTCATCCCTTTCGACAGGAAATGCAGTTCGTCTAGGAATTGATTTATATGCCAACATGCAGGGTAAATGCCAAAAAAAATCTTACATATAGCACACGAGACCTGAACTGCGCCAGCAAATCAAACCGGTGGTAAAATTGTGATTGGTTTACGTGCGAAAAATTTAGAGGCGAAACGATGAACTCACGTCTTCATTTCAAAATTAGTACGTCTTCATTTCAAACAAAATTATTCTTTTTGTGCACACGAGCGCTTAGAGGCAACCGTTTGCATAGGCCTTTCCGCGCGTGTGGTGACTGGGGATATTTTCACCCTTTTCACCTAGGCCGCCAACACCCCCCACCGTCCGCCCTGTTTCACTCGACTAGTCCACCCAATCTCCTTCACCAGCTCGCCCCTCCCCTAGATCCATAGCAGAACCCTCTCCGGCGCAACTGTGCTCATCCCGGCCGTGTGTCCGCTCTTTGGCGTCAAGCCTACCTCCACTGCCGTTCCCAACACGCGGCGGCCCGTGCCTCGCCGTCTTTGTTTGCTCGATAGCCACCCTCAAGCATATCGATGAAGTAACCCTCGCCTCTCCTTTGGTCCGGCCGGGTTGGCATTAAGAAGCCTGTTAGTTACTGCTCTCCATCGCGGTGAGGCATATTTCCTCGCAATCCCTCTTCCAATTTCGTTTTGTATGTTCCCAAATTGGCTATAAATAACGGAGAGTGTATATATGTTCATTATCTACCTTCCTTACTACATATAAGCTTCATTTGTTCCAATAAGTTACTGCCTATTTACAGATCGCGGGCGCCTGAGTCACACAAACTTAACAAATTAGCCATACATTTTCTAAATTATTGCATGACATGTTTAGAAAGCTTGATACCAAGTTTTTAGTTTTATGCTTATCCTCCTTTCCTGAGTTTCGCATGTGTTCTATGTAGATGCCGAGTAGCAGTGACAGCACTCATTCAGGCCTTGTATCTTCATTTGATTCAGACAACCCTAGGTCTTCAGTAGATTATGAGGGATCAAGTAGTTCATGACCCACAAGTGTAGGTGATCTATCGTAGCCTTTTCGATAAGTAAGAGTGTCGAACCCAACAAGGAGCAGAAAGAAATGATAAGCGGTTTTCAGCAAGGTATTCTCTGCAAGCACTGAAATTATCGGTAACAGATAGTTTTGTGATAAGGTAATTTGTAACGAGTAGCAAGTAATAAAAGTAAATAAGGTGCAGCAAGATGGCCCAATTCTTTTTGTAGCAGAGGACAAGCCTGTACAAACTCTTATATGAAGGAAAGCGCTCCCTAGGACACATGGGAATTATCGTCAAGCTAGTTTTCATCACGATCATATGATTCACGTTCGGTACTTTGATAATTTGATATGTGGGTGGACCGATGCTTGGGTACTGTCCTTACTTGGACAAGCATCCCACTTATGATTAACCCCCATTGCAAGCATCCACAACTACAACAAAAGTATTAAGGTAAACCTCACCATAGCATGAAACATATGGATCCAAATCAGCCCCTTACGAAGCAACGCATAAACTAGGGTTTAAGCTTCTGTCACTCTAGCAACTCATCATCTACTTATTACTTCCCAATGCCTCCCTCTAGGCCCAAACAATGGTGAAGTGTCATGTAGTCGACGTTCACATGACACCACTAGAGGAATAACAACATACATCTCATCAAAATATCGAACAAATACCAAATTCACATGATTACTAATAGCAAGACTTCTCCCATGTCCTCAGGAACAAACGTATCTACTCACAAAGCATATTCATGTTCATAATCAGAGGGGTATTAATATGCATAATGGATCTGAACATATAATCTTCCACCAAATAAACCAACTAGCATCAACTACAAGGAGTAATCAACACTACTAGCAACCCACAGGTACCAATCTGAGGTTTGGATACAAAGATTGGATACAAGAGATGAACTAGGGTTTGAGATGAGATGGTGCTGGTGAAGATGTTGATGGAGATTGACCCCCTCCCGATGAGAGGATCGTTGGTGATGATGATGGTGATGATTCCCCCCTCCCGGAGGGAAGTTTCCCCGGCAGAACAGCTCCGCCGGAGCCCTAGATTGGTTCCGCCAAGGTTCTGCCTCGTGGTGGCGGAGTCTCGTCCCGAAAGCTTGCTTATTATTTTTTTCTCGGACAAAAGACCTCATATAGCAGAAGATGGGCATCGGAGGGCCACCAAGGGGCCCACGAGGCAGGGGGCGCGCCCCCCACCCTCATGGCTGGTGGGTGGCCCCCCTCTGGTACTTCTTGCACTCAATATTTTTTATATATTCTGAAAAGTGCTCCCGTGGAGTTTCAGGACTTTTCGAGATGTGCAGAATAGGTCTCTAATATTTGCTCCTTTTCCAGCCCAGAATTCCAGCTGCCGGCATTCCCCCTCTTCATGTAAACCTTGTAAAATAAGAGAGAATAGGCATAAGTATTGTGTAAAAACATCCCATAATGCAATAAATATCGATATAAAAGCATGATGCAAAATGGACATATCAACTCCCCCAAGCTTAGACCTCGCTTGTCCTCAAGCGAAAGCCGAAATCGAAAAGTATGTCCACATGTTTAGAGATAGAGGTGCCGATAAAAATAAAATACGGACATGAGGGCATCATGATCATTCTTAGAACAGCAACATATATATATATATATATATATATATATATATATATATATTGTCATATGATCTCTTATGCTAAAGTAACAATTCAATCACAATTTCAAGTATGAATCATAAACTTCATTGAGAACCAACAAACTCTAATCTCAGTCATTGAGGCCATTGCAATTTATCATAACATAGGAAAGAGTCAATATAAGAGCTTTTCAGCAAGTCCACATACTCAACCATCTTTTAGTCTTTCACAATTGCCAACACTCACGCAATATTTATGGGTATGAAGTTTTAATCGGACACAGAGAAAGATAGGGGCTTATAGTTTTGCCTCCCAACGTTTTACCTCAAGGGTAATGTCTACAATAATAGTTCATGAAGACTCACATCCAATTAGCTATATATATATCAGGATCTTTCCAACACATTGTGCTTGCCAAAGGATAAAATGTAAAAAGGAAAGGTGAAGATCACCATGACTCTTATGTAAGGTAGAAGATAAAAGTAAAAGATAGGCCCTTCGCAGAGGGAAGCAGAGGTTGTCATGTGCTTTTATGGCTGGATGCACAAAATCTTAATGCAAAAGAATGTCACTTTATATTGCCACTTGTGATATGGACCTTTATTATGCAGTTCGTCGCTTTTATTTCTTCCACATCACAAGATCGTATAAGGCGGGGTCCAGAGAGCACACGAGGTGCCCACGGGGCAGGGGGCGCGCCTAGGGGGTAGGGCACGCCCTCCACCCTCATGGAAGCCTCGTGTCCTTCCCGGACTGCTTCTTATTTTCCTATTTTTCTAAATATTCCAAAATGGAGAAAAATTGCCATTAGAACTGTTTTGGAGTCGTTTACTTACCGTACCACATACCTATTCCTTTTGGGGTCTGAAACGTTCTGGAAAGTGTCCCTTATGTATTCCTCCGGGGTTACGGTTTCACTAATATTAGTTTCAACATTTATAGGATTACCTGATATATAATGTTTAATTCTTCGACCGTTCACCGCCTTCAGATTTGTGCCTTCGAAGTTGTTGATTTTTATGGCACTGGAACGATAGACCTCCTCGATAACGTAAGGACCTTCCCATTTAGAGAGAAGTTTTCCTGCAAAAAATTTTAAACGAGAGTTGTATAACAATACATAATCACCTACATTAAACTCACGCTTTTGTATCCTTTTGTCATGCCATCTTTTAACTTTTTCTTTAAACAGTTTGGCATTCTCATAGGCTTGGGTTCTCCATTCATCCAATGAGCTAATGTCAAATAACCTCTTCTCACCGGCAAGTTTAAAATCATAATTGAGCTCTTTAATATCCCAATATGCCTTATGTTCTAGTTCGAGAGGTAAGTGACATGCTTTTCCATAAACCATTTTATACGGAGACATACCCATAGGTTTTTTATATGCAGTTCTATAGGCCCATAATGCATCATCAAGTTTATTGGACCAATTCTTCCTGGATCTATTAACAGTCTTTTGCAAAATTAATTTGAGCTCTCTATTACTCAATTCTACTTGACCACTAGACTGTGGGTGATAAGGAGATGCAATTCTATGATTAACATCATACTTAGCAAGCATTTTACAAAAAGCACCATGAATAAAATGTGAATCACCATCAGTCATTAAATATCTAGGGACTCCAAATCTCGGAAAAATAACTTCTTTAAGCATCTTAATAGAGGTGTTATGATCAACACTACTAGTTGGAATAGCTTCTACCCACTTAGTAACGTAATCAACAGCAACTAAAATATGTGTATACCCATTAGAGGAAGGAAAAGGTCCCATATAACAAAGCCCCAAACATCAAATGGTTCAATAACAAGTGAATAGTTCATAGGCATTTCTTGACGTCTACTAATATTACCAATTCTTTGACATTCATCACAAGACAAGACAAACTTACGGGCATCCTTGAAGAGAGTAGGCCAAATTGCAATACCTTGTGTGCAGTTCTATCTCCAGCATGGTGTCCTCCATAGGGTACGGAGTGACACTTGCGTAGGATCTATTCCTGTTCATGCTCAGGTACACAACGTCTAATAATACCATCTACTCCTTCTTTATAAAGATGTGGGTCATCCCAAAAGTAATGTCTCAAATCATGAAGAACTTTTTCTTTTGCTGGTATGTGAAACTAGGTGGTATAAATTTAGCAACAATATAATCAGCATACCATGGAGTAGTTCGAGAAGCATTTATGATATTTAATTGTTCATCAGGAAAGCTATCATCAATAGGTAGTGGGTCATCAAGAACATTTTCTAACCTAGACAAGTTGTCTGCAACGGGGTTCTCAGCTCCCTTTCTATCAATAATATGCAAATCAAATTCTTGTAGCAGGAAAGCCCATTTGATAAGTCTAGGTTTAGCATCTTTATTTTCCATAAGGTATTTAATAGCAGCATGATCAGTGTGAATAGTTACTTTAGAATCAACAATATAAGGTCTGAACTTTTCACAAGCAAATACAACTGCTAAGAATTCCTTTTCAGTAGTAGAATAATTTCTTTGGGCATTGTCTAGAGTTTTACTAGCATGCTGTATAACATTCAATTTCTTATCAACTCTTTGTCCTAGAACAACACCTACAGCATAATCACTAGCATCACCCATAATTTCAAAGGGTAAATTCCAATCGGGTGGCTGAATAATAGGTTCAGAAATTAATGCTTTCTTAAGTATTTCAAATGCCTCTACACAATCATCATCAAAGACAAAAGGAATATCTTTTTGTAATAGGTTGGTCAGAGGCCGAGAAATTTTTGAGAAGTCCTTAATGAGCCTCCTACAAAAACCGCCATGACCTAGAAAACTTCTTATACCTTTAATGTCCTTGGGACATGGCATCTTTTCAATAGCATCAACTTTAGCTTTATCAACTTCAATACCTCTTTCATAAATTTTATACCCCAAGACAATACCTTCATTAACCATAAAGTGGCATTTCTCCCAATTCAAAACAAGATTAGTTTCTTCACATCTCTGCAAAACTCGATCAAGGTTTCTCAAGCAATCATTAAAAGAGGATCCATAAACAGAGAAATCGTCCATGAAAACCTCACATATCTTTTCACAAAAGTTAGAAAATATAGCCATCATGCATCTTTGAAAGGTAGCAGGTGCATTACATAAACCAAAAGGCATACGTCTATAAGCAAAAGTACCGAAAGGGCAAGTAAAAGTGGTCTTTGTTTGATCATCAGCTGACACAGGTATTTGAGAGAAGCCAGAGTAACCATCTAGAAAGCAAAAATGAGTATGTTTGGATAATCTTTCTAGCATTTGATCAATAAAAGGCAAAGGGTAATGATCTTTTTAGTAGCTTTATTTAATTTACGGAAATCAATTACCATCCTATAAACTGTAATAATTATTTGCGGAATCAATTCATCTTTATCATTAGGAACATCAGAATACCTTCCTTCTTAGGGACACAATGGACAGGACTTACCCACTGACTATCAGCAACGGGATAAATTATACATGCCTCAAGGAGCTTTAATATTTCCTTTCTTACCACTTCTTTCATCTTAGGATTCACCCGTCGTTGGTGATCAATAACTGGTTTGGCGTCTTTCTCCAAATTTATTTTGTGTTGACATAGAGTGGGACTAATGCCCTTAAGATCATCAAGAGTATATCCAATAGAAGCACGGTGCTTCTTTGGAGTTTTCAATAATTTCTCCTCCTCCTTCTCTGAAAGGTTAGCACTAATAATAACAGGATATATCTTCTTTTTATCAAGATAAGCATATTTAAGAGTATCAGGTAATGGTTTAAGCTCAAACACGGGATCACCCTTGGGTGGAGGAGGATCCCCTAGGATTTCAACAGCAAGTTGTGTTTCAGAATAGGTCCCTGTTTAAAGAATACTTCATCTATTTCCCTTCTTTCATTCATGAACACATCATTTTCATGGTCTAGCAAATATTGTTCTAAAGGATCGGTAGGAGGCACGGCAATAGAAGCAAGACCAATAATTTCATCTTTACTAGGCAATTCCTCATCACGGGGTTGTCTACTAAATTTAGCAAAATTAAACTCATGAGACATATCCCCTAAACCAACAGAAATAATATCCTTATTGTAGTCTATCTTAGCATTACAGTATTCAAGAAGGGTCTACCAAATATAATGGGACAAAAGCTATCTTGTGGGGAACCAAGAACAAGAAAATCAGCAGGATATTTAGCCTTCCAACACAAGACTTCAACGTCTCTAACAATCCCAATTGGTGAAATAGTATCTCTATTAGCAATCTTAATGGTAACATCGGTATCTTCTATCTCAGTTGATGCAATATCATGCATAATTTCTTTGTATAAGGAAATAGGTATTTCACTAGCACTAGCACCCATATCACACAAGCCATGATAACAATGATCTCCTATTTTAACAGAAATAACAAGCATGCCTACCACAGGTCTATGTTTATCTTTAGCACCAGGTTTAGCAATTCTAGCAGTCTCATCACAAAAGTAAATAACATGCCCATCAATATTATCAGCCAAGAGATCTTTAACAATAGCAATATTAGGTTCAACTTTAACTTGCTCAGGGGGTTTGTGTGTCCTAATATTACTCTTGTTGACTACAGTTAAAGCTTTAGCATGATCCTTAATTCTAACAGGGAAAGGTGGTTTCTCAACATAAGCAGTGGGAACAACAGTGGGAACAACAAGATCATCATAAGTGATATTTATTTTCTTCAACTTTAATAGGTGCAACTACTTTTGTTTCAATGAGGGGATTATATTTAAACCACTTCTCCTTAGGGAGATCAACATGAGTAGCAAAAGATTCACATAAAGAAGCTACTATCTCAGAGTCGAGTCCATATTTAGTGCTAAACTTACGTAAAACATCAGTATCCATAAAAGATTTAACACAATCATACTTAGGTGTCATACCTGACTCCTTACCTTCGTTGAGATCCCAATCTTCAGAGTTGCATTTAATTCTCTCCAATAAATTCCATTTGAATTCAATAGTCTTCATCATAATGGAACTAGTACAAGAAGTATCGAGCATGGAGCGATTATTGTCAGAAAGCCGAGCATAAAATTTTTGAATAATCATTTCTCTTGAGAGCTCATGATTGGGGCATGAATATAACATTGACTTAAGCCTCCCCCAAGATTGAGCGATGCTTTCTCCTTCGCGAGGCCAAAAATTATATATATAATTATGATCACGATGAACAAGATGCATAGGATAAAACTTCTGATGGAATTCCAATTTCAACCGTTTGTAGTCCCATTATCCCATATCATCACATAGCCTATACCATGTCAATGCATCTCCCTTCAAAGATAGAGGGAATACCTTCTTCTTGATAACATCATCGGGCATACCTGCAAGCTTAAATAATCCACAAACTTCATCCACATAGATTAAGTGTAAGTTGGGATGCAATGTTCTATCTCCTGCAAAAGGATTAGCCAGCAGTTTCTCTATCATACTCGAAGGAATTTTGAAGTAAACATTTTTTGTAGGTTGTGGAGAAACTATTTGCTCTACCGGTCAGGGTGAAGATACACCGAACAAGCCCCTCAAAGGATTATTCTCCATAGTAAAAAGTGACAGTAAATTTCAGCACACTATATAAATTTTTCCTTACCAAATTCGACCTACCAAAGGCGCTTCACTCCCCGGCAACGGCGCCAGAAGAGTGTCTTGATGACCCACAAGTGTAGGGGATCTATCATAGCCTTTTAGATAAGTAAGAGTGTCGAACCCAACGAGGAGCAGAAGGAAATGATAAGCGGTTTTCAGCAAGGTATTCTCTGCAAGCACTGAAATTATTGGTAACAGATAGTTTTGTGATAAGGTAATTTGTAACGAGTAGCAAGTAATAAAAGTAAATAAGGTGCAGAAAGATGGCCCAATCCTTTTTGTAGCAAAGGACAATGGGGACAAACTCTTATATGAAGGAAAGCGCTCCTGAGGACACATGGGAATTATCGTCAAGCTAGTTTTCATCACGATCATATGATTCGCGTTCGGTACTTTGATAATTTGATATGTGGGTGGACCAGTGCTTGGGTACTATCCTTACTTGGATAAGCATCCCACTTATGATTAAACCCCATTGCAAGCTTCCGCAACTACAACAGAAGTATTAAGGTAAACCTAACCATAGCGTGAAACATATGGATCCCAATCAGCCCCTTACAAAGCAACACATAAACTAGGGTTTAAGCTTCTGTCACTCTAGCAACCCATCATCTACTTATTACTTCCCAATGCCTCCCTCTAGGCCCAAACAATGGTGAAGTGTCATGTAGTCGACGTTCACATGACACCACTAGAGGAATAACAACATACATCTCATCAAAATATCAAACGAATACCAAATTCACATGACTACTAATAGCAAGACTTCTCCCATGTCCTCGGGAACAAATGTAACTACTCACAAAGCATATTCATGTTCATAATCAGAGGGGTATTAATATGCATAATGGATCTGAACATATAATCTTCCACCAAATAAACCAACTAGCATCAACTACAAGGAGTAATCAACACTACTAGCAACTCACGGGTACCAATCTGAGGTTTGGATACAAAGATTGGATACAAGAGATGAACTAGGGTTTGAGATGAGATGGTGCTGGTGAAGATGTTGATGGAGATTTACCACCTCCCGATGAGAGGATCGTTGGTGATGACGATGGTGATGATTTCCCCCTCCCGGAGGGAAGTTTCCCTGGCAGAACAGCTCCGCCGGAACCCTAGATTGGTTCCGCCAAGGTTCCGCCTCGTGGTGGTGGAGTCTCGTCCCAAAAGTTTGCTTATTATTTTTTCTCGTACGAAAGACCTCATATAGCAGAAGATGGGCATCGGAGGGCCACCAGGGGGCCCACGAGGCAGGGGGGCACGCCTAGGGGGTAGGGCGCGCCCTACACCTTCGTGGCTAGTGGGTGGGCCCCCTCTGGTACTTCTTGCGCTCAATATTTTTATATATTCTGAAAAGTGCTCTCGTGGAGTTTCAGGACTTTTGGAGATGTGAAGAATAGGTCTCTAATATTTGCTCCTTTTCCAGCCCAGAATTCCAGCTGCCGGCATTCCCCCTCTTCATGTAAACCTTGTAAAATAAGAGAGAATAGGCATAAGTATTGTGACATAATGTGTAATAACAGCCCATAATGCAATAAATATTGCTACCTCTTGAGCACTGCGTTGGTTTTCCCCGAAGAGGAAGGGATGATGCAGCAAAGTAGCGTAAGTATTTCCCTCAGTTTTTGAGAACCAAGGTATCAATCCAGTAGGAGGCTACGCGCGAGTCCCTCGCACCTGCACAAAACAAATAAATCCTCGCAACCAACGCGATAAGGGGTTGTCAATCCCTACACGGCCACTTACGAGAGTGAGATCTGATAGATATGATAAGATAATATTTTTGGTATTTTTGTGATAAAGATGCAAAGTAAAATAAAAGCAAAGGAAATAACTAAGTACTGGGAAATTAATATGATGAAGATAGACCCGGGGGCCATAGGTTTCACTAGTGGCTTCTCTCGAGAGCATAAGTATTCTACGGTGGGTGAACAAATTACTGTTGAGCAATTGACAGAATTGAGCATAGTTATGGGAATATCTAGGTATGATCATGTATATAGGCATCACGTCCGAGACAAGTAGACCGACTCCTGCCTGCATCTACTACTATTACTCCACTCATCAACCGCTATCCAGCATGCATCTCGAGTATTAAGTTAATGAAAATAGAGTAACGCCTTAAGCAAGATGACATGATGTAGAGGGATAAACTCATGCAATATGATGAAAACCCCATCTTGTTATCCTCGATGGCAACAATACAATATGTGCCTTGCTGCCCCTACTGTCACTGGGAAAGGACACCACATGATTGAACCCAAAGCTAAGCACTTCTCCCATTGCAAGAAAGATCAATCTAGTAGGCCAAACCAAACTGATAATTCGAAGAGACTTGCAAAGATAACCAATCATACATAAAAGAATTCAGAGAAGATTCAAATATTGTTCATAGATAGACTTGATCATAAACCCACAATTCATCGGTCTCAACAGACACACCGCAAAAAGAAGATTACATCGAATAGATCTCCACAAGAGAGGGGGAGAACATTGTATTGAGATCCAAAAAGAGAGAAGAAGCCATCTAGCTACTAACTATGGATTCGTAGGTCTGAGGTGAACTACTCACACTTCATCGGAGGGGCTATGGAGTTGATGTAGAAGCCCTCCGTGATAGATGCCCCCTCCGGTGGAGCTCCGGAGCAGGCCCCAAGATGGGATCTCGTGGATACAGAAAGATGCGGTGGTGGAATTAGGGTTTTGGCTCCGTATCTGATCGTTTGGGGGTACGTAGGTATATATAGGAGGAAGGAGTACGTCGGTGGAGCAACATGGGGCCCATGAGGGTGGAGGGCGCGCCTGGGGGGTAGGCGCGCCCCCCTACCTCGTGGCCTCCTCTTTTGTTTCTTGACGTAGGGTCCAAGTCCCCTAGATCACATTCGGTGAGAAAATCACGTTCCCGAAGGTTTCATTCCGTTTGGACTCCATTTGATATTCCTTTTCTTCGAAACCCTGAAATAGGCAAAAAAACAACAATTCTGGGTTGGGCCTCCGGTTAATAGGTTAGTCCAAAAAATAATATAAAAGTGGATAATAAAGCCCAATAATGTCCAAAACAGTAGATAATATAGCATGGAGCAATCAAAAATTATAGATACATTGGAGACGTATCAAATATCGATATAAAAGCATGATGCAAAATGGACGTATCAGTAGTCTTGTACGGGATAGAGCTGCAGCAATTACCCTTCCAGTTAGGACATGGAGGAACGCTCCAAGGAAGCCCACGCACTAGCCTAAAGGTGTATATGAAGTAACCGAGATTGATTTAAAGTCCTGGGCTCCAACTAAATCAAATAAAGCACACATGAGGTTCAGGAGTGTGTGTGGATTTGTTGGCAGGGCAAGGCTCAACATTAATCTGCCGGGGTTTCGAAAGACTGACATAGAAACACAGTGAAGGATAGTCCGGGAGATCATGGATCACTTCAATGCTCTAGAGAAGTGGAAAATGCAGGTGGAACACGCTGCACTGAAGAAGGCTAGGGATGCTTGGAGAAACTGGAAGCACGTGCTATACAAGAAGTACTTGAGTGAAGGCAAGGACCCAATCCCTGCATACCCCCAAATTACAAAGGCAGACTGAGTAGAATTCAAAAGGATCAAGGCAACTCCAGAGTTTTTGCGAAGAGTTTCAAGCAATCAGAACTTCAGAAGAAGAACATACACCCCACCGTATGGGTGCGGCAGGATACTACGGCATGAAACTGATATGGGAACAGGAGGACAAAGAAGCAGTAGCGGCGGGTGGGAATCCGGCCTTTAGTCAAATCAAGGGCGAACGCGCCAGAGACTACTTGTGAGCATGTGCAAAGAGGCGTGATGACGGAACTTTTACTTTGAAAATGCACGTGACGCAAAACTGTATGAAGTGATGGTAGAAGCTTCCAAGATCCCTGGAAGGTTCTACAGGAACTCAGGGCCATGTGACATTCTGTCCATTGCTCTGGACACAAAAGAGCCCCCTAGCTGTACAAGGGGTATAGGTGTTAATGTCCCGCACAAGAGGGCTTTCACACTCAGCAAAGAAGAAAGGCTCGACATGAAAAAGGGGAGGAGTGAAATGAAGCAGAATGCATTGTTTGAAAAGTTGAAGAAGGATATTTATCCGGCTGTTCGAAAGGATGTTGAGGAGTCAATGATGATGCAGAAGACTCTAACACTAACAGATAGCCAGCAGATGGGTGGGGAGGCGGGCATGGATGATGTTGCTTATTGCGCGACAACACTGCACAAGAGTAGTTGTGCATCAGTTGACCCCAGCGACACTGAGTCTGCAGCTGCTCGTGATGATGCTATATCTAATCTATCTGGAATGAAAGACAGACTGAAGGGCGTGCTTACACATTATGAAGGTATATTAAAATGTGCAACATCCTGGGTTTGCCCACCCTTCTTGGAAGATGGCCTCTTCTCGGACAATGTGCCATTGAAGCCGGGCTATGTGAAGTGCTATGTGACTGAAGTAAAGCCTGGATTCAATGAATTTGCCCGGAAGAATGTCCTAGGAGAATTCAATGAGCAAAGGACCATGGGAGAAACACTGTTACATCACATCCAGTGGCCATGAAAGGAAATAGAGTTCATCGATGAGATTCCTGAAGCTCCACCAAGAGCAACCACTGTCGCCCCTCAACCGGTGACGCCCTCCTTGCCACAGCAGCACTCGCGGGCTGATGCATCAACCTGTGATCAGCCAGCCCGACTTTGTGGCGTACAGGCCATGTCAACCTCCGCCCAAAGCAGCCAGTGGAAAGGCCTACAACTACTGATGGCACACCACCGGTTCAGATGCCGGCCGCTGAAGTAGCAAGGGGAGACCCAGCTGCAGCACATGCTCAGCAGACCAACCTGGTGGAACAGATTGCTAAGCAGTCTGATGCTTCGGAACCACCTGCTAAGCAGTCTATAGGTCCAGAATCGACTGCTCATCAGTCAGTTGGTCCGCAGGCGCGTGACCAGCATACCAATGCGTCAGCACTTCCTGCTCAGCAAACCAACATGCTGGCACGGCCTCCTTAGCACACCGGCAAGTTGGCACCACCTGTGCAGAAACCCAACATAGCTTCAATGCATGGTCAGCAGTCCGATGCCTCTGCTCCTTGTAACGCACCGAGACCGATGCGCCAGGTGTCTTCCAGTCATTCGCTGTTGTTGCCTTGTCATTCGCTTGCGTGATGCATCTTGCCATGTCATCATCTGCATTGCATCTGCATGTTTTCGAAACTTGCATCTGTCCCGGTCTCCCCGTTCCTTCCGTTGTCCATTCTGAGCCCAAAAACACTTACACGCGCCTGCGGCACCTCTGAAATATTATTTTATAAGTGGCCGGAAAATGTTCTCGGAATGGTATGAAAGTTGGCATGCGGTGTTGTTATGTTGTTAGTAGGTCGCCTGCCAAGTTTCATCGCATTCAGAGTCCGTTTGACGCCCCAACGGTTAACTATAGCGGCATTATAGCCGGTCTATCGTCGGACGTTTCCGGTCTCCGGAAACGGTTGCCGGGTTGCATTCCTCCTCTCTCTTCTCAGTCCAACCACACACTTGACCTCATTTGCCTAACCCCTCTTTGCACAGTGCATCGACCCCTCGCACGTGTCTGAAACTTACCCGAACCCGACCCAGGTTTGTCGTTACCGATGGTTCCGGATCATCCCCAAACATCTATAAAATATCTCTATTTTCTTAATTGGACTCCCTATCTATTTATTTCTCGACCGTCGGATTTCAATCGGATGATCCAAACTTCCCTCTTTTCCAATATATATAGTGCATCCCTAGTCCATTTCTAGACCAAACCCTAAATTCTAGGCAGTTTGTCCCTCGCGCCGCCGCCAGCAGCTTCTTCCTCGGGATCCCACCCGAGCCAACCCACGCACAGACAGCCTTCCTATCTCGTTTTCCCCTATCCACCAAACCAGATCCAGCCCCTCCTGTCAATCCTGACAGCCGTATCATGCATCTAATGGCCAGGAGAGCCCCATGGGCTCCCACAACCGCCAGCAGTCAGCTGCGTGCCCGCTCGAGAGGAGCCCGAGGCCTCCACGCTGGAGCCACGAGCGCCACCGTTGCCGGAGATGAGTGCCCCGCTGCCCCATGATTCTTCTCCCTCTCCTCTCATTCGTTTCTCTTGGCTCTCTAGCTCCCTGCCTCTCAAGTCTCTCTGTTCTCTCCCCGTGCAGGAGCCGTGGAAGCCATGGCCTGAATTCAGCCTCGAGGTCCCGACGCCGCCATCTGCTGCATCCGCTGCCGCGCAAAGTCCCGCTTCCTCGCCTGCGCCTCAAGTCCGTCCCCGCGTCGTCCTGGACCTCCCTTGCTTTGCCTTGGTCTGCCACAGCCCCTCGCCCGCGCGCCAAGTTCTTGTTGCGGCCGCCTCAAACTATCATGCCGACGCCTTCCATGGAGTTCCCTACAGCCTCCCGTCAGTGTCGTCTCGAGCAGAACCCCGCCGGTGAGGCCCCGCCACCGCGTGCCTCCGTTTGTCTCTCCCTTTTCTTTTCTCCGACCACCCATGTCGTCCCTCTCAACTCTCTCCTTTTCCTCTGTAGTCCGCCGCCATGGACGTCTGATACGTCTCCGTCGTATCTACTTTTCCAAATTTGCCCTTGTTTTCGACTCTAACTTGCATGATTTGAATGGAACTAACCCAGACTGACGTTGTTTTCAGCAGAATTGCCATGGTATTACTTATGTGCAGAAACAGAAGTTCTCGGAATGACCTGAAACTTCACGGAGATTATTTTGGAAATAATAAAAAATAATGGAAAAATATCAAGACCAGGGGGCACACCCTAGCCACGAGGGTGGGGGTGCGCCTGCCCCCTAGGCGCGCCCCCTACCTCGTGGGCCCCCTGGAGCTCCTCCGACCTCAACTCCAACTCTATATATTTGTGTTCGGAGAGAAAAAATGAGGGAGAAAGATTCATCGCGTTTTACGATACGGAGCCGCCGCCAAGCCCTAAACTCTTTCGGGAGGGCTGATCTGGAGTCCGTTCGGGGCTCCGGAGAGGGGAATCTGTCGCCATCATCATCATCAACCATCCTCCATCACCAATTTCATGATGCTCACCGCCGTGCGTAAGTAATTCCATCGTAGGCTTGCTGGGCGGTGATGGGTTGGATGAGATTTATCATGTAATCGAGTTAGTTTTGTTAGGGTTTGATCCCTAGTATCCACTATGTTCTGAGATTGATGTTTTTATGACTTTGCCATGCTTAATGCTTGTCACTAGGGCCCGAGTGCCATGATTTCAGATCTGAACCTATTATGTTTTCATGAATATATGTGAGTTCTTGATCCTATCTTGCAAGTCTATAGTCACCTACTATGTGTTATGATCCGGTAACCCCGAAGTGACAATAATAGGGACCACTTCCGGTGATGACCATAGTTTGAGGAGTTCATGTATTCACTATGTGTTAATGCTTTGGTCTGGTACTCTATTAAAAGGAGGCCTTAATATCCCTTAGTTTCCGCTAGGACCCCGCTGCCACGGGAGGGTAGGACAAAAGGTGTCATGCAAGTTCTTTTCCATAAGCATGTATGACTATATTCGGCATACATGCCTACATTACATTGATGAATTGGAGCTAGTTCTGTGTCACCCTAGGTTATGGCTGTTACATGATGAACCACATCCAGCATAATTCTCTATCACCGATCCATTGCCTACGAGCTTTCCATATATTGTTATTCGCTTATTTACTTTTCCGTTGTTATTGCTATCATCACTACAAAATACCAAAAACATTACTGTTTCTATCATTACCTTTTGCTACCATTACCACTACTATCATACTACTTTGCTACTAAATACCTTGCTGCAGATATTAAGTTTCCATGTGTGGTTGAATTGACAACTCAGCTGGTAATACTTGAGAATATTCGTTGGCTCCCCTTGTGTCGAATCAATAAATTTGGGTTGAATACTCTACCCTCAAAAACTATTGCGATCCCCTATACTTGTGGGTTATCAAGACTATTTTCTGGCGCCGTTGCCGGGGAGCATAGCTCTATTCTTTGAGTCACTTGGGATTTATATCTGCTTATCATTATGCAGAACTTGAGAGATCCAAAAACCAAGATTTATCCCTCAACTACGAGTGGAGGTAAGGAACTACCATCTAGCTCTGCACTTGATTCACCTTCTGTTTTGAGTAAGCTTGCGACTCCTAAACCTGCTTCTACTATTGATTCTGATATGTCGCATATTATTGATGATGCCACTTCTTCTATGCATGATACTTATGATGAAACTACTGTGCCACTAGGTGAATTTCTTGATGAGCAACTTGCTAGGGCTAGAGAGAATGAAATTATTGAAACTGATAATACTGATGAAAGTGATTATGAAGGCTCTCCTAATAAATATGAATTACCTGTTGTGCCTGAGGGCTATGTTATGGATGAAGAAACTAAAAGAGACTTTCTTGCTTGCAATGATAGAAGTGATCTTAAGAAATTATTAGCTAAGCTTAAACAAAAAACTCTGAATGCTAGAATGAAATATGATCCTGCTTATGCTACTTCACCTATCTTTGTTACTGATAAGGATTATGAATTCTCTATTGATCCTGATATAATTACTTTGGTTGAATCTGATCCTTTTTATGGCTATGAATCTGAAACTGTTGTGGCACATCTTACTAAATTAAATGATATAGCCACCATGTTCACTCATGATGAGAGAACTCGCTACCTTTATATCCTTAAAATATTTCCGTTCTCATTAAAGGGTGATGCTAAGATATGGTTTAATTCTCTTGATCTTGGTTGTGTGCGTAGTCCCCAGGATATGATTTATTACTTCTCTGCTAAATATTTCCCTGCTCATAAGAAACAAGCTGCCTTAAGGGATATATATATATAATTTTGTGCAAATTGAAGAAGAGAGTCTCCCACAAGCTTGTGGGAGGCTTCTCCAATTACTTAATGCTTTGCCTGATCACCCTCTTAAGAAAAATGAAATACTTGATATCTTTTATAATGGACTAACCGATGCTTCCAGAGATTACCTGGATAGTTGTGATGGTTCTGTTTTCAGGGAAAGAACACCGGATGAAGCTGAAATTCTATTGAATAATATGTTGACAAATGAAAATAATTGGACACTTCCTGAGCCTATTCCTAAACCAACTCCGAAGAAAAGGGGTATTCTATTTCTCAGTCCCGAAGATATGCAAGAGGCAAAGAAATCCATGAAAGAAAAGGGTATTAAAGCTGAAGATGTTAAGAATTTACCTCCTATTGAAGAAATACATGGTCTTAATTTACCGCCTGTTGAAGAAATATATGGCTTTAATCCATCACCTATTGAAGAAACACATGGTCTTGATAACCCGACACAGGCAGTAAAGGTAAATTCTCTCTATAAATATGATAAAGCTGAAATCCCATTTACTAAGTTTGCTAGCCCATGCCTGGATGAGTTTGATGGCTTTATGGTCAAACAAGAAAACTTAAATGCTTATTTTGGTAGAGAATTAAAACACAGTGCTGATATGCTTGAACACTTGGGTGATTATATGGCTAATGTCAAAGGTGAACTTAAACTTATTAGTAAACATGCTTCTATGGTTACCACTCAAGTAGAACAAGTACTTAAAGCTCAAAATGATTTGCTCAATGAATTGAATAAGAAGAATAATGACTATGTTGTTAGAGTGGCTACTAGAACTGGTAAAATGACTCAGGAACCTTTGTATCTCGAAGGCCACCCTAAGAGAATTGAGCAAGATTCTCAGAGAAATAATATAGATGCACCTAGTCCTTCTAAAAGGAAGAAAAAGAAAAATGATAGGACTATGCATGCTCCTAGTGAACCTATTGTTGAAACACTTGAGAATCCAAATGATATTTCTATTTCTGATGCTGAAACACAATCTGGTAATTAACATGAAACTAGTGATAATGTAAATGATAATGTTCATGTTGATGCTCAACCTAGTAATGATAATGATATAGAAATTGATCCTGCTGCTGATCTTGATAACCCACAATCAAAGATTCAACGTTATGATAAGAAAGACTTTGTTGCTAGGAAACACGGTAAAGAAAGAGAACCATGGGTTCAAAAACCCATGCCTTTTCCTCCCAAACCATCCAAGAAAAAGGATGATGCGGATTTTGAGCGCTTTGCTGAAATGATTAGACCTATCTTTTTTCGTATGCGATTAACTGATATGCTCAAAATGAATCCTTATGCTAAGTACATGAAGGAAATTGTTACTAATAAAAGAAAGATACCGGAAGCTGAAATTTCCACCATGCTTGCTTATTATACTTTTAAAGGTGGAATACCAAAGAAACTTGGGGATCCAGGAGTACCCACTATACCATGCTCCATTAAAAGAAACTATGTTAAAACTGCTTTATGTGATCTTGGAGCCGGTGCTAGTGTTATGCCTCTCTCTTTATATCGTAGACTTGATTTAAATAAGTTGACACCTACTGAAATATCTTTGCAAATGGTTGATAAATCAATTGTTATACATGTCGGTATTTGTGAGGATGTGCATGTTGTGGCTGCAAACCTTACTATTTTAATGGACTTTGTTATTCTTGATATTCCCGAGGACGATAGTATGTCTATTATTCTTAGAAGACCATTTTTGAATACTGCAGGGGCTGTTATTGATTGCACCAAAGGCAATGTCACTTTTCATGTTAATGGTAATGAGCATACGGTACACTTTTCGAGGAAACAACCTTAAGTCCACAGTATCAATTCTATTGGAAAAATTCCATCGATTATTTTTGGAGGTTTTGAATTTCCTCTTCCTACTGTCAAGAAGAAATATGATATTCTTATTGTTGGGGATGTGCATTTCCCTGTTGAGGTAACCTAGTGTTATTCGAAAATTCTCCGGTTCCATGTTATTCGGAATGAGTTTGTTAACAAGACTTGATCAACCTTGTTAATGGATTCCTTTTGATGATCATGAGATGGATGAATTTAGAAAACACAACTCTCTGTACCCTCTTTTTACTTTTTGTTATTTATATTAAATAAAATAAAAATAGTATTTTCTGTCTGTTATCTGAATTATCCGTGCAATATAAAAATACCCCGAAAATAAAAGTTCTCCAAATGCCCTGAAATTTAAATATGATTTTTTCTGGAATATTTGAGAATATTTGGCACTAAGAACACAACAGGGGGGCATCCACCTGGCCACGAGGGTGGAGGGCGCGCCCTACCCCCTGGGTGCGCCCCCTGCCTCGTGAGCCCACGGTGGCCCTCCTCCACTTCTTCCTGCACCCACACACTCCTTCTTCCTCCCACAAATACCATTATCCAACTCAAGCACGAGTTCTAGCTCATTTTGCTATGATTTTTGATCTCCTTGCTTAAAGCACCTCTCACAAAACTGCTTTGGGGGATTGTTCTTTGGTATGTGACTCCGCCAATGGTTCAATTAGTTTTTGTTCTAGTGCTTTATTCATTGCATATTTTTGCTGCTTAGGTGGCCCTGTTCTTGAGCTTGCATGTCAAATTTATGTGGTTCCAAGTAGTTTTGATGCATGATATAGGCTCTAGGCACTTGTAGGAGTAGTTGCTATCAATTTTGCTGAGTTTGGTTCACTTTTATTTGAAGTTACTAAAAATTTCAGAATTTTTCAGAAAATAATGAAGAGATTTTTGAGGGGCTAATCGAGCCGAAGCTCGAAGGAAAAGCAAAATGAAGAAGCAAAGAGGCCCAAATATAATCTGCCTCGCATCGCGGAGGTTCGGCCGTGTGAATGGCCTTATGATGATTTCTTGAGAGCAGCCAGGATTTATGATGATTTCTATGAATTGGTTGAGATTGCAGGCCTCACCGCCTTCCTCCACGACCAGCGCGAACAGTATCTCTTACTCACCAATATCTTTGTGCAAAACTTTCATTTCCATGCTAGGAGCTCACCACCTACGGTGGAGTTTTATTTATATGATGAGCATAAGGAGATGTTACTTCGTGATTTTTGTCGGTTTTGTTTGATCCCTTTCGAGGGCATCATAGAGGAACCACATCGCGGCGATGTGGATGGGTTTATTGATACCATCACTGTAGGGGAAACGAGGAAGGTTTCCGATGCACGAACTACTAGCATACACTTTCCTGTGCTACGTTACTTTGCTATATTTGCTAGTAGATGCTTAATTGGGCGCGGAAACTGTGGAAACCTGAGTGCCCCTGATATTGTTATTTTGTGCCACGCCTTATTTCGTGATGATACATTCAGCATGGGTGCTATTATTGCAAAGTGGTTAAATCTTAACCGTACTAAGGGCCCCATCTTTGCAGGCATCTTCGCCTCGCGCCTAGCTGCACATTTTAACATACCTATTAGGCATTATGAGAAGGAAGAAAAATTGCTGCCTCCTGTTTATTTAGATTATAAGATTATGGCAGCACACGATTTTATTGTTAAGAATAGGGGAAATGAGCCCAAATACAAATTGTTCTTTGATAAAAATCATCCTGAGACTATTACCCTGCCTGCTCCTTCCTTGTTTGATTTATCTGCTGGCAAGTACCTTGTTCCGTTGGAGGCTATTCACGCCTACCGAAACCCTACATCAGCCACAGAGCCAGAGTCGGAACCACAAATTGATCCTCCACGACGGTCTAATTACCAGTGGGATCCGGAGATGATTGCCAACCAGTGGCAATCAGAGTCTTCTTCTTCGCAGTACGACCCCAACTATTACTATGGATATCCGCCAGGCCAACCGTGGCCATAGACCAACTTAGGCCAAAAGCCTAAGCTTGGGGGAGTACGTATCTCTCACCGACATTACATTCATGTTCACACACTCATTGCTAGACGTCGGTGCTCATACTTTTTCATTGTAATATCCATGCTAGTATATTTTCTCTTTTTATGCTTTCTTCTTGTGTGTTTAATAAACCTTAAGAAAAACCAAAAAATAGTTGTAGCTTTTAATTAGTTTACTTTCCATGCTTGTAGTAGTAATTAAAAAGAAAACCCAAAAAAGATTTCTGTTCTTCTTTTGCTTGTTGGGAGCTTTCCCGTGTAAATAGTTTTATTTATTTTCTTTTCTTTGGGGGTCGATAGGAGAACCTTAATTAAACTATTAAAGTGGCTCTTATATGCATTATTGTTGATCTGACAAAAGATCCCATATTGCCTTGTCTTCTCCTATTTATTGAATGCTTGCAGATTCCAGCTTAGTCCAATGCACGTGCACTGTTATTATTATTCACATCATTTGGTCGTGCAAGTGAAAGGCAATTATGACGATATATGATGGACTGATTGAGATGGGAGAAGCTGGTATGAACTCGACCTCTCTTGTTTTTGTAAATATGATTAGTTCATTGTTTCTGATTTAGCCTATTATGAATATACATGTTCGCAATGACAATTAGAGATCATAGTTTCTTATGCCATGCTTAATTAGCTAGGAGCTTATAATGGTTTACCTTGCGTGCCAACACGCTATTAAAATGGTTGTGATGTGGTATGATAGGGTGGTATCCTCTTTTGAATGATTCGAGTGGCTTGACTTGGCACATGTTCACGCATGTAGTTGAAACAAAATCAACATAGCCTCTATGATATTTATGTTCATGGTGGATTATATCCTACTCATGCTTGCATTCGGTGTTGATTAATTTTAATGCATGTTCATGACTGTTGTCGCTCTCTAGCTGGTCGCTTCCCAGTCTTTTTATAGCCTTCACCTGTACTAAGCGGGAATACTGCTTGTGCATCCAATCCCATAAACCCCAAAGTTATTCCATATGAGTCCACTATACCTTCCTATATGCGGTATCTACCTACCGTTCCAAGTAAATTTGTATGTGCCAGACTCTAAACCTTCAAATAAATATCTTGTTTTGTATGCTCGAATAGCTCATGTATCAACTAGGGTTGTCCGTATCTTCCATGTTAGGCGGTTTATTCTCAAGAGGAGTGGACTCCGCTCCTCACTCACGAGAAAGTGGCTGGTCACCGGGATGCCCAGTCCCATGCTTTATGCAAATCAAATCAAAGTAATTGCAAACAAAACTCCCCCTGGGACTCTTGTTAGTTGGAGGCACTCGTTGTTTCGAGCAAGCCATGGATTGATGCTTGTTGGTGGAGGGGGAGTATAAACTTTACCATTCTGTTTGGGAACCACCTATAATGTGTGTAGCATGGAAGATATCACCATCTCTTGGTTGTTATGTTGACAATGAAAGTATACCGCTCAAAATATTATTCACCTCTATTTCAAAACCGAGCTCTGGCACCTCTACAAATCCCTGCTTCCCTCTACGAAGGGCCTATCTATTTACTTTTATGTTGAGTCATCATCCTCTTATTAAAAAGCACCATTTGGAGAGCACCGCTGTCATTTGCATTCATTACTGTTAGTTTACATTGAGTATGACTTGACTGGATCTCTTTTACCATGAATTACAATGTCTAGTCAGTCCTTGATCTTTAAAGGTGCTCTGCATTTATGTTTTGCGGTCTCAGAAAGGGCTAGCGAGATACCATCTTGTTGTATCATACTATGATTGTTTTGAGAAAGTGTTGTCATCCGAGATTTATTATTATTGCTCGCTAGTAGATTATGCCATTGATATGAGTAAACATGAGACCTAAGAGTTATTGTGAATATGGTTAGTTCATAATCTTTGCTAAAAACTTGAATGCTGGCTTTACATATTTACAACAACAAGAGCAAACAGAGTTTGTAAAAGTTTTTCTTTATCACTTTCAGTTTATCAACTGAATTGCTTGAGGACAAGCAAAGGTTTAAGCTTGGGGGACTTGATACGTCTCCGTCGTATCTACTTTTCCAAACACTTTTGCCCTTGTTTTGGACTCTAACTTGCATGATTTGAATGGAACTAACCCGGACTGACGCTGTTTTTAGCACAATTGCCATGGTGTTATTTATGTGCAGAAACAAAAGTTCTCGGAATGACTTGAAACTTCACGGAGATTATTTTTGGAAATAATAAAAAATACTGGCAAAAGATCAAGACCAGGGGGCCCACACCCTAGACACGAGGGTGGGGGTGCGCCTGCCCCCCTGGGCGCGCCCCTACCTCGTGGGACCCCTGGAGCTCCTCCGACCTCAACTCCAACTCTATATATTCGTGTTCGAAGAGACAAAAATCAGGGAGAAAGATTCATCGCATTTTATCTGGAGGGCTGATCTGGAGTCCGTTCGGGGCTCCGGAGAGGGGAATCCGTCGCCATCGTCATCATCAACCATCCTCCATCACCAATTTCATGATGCTCACCATCATGCGTGAGTAATTCCATCGTAGGCTTGTTGGACGGTGATGGGTTGGATGAGATTTATCATGTAATCGAGTTAGTTTTGTTAGGGTTTGATCCCTAGTATCCACTATGTTCTGAGATTGATATTGCTATGACTTTGCTATGTTTAATGCTTGTCACTAGGGCCCGAGTGCCATGATTTCAGATCTGAACCTATTATGTTTTCATGAATATATGTGAGTTCTTGATCCTATCTTGCAAGTCTATAGTCACCTACTATGTGTTATGATCCGGCATCCCCGAAGTGACAATAATCGGGACCACTTTCGGTGATGACCGTAGTTTGAGGAGTTCATGTATTCACTATGTGTTAATGCTTTGGTCCGGTACTCTATTAAAAGGAGGCCTTAATATCCCTTAGTTTCCGCTGGGACCCCGCTGCCGTGGGAGGGTAGGATAAAACATGTCATGCAAGTTCTTTTCCATAAGCATGCATGACTATATTCGGAATACATGCCTACATTACATTGATGAATTGGAGCTAGTTCTGTGTCACGCTAGGTTATGACTGTTACATGATGAACCACATCCGGCATAATTCTCTATCACCGATCCATTGCCTACGAGCTTTCCATATATTGTTCTTCGCTTATTTACTTTTCCGTTGTTATTGCTATCATCACTACAAAATACCAAAAACATTACTTTTGCTATTGTTGCCTTTTGCTACTATTACCACTACTATCATATTACTTTGCTACTAAATACCTTGTTGCAGATATTAAGTTTCCAGGTGTGGTTGAATTGACAACTCAGCTGCTAATACTTGAGAATATTCTTTGGCTCCCCTTGTGTCGATTCAATAAATTTGGGTTGAATACTCTACTCTCGAAAACTTTTGCGATCCCCTGTACTTGTGGGTTATCAACGTCCCGACACAGGAGCTCGCTGTCCACCGCACCCTGATTCCTCGTCCTTGACCGGATCTGTGCTCCATCCCGCCGTTCCCAGTGTACCCCATGATCGCCTCGCCAGCCTTCCATGTAGCCCGCCGTTGTTGTCCCGTGCACCGTGCCCTGTTCGTCTGCAGCGAGCGCGCCCCTGCGCGTTGACCAGCCGATGCTGCTTCCCGATCGAGTGTCTGGGCTGGCCTCGCCTTGTGCCTCATCGCGGCCCAGCAAGGCGCCGAGGCCCAGCCTCTCCACCAGCCCGTCTCTTCCACCAACTGGGCCAAGGCCCAATGTGAGCAACCTTGCCCAGATCCAGTTTCGGCCCATTCTTGTTTTTTTCGTTCCTGCGAATTTAGCTATTTCCAGGTGTTTGTCAGTTTTGCAGGAAAAAACCTTCTAGTTCACGCATTTAATAACTCTCATACCATGCATCGGGTTAAAATAAATTATATATGAAAAATGCTTAGATTTTCGTCTAGTTTCGTAATATGCCACTTTCATCCATGTTAAAGATGTTTAAAATTATGTTTGCTTATAAAATTTGCATAATTGTCATGTTAAAATGATTTTATTCATATCTAAATAACCGCAGCTCCAAATTTAATAAACTTTATATATAAATGGGGTAGAAAAATGCCTAGTTTAACATGATGTACTTACTTCGCATGTTTAACAACTCTAAAATATGGTTTAGGGCAGAACAGTACCAAATCCATAAATTGCATATGAGGATTTCTCGGAATTGTTGTTTGTTATTTCCGGACTCATTTAAACTTGCCTAGATAGGTAGTTCTCATATGCTTCACCCCTTGCCATGTTTAATAACATTTAATACTGTTGGGTACATAAACGAGAGTGAACTAAATGTTTGAATGTGGTGTTTCATCAATATGCAACTCGTTGCATATTGAGCTCCACTTAATTTGTAGTATTGTTTGTGCATATTGCCATGCGATGCCTCATTAAACGGGACATGCATCATACTTGGTTGTGCATCATGCCGTGTTTATGTGATGGTTGTTTACTATGTTGCTTGCTTCTTTCCGGGTTGCTTCTCTTGTTAGCTTTGGTTCCGTTCCGGAGTTGTGAGTATTCGTTCGACTTCGTCCATTTGTCTTCTTCATGGACTCGTTCTTCTTCCTTGCGGGATTTCAGGCAAAATGACCATACCCTCGATATCACTTCTATCTTTGCTTGCTAGTTGTTCGCTCTACCGCTATGTAGCGCTACCTACCACTTGTTATATCATGCCTCCCATATTGCCATGTCAAGCCTCTAACCCTCCTTCCTAGCAAACCGTTGTTTGGCTAAGTTATCGCTTTTGCTCAGCCCCTCTTATAGCATTGTTAGTTGTAGGTGAAGTTGAAGATGGTTCCATGTTGGAACATGGATATGTTGGGATATCACAATATCTCTTATTTAATTAATGCATCTATATACTTGGTAAAGGGTGGAAGGCTCGGCCTTATGCCTGGTGCTTTGTTCCACTCTTGCCGCCCTAGTTCCCGTCATACCGGTGTTATGTTCCTTGATTTTGCATTCCTTACGCGGTTGGGTGTTACACTCCTATAGCCCAGCAGTCCGTCACAGCAGCACCGCCAGCTCAGCGGTCTGGCATAGATAAATCGTCTGCTAAGAAGTTCGTCCAAGCTTCACCGTCTGCTCGGCAGTCTACCTTGCAGGCAACCAGACGTTCTGCCAGAAATGCTTCAAGTACCAAGAAGGAAGTGGCCAAAAAGGCTACAACCACCACCACGAGGAAGCGCAACGGGAGAGTGAAGAGGAAAGAGAACGATTGCCTCTTACTTAAAGCATTCATCGCACAAAACCAAATTAACAGCGGCTTGTTCGAATCGGGGAGTAATATTATTTCTGACGCCATGGATGATGAAGAAGTAGAATTGTTGCTTGCTAAAAGGAAAGAAGACATACTTGAAGCACGCAATTACTTCCATGGCCAGCCATTTCTTGTTGGCGAATACTTTGATGAGTGCAGCTCCAGTTGCCGCGAGTTACATGAATATTGCATGGATCAAATGTCAGTAGGTTATCATGTTTTGCTAGTCCATTACAATAGAGATCATTTCCGACACGATGCTGGTTCCATCAATGTGAGTTTCGAGGACTTACATCTCTTCTTCAACTTCAACGTGCTTGATGCCACTCTTGTTAGATGCCTGATTTTGTAAGTACTTAACAAACTATGATCAACTTCTCCATACAATGTTGTAATGATAAATAGCTAACTGCATTTTATTCCTCTCGGTGGATTAAACGCGCGGAGAAGAATAAGGGAGAGTGTGTATTCAATAGATCCTACATTAGCAAATGGCACAACATTAGATGGTAAGGACCGACGGGACTGGGCCGTTAACACAGTCCTCCGTATCTTCGAAAACACGTCCCATGCACAATCATTTCTCTGGCCATATCATGAACGGTAAGTCAAGTAAACAACCACGCATACACTGATTGTCTTTCAGATTTCAACATCATTCGTAAGTTCATGTCTTTCTTAATATGTAGCAATCACTGGATATTGGTATTCATTGTTCCAAACAAGAACACAGATTACTACATCAATTCTCTTAGAGAGTCAACATATGCTCAGGATCTAATGCATGTTCAGCAATTCTTGGATAGGTATTGAATTCTATGATGTTGAAATTAATTTGCATTCATATATGGTTCAATAATTGATGTTGTCAAAATTCATCATCATTTGCAGTGTGCTCGCAATTTGGAAAACTAAACCAGGGAACCTGTTCAAGATGGAACAACCTGTGCAGCACGAGATCGTTTCTCCGGTAACACACCGAAATCCGTTATTTTCAGAAAATTTATCCAACAGTCTGCAAATACCTTTCTTATGCTAGTCAAATGTTCAAGCTTCTAAATAAACCTCTTTATATTTTGTCCAAAGAAAAAATAATACATCTAACACGAGTTAGGTTGTTCCTAACAGGACAAATACATGACTAATTTTGTACAAAAAATTTCAGTGTCCTCAGCAAGAAGCAGGGACCAACCTTTGTGGATACTATGTTTGTAGACACATGATCTCCGTCTGCAAATCTGCTGATAGTTGTGAAGATCCTCGCGGATTAGTACCAGTAAGTCTGTCTTAATTAATATCTTCTACTCCACTCATATGGCACATTCTGATCTTAAAAATACTGCAGCTCATCTTAAAACCGAGGACCCCTGAACCGCTCTTGGCTGGTGAATTGATGGTTCGGAGATTTATCAGCGACTTCTTCCTGGATCACTACATCAATCCCACTGGTGATAATGAAGATTTCAGCATGCCTTCTCCTGAAACATTGAGTAAGAGTTAGCCGCTAAACATATAACGCATGGATCCATTGTTTTCCATATGATGAGGTCTTCGTATTTCGTACACTATGATTAATTATGTAATGCATATATGTGTGGAAAATCATTGGAATTTAGCTACCATATGTTCAATTGCAATTGTTCCGAAATCTGATGAATGTTCTTCTTGTGGACACTATTTGTTCAATTGAATATTGTGGCGAATTTTCTTTTTGCGTGCCGATTCAAAATGGGATATTTTTGTTTATTTGTTCAATTGGATATTGTGGCGAATTTGCTTTTTGCGTGCCGATTCAAAATGGGATATTTTTTTAACCTGGCAATTGCTCCGCACACGGTTCAACTAAATGAGTGTGTGCGATCCACATCAGACAGCATACGTCAATCATAGCGGAACTGTCGGTGATACACGGCAGATCACAAACGATTTGCAGTGCTACTACGTGTGCATAGGTTCTCCGGAACCGTTTGTGATATCGTGTTATCGCACACGAGAACTAGGAGTAAACCGTGCCCAATGCAAAATACAATCTTGGTCGTATTTTTTTCAGGAAACGTGTGGGATCCCAAATGAAAAGCACACGTCACTCTTGCGGCAACCGTCAGTGCTACCAAACAAATCACAAACGGTCTGCAGCACTTGTATGTGTGCGAAGGGGCTCCTGGACCGTTTGTGATAGAACATTATCACATATGGTAATTGTTGGAAAACGTGTGCGATGGAGTCTAGCATGGCAGACGGGTTACGCAGAAAACTCGTGTGCGATAGGGCACAAATCGCACATAGTTCATACGTTGGCCCGGGTGCCTTACATATAGTTTCCCAAACGGTTTGTTACGACAGACCGTATGGTTTCACTACGTCATTACAAACGCTTAATCACTGATACCACATGTGCGAAAGAATTTAGTGTGTGCTACATTGCACACGATTACATTTTGGAAGGCCTATGGATCACTGTTCCATATCCCCAACGGTTTCTAAGTCGTGTGGGAAGGACCCCCTATCACACACACTCACTTGGCGACGGTTCTGAAGGCCGTCATGGAAAGAGGTTAAAGCCCGTTTGTTTAGGACAGATGCGCACCAGTGGGTGTAGCTAATATGTGAGTGTGTTTCATGAATGGATCAATGATTAAGCATAATGGGCTAGGGATAACTTGCTTTAGCGTTGTAATTTTGAAAGACATGGTTGCTTGTTGATATGGTTGAGTATTTAAATCTTCATGTCAAAACTAGACTATTGCTTTGAATCATATAAAAGTACAAATGTCCATGCTATAAAGAAAAGAATATGTGATGAACATGTTAGGCAGCATTCGACATCAAAAATTCTGTTTTTATCATTTACCTACTCAACGACGAGCAGGAATTAAGCTTGGGGATGCTGATATGTCTCCAACATATCTACAATTTTTTATTATTCAATGCTATTATATTATCATTCTTGGATGTTTTACAATCATTTTATAGCAACTTTATATCATTTTTTGGGAGTAACCTATTGACATAGTGCCCAGTGCCAGTTGCTATTTTTTGCTTGTTTTTTTACTTCACAGAAAATCAATACCAAACGGAGTCCAAATGCAGTGAAACTTTTTGTGGTTTTTTATGGACCAGAAGACACCAGATGGGCCGGAGAAGCACCTGGGGGTGCCCCGAGGGGGGCACAACCCAACAGGGTGCGCCTGGGCCCCCAGGCGCTCCCAGGTGGGTTTTTCCCACCTCCATGGCCTCCCGCGCTGCTTATTTGCTCTATAAATACCCAAATATTCCAGAAACCCTAGGGTAGTCGACAAAAATCAATTCTAGTAGCCGCAGAGGGGTTCATCATCCTCATTGGTGCCTCTTCGATGATGCGTGAGTAGTTCATTGTAGACCTACGGGTCTGTTGTTAGTAGCTAGATGGCTTCTTCTCTCTCTTTTGATTCTCAATACAATGGTCTCTTGGAGATCTATTTGATGCAACTCTTGTGTTTGTTGGTATCCGATGAACTTTGAGTTTATGCTTAGATCTATGTTTTTATCCATGAAAGTTATTTGAGTCTTTTGATCTCTTATATGCATGATTACTTATAGCCTCGTATTTCTTCTTCGAATCTTTAGTTTAGTTAGGCCAATAGATCGATTTTTCTTGCCATGGGAAGAGGTGATTTGTGATGGGTTCGATCTTACGGTGCTTGATCCCAGTGACAGAAGGGGAACCGACACGTATGCATCGTTGCTATTAAGGATAACAAGATGGGGTCTATTTCTACATAAATAGATCTTGTCTACATCATGTCATCGTTCTTATTGCATTACTCCATTTCTCCATGAACTTAATACACTAGATGCATGCTGGATAGCGGTCGATGTGTGGAGTAATAGTAGTAGATGCAGGCAGGAGTCGGTCTACTAATCTTGGAAGTGATGCCTATATAATGATCATTGCTTGGATATCATCATGATTATTCAAAGTTCTAAAAATTGCCCAACAGTAATTTGTTTACCCACCGTATGCTATTTTTCTCGAGAGAAGCCACTAGTGAAACCTAAGGCCCCTGGGTCTCTTCTTTATTATATTTGCCTTTGCGATCTATTTTTATTTGCTTTTATTTTCAGATCTATTAATCCAAAAATACAAAAATACCTTGTTGCAATTTTTATTTATTTATTTTATCTCGCGTTCCCGCGAGATATATTTATCCAATCTACTACAATTTACCTATCTTTTTACCCTTGAGGGATTGACAATCCGTCTCTTACATCGGGTTGCAAGTATTTGCTCTTTGTGTGCAGGAGCTGTTTACGTGGTGTTGCGTGGTTCTCCTACTGGTTCGATAACCATGGTCTCAGCACTGAGGGAAATACCTACCGTAGTTGTGCTGCATCATCCCTTCCTCTTTGGGGAAATACCGATGTAGTTCAAGCCGCATCTTCATCTTGCTTAAGGCGTTACTCCATTCTTCCATGAATAATACACTACATGCATGCTGGATAGCGGTCGATGTGTGGAGTAATAGTAGTAGATGTAGAACCATTTTGGTCTACTAGTCTCGGACGTGATGCCTATATACATGATCATTTCCTTGTATATCGTCATAATTATTTGCTTTTCTCTCAATTTCCCAACAGTAATTTGTCTACCCACCGTATGCGATTTTCATGAGAGATGCCTCTAGTGAAAACTATGGCCCCAGGGTCTATTTTCTATCATATATTAAAACCAAAAATACCTTGCTGCAATTTTTTTTTATCTATCTATCAAAAACTATATCATTTAATCTTGCTCATAATCATGGAGGGACTGACAACCCCTCTACACGTTGGGTTGCAAGTATTTATTGTTTGTGTGCAGGTGTTCTTTACATAGTGTTGCTTGGTTCTCCTACTGGATTGATAACCTTGGTTTCATAAGTAGGGAAATACTTAGCTCTACTGTACTGCATCATCCTCTCCTCTTCGAGGAAATCTCAATGCAACTCACATGTAGTAGCAGGATGATGATACGTCTCCAACGTATATATTATTTTTTTATTCTTGCGTGCTATCATATTATCAATTTTATGTATTTTATATGCAATTTTATATCATTTTTGGGATTTAACCTATTAACCCAGTGCCCAGTGCTAGTGGTTGTTTTCCGTTTGATTTTGGTTTTACAGAAAATCCCTATCAAATGGAGTCCAAACGCTATGAATTTTTTTTGACAATTTTTTCTGGACCAGGAGAGACCCTAGAAGCTTCGGGGGAGGACCATAAGCCAAACAAGGAAACGACAAGACAATAGGGCATGCCCTGATGTCTTGTGGGCCCCTTGTGGCCCCCTCTGACCTAATTCCAGCGCTATAAATTCCCAAATAATCCAAAAAAACCAGAGCGAGACTCGAAACAATTCTTCCACTGCCGCAAGTCTATGTTCTTCCATGATCCTATCTGGAGACTTTTCCCGTAATCTACCAAAGGGGGAAGCGATCATGGAGGGCTTCTATCACTACTGCATGATGCTACTGACGTGACACTACGATCAGAGACCCCTCGAGAAACTGTGTGTGATGCAATAATTGCAAACGGTGGTGTATGAAAACCGTCAAAAAAGGTGCAAAACATTTGCGATGGAGGATGCATCAAACACGATTCAGATTTTAGTTGCGTGTGCGATGAAGGGCATACGGCCCAGTTCAATTAACTTTTTGCGATGAGGAGGAACAAAAAAAATGGGCAGCCAGATGAAGGCGTGTGCGATACACAGCATACGGTTCACTCAGATGAACTATTTGTGATTAGGCGACACAAAAGAAACGGGCAGCCAGATGAAGGTGTGTGCGATATACAGCATACGGTTCACTCGAATGAAATGTTTGTGATTAGGAAACACAAAATAAATGGTCAGCCAGATCAAGGTGTGTGCGATATACGGCATGCGGTTCACTCGGATGAACTGTTTGCGTTGACACAAGAGAACAGAAACGGTTCAACTTAACAAGACGTGTGTGTTGTGCGATGGGATTGCATGCGGTTCACTCGGCCCTTGTCGTCAGTGTGTGACCTCTATGGCAACCGTTTGCTCCCCAGGTGCCTCTTCGTGTACCGTGGCAACCGTCCACTGACTCTTCGCCTTTCCCTCTCGATTTGGAACTGCTGTCGCACGCTAGCTTTTCCTCCCTCCTCCATTTGCCTTCACCCTTTCTTCTGCCATTGTTTGATCGTCTTCTCCATGGAGGGAACAAGATGGAAACGACCCCGTTATTCTTGCCCCGATCTGAATGATGACACGGTGGAGGAACTCATTGATTGGTGTGACATCATCACCTCGGCTAGCATGGCAGGTTCGTTCAAGACCATTCTTGACTCAACTAATAACATCATTACAAGGAACCCAAGGGTCCAGGAGCGGTTTGATCTCCCCTATCTTCTTCGTCGTGACCCTGTTGACTGGCGCGGGGACGAGGGAAGCCTCGCCTTGTGTAAGTTGATGCCGCTTGATAATGATACGCATGATGTTAAGATGCCATCGCTTGAGGGCAAGGCTTGGGCAGGCGAAAATGGAGATTGGGTTGTTTATATTGGGTACAACTGTGAATGGGAACTTGTGAATGTGTACACTCGTCACCGGGTTCCACTTCGAAAAATCTCAGGCCACTGCCCAGAGGTTGAGTACACTGGTATTCTACGTGAGTTCAAATACGATCATGTTGACTGTCGTCTACGAAAGATAGCAATTTGTCGAGTTCCTAACATCTCTTGGGGTTATAGGAATGCTTGTGTTGTCACTATCTTCGACAAGCTTGTTGCCGTCCTTCCTGGTTCGACTCGATGGATATTGCTCAAAAATCAGTTTCTATACACGGATGAGTACTGTGATGCAATTCAATACGAGGGTCTTGTGTTTGTTGCCACCACTCGTGGCACCATTTTTGCATGGAATCCTTATGATTTCGGTACGTTTGTCTTCCACTGTAATTATAATTGTTTCATCCACATGCATGCGGGTTAGCTAGTTTCCCTTTACTAATTAACCTTCTTGTGTTTCCAAGGTCCTGTGAACATTCCACCACCTATACTTGAAAATTTTATTCACGAGCATGAGGACGAGTAGGACCCATATACTCAGTGGCGCCTGGCAACTTATTCCGATGGATCACCTCTTCTTGTTTGTATACATGGCACTGCTGATGTTACTAAGGAAGCAGGTGTTGTCTCGTATGGTCGCACTCTCCGGACCTATTCCAACATCCATTGCAGGGTATTCGGGGTGGATACTAGTGTACTAGCGCCAACACCTTCTCCCTAGTTCAGTATTGAAAGTCTTGGAGGAAACTCGCTCTTCCTTGGACAAAACTATCCAATGATGGTGGAAGGCGATCCAGCTGCTGTTGACACAACATTACTACCATTTATGAGAAGCAACTATATCTATACCTCGGACATTACTATGCTTCCCTGTCGTCCCAATATTGGTCCTGACATAGGCCGCTTCAGCCTCAATGATCAGTCCCGCGTTAGTCTCGAGATTGACAGTAGCTGGCCCTTCCCAGAGAATCACTTCTAGTTCAAAGCAAGTGTTTCCAACGGCAACGAGTGGTTGAGCTGAAGTTCATTTCATCGCTTTGTTATTTGTTGTGTCAGAAAAACTTTACTAGAATGTTTTGATGGAAATGATCTATAATCCAACGTGTATCCTCGTTGTCGTTGTGGTTTGATGACTTGTTGTATGTAATCAATGGTACATTTGCATATGCATCCATGAACTCACACCTACTAGTGGTGTCCATATGAACAGTGCTAGTGATTTTAGTTGCAAAAATTAGATAGTGCTAGTGATTTGTAGCTACATATTTTGACAAATCACAGTGTTACAAGGTTGACAAATGGCAATGTTACTAGATAAACAAATGTCAATCTTTCCAGTTTGAGAAATGGCAACATACCCGACAGATATGCAAATCTTACCCAATTGTTTGTACGTGGTTGCACACGGGTCATGCAAAACAACCGTTTGCGTTGAAGGGATGCAGAAATCCTGCTCGACACATTTTCCCTTGGCTTCCTGGGGAAGCTGTCGGTTTGCATACAGGTGTTCTAACTAAAACGTTTGCGATGAGTGTTTTATATTTAAAAACCATTGATGTTTTTTTTCAAAATAAAATCATTTGATAAGTCTATACATTAAGAGAGAAAAATGCAAGTTCATTCAAACCATATCTTTCATTCAGTTACACTGCGAATTTATAATCATATGATCGAGAATTCGAGATACAGTATTAAACCCCAAAAAACTATTTCCAGCGGCGGCGGAGGCGGCGTGCCGCGCCGTCATTGTCGTTGTCATCCTCCAGGACGCCGTTGTTGAAGTCTTCAAGGCAGCACAAAATTCTCTTCACTTGTAAATCAAACATCATGTCGTCACGCGATCGACGAGCGGGGCGCGGGAGGACGGCAACTGGCACCGCTGAGAGGTAGCGGTCGACGGCAGTGTCCCATGCCACTAAGGGGGGCACGGGCACGGGCATGGTCGGTGCAGCCAGACGCATGGGGACCGGCGCCGCGGTGGGTGGAGGGCGTGCACGGACACGGCGGGTGCAACCAAACGCACGGGGGCCGGGGCCACGGTGGGTGGAGGGGCGCGCAGGGCACGGGCGCTGGCGCTGGCATGTACACGAGCTCGCACGGGTCCGTAGAGACCTCGCTGACGCCCGCGGCTTCCAGCTCTGCGATAGTGCTCGGCGACCAGCCTGTCAATGCTACGGGGATGGTCGCTGGCATGGGCACGGGGATGGGAGCTGGGATGGGAGCGAGGGCAGAAACCGCCGCAGCCAGCTTGTTCTGGGCCATGTCCATGAGGCCCCATTCCTCCTTATTTTCTATCTCCTCCGGCTCGGAGTCGACTTCACCAAACTTGAAGACTAGTGGTAGATGATCATTCTGCGCCATGGCGGTGGAGGTCTGCGGGGGGGAATGGGAGGCGAACAATAAGGCCGCCCGTATTAAACAGCGTCTCAGGCGCCATTAATGGAGAGGAAGGCGGGCGGCCATGGAAGTCAAAGGGCTCGCTTTCCAGTGAGCCTGCGCAGCGTACAGCTCGCATGCTTCCCGGTGAGCCTACGCATTGGAGGACAGCTTGCACGCCTCTTGGTCAGCCTGCGCACCGGACTGCACTTGCACGCCTCCCGTTCAGTCAAGGTCAAGCAGCTATCCGCACGGCACCTCCTACATCCATTAAAACCAAGACACATGGCGTCACGTGAATGGTTAACAGAACGCACACGGTTTGAATTATACAAATGTTTGAGATATTAAAGTGGCAGCTATTTTTTCAAAATGCCTTTGTTGGTTGTCATTATTCGAGTGCGCCTTCTCTCAAAATGGACACCAAAAATACCACATCATGTCGGGTGCCATTCCATGATAGCATGCCAAGTTTCATGAATTTCAGACGACTTTTGGATTTACTGGGATTTAAAAACCAGGCATCTCAATGTTTTGCCGGCAATCAACGGTGCCCTGGTGTTTGAAATTCATTCCCATTTTTTGCATGGGACCTAAGCATGCACCCAAGGACACAGATTCGATTTTTCAACCAATTTATATGCACTGGAGCATGTGCATGTAGTTCAAATTTGAATTATGCACATAAATGCATTGAAAACTCAATTAATGCATAAAAATGTCCAAAAGAACCCCAAAAATCACAAAAATTGACACAACACTCCTGTTGTTCTATGTTGACATGAGAAAAAAATTTGGAAGCAACAAGAGGCAGTGGATATCGTTTTGTCCCCAAAGGTGGGACGTTCCCTACCGAAACCATGATGCTTGTTGTGAGAAGCTCTGGTTTGTGAGAAGCATATACCCAAACCTGCCTCAAACGTGACAAAAATTTTACCACAGCATGTTGATGCCTCTCCATGAAAGCATGCCAAGTTTCATGAATTTCAGATGAGTTTTGGATTTACTAGAATTTAAAAATGAGGCATCTCAATGTTTTGTCGGCAATCAACGGTGCCCTGGTGTTTGAAATTCATTCTCATTTCTTGCATGGGACCTAAGCATGCACCCAAGGACACATATTTGATTTTTCAACCAATTTATATGCACTGGAGCATGTGCATGTAGTTCAAATTTGAATTATGCACATAAATGCATTGAGAACTCAGTTAATGCATAAAAATGTCCAAACAAACCCCGAAAATCCCAAAAATTGACACAACACTCCTGTTGTTCTATGTTGACACGAGAATTTTTTTGAAAGCAATAAGAGGTAATGGATATCGGTTCGTCCCCAAAGGTGGGACATTCCCTACCGAAACCATCATGCTTGTTGTGAGAAGCTCTGGTTTGTGAGAAGCATATACCCGAACCCACCCCAAATGGGACAAATTTTTTAACACCGCATGTTGATGCCGCTCCATCATAGCATGCTAAGTTTCATGAATTTCAGACGAATTTTGGATTTACTAGAATTTAAAAACCAGGCATCTCAACGATTTGCCGGCAATCAACAGTGCCCTGGTGTTTGAATTTCATTCCCATCTCTTGCATGGGACCTAGAAATTCACCCAGGGACACAGATTAGATTTTTCAACCAACCTTAGTGCATTGGAGCATGTGATTGTAGTTCAAATTTGAATTATGCGCATAAAATGCCTAGAAAACCCAGTTAATGCATAAAAATGTCCAAACAAACCCTGAAAAATCACAAAAATTGACACAACACTCCTGTTGTTCTATGTTCACACTAGAAAATTTTTGAAAGCAATAAGAGGCAATGGATATCATTTATTCCCCAAAGGTGGGACGTTCCCTATCGAAACCATCATGCTTGTTATGAGAAGCTCTGGTTTGCGAGAAGCTTATACCCGAACCTGCCCCAAATGGGACAAATTTTTTACCATGGCATGTTGATGCCGCTCCATGATAGCATGCCAGGTTTCATGAATTTCATACGAGTTTTGGATTTAGTAGAATTTAAAAACAAGGCATCTCAACGTTTTGCCGGCAATCAACAGTGCCCTGGTGTTTGAATTTCATTCCCATCTCTTGCATGGGACCTAGAAATTCACACAAGGACACACATGTGATTTTTCAACCAACTTTAGTGCATTACAACATGTGCTTGTAGTTCAAATTTGAATTATGCACATAAAATGCCTAGAAAATCCAGTTAATGTATAAAAAGGCCAAACGAACCCCGAAAAATTCCAAGATTGAACACAACACTCCTGTTGTTCTATGTTGACACTAGAAATTTTTTGAAAGCAATAAGAGGCAACGGATATCGTCCCATCACCAAAGGTGGTACGTTCCCTATCAAAACCATCATGCTTGTTGTGAGAAGCTCTGGTTTGTGAGAAGGTTATACCCGAACCTGCCCCAAATGGGACAAATTTTTCATCACGGCATGTTGATGTTGCTCCATGATAGCATGCCAAGTTTCATGAATTTCAGACGAGTTTTGGATTTACCAGAATTTAAAAACTAGGCATCTTAACATTTTGACGGCAATCAACAGTGCCATGGTGTTTAAATTTCATTGCCATCTCTTGCATGGGACCTAGAAATACACCCAAGGACACACATGTGATTTTTCAACCAACTTTGGTGCATTGGAGCATGTGCTTGTAGTTCAAATTTGAATTATGCACATAAAATGCCTAGAAAACCCAGTTCATGTATAAAAAGGCCAAACGAACCTCAAAAAATTCCAAGATTAAACACAACACTCCTGTTGTTCTATGTTGACACTAGAAAATTTTTGAAAGCAATAAAAGGCAACGGATATTGTCCCGTCCCCAAAGGTGGTACGGTCCCTATCGAAACCATCATGCTTGTTGTGAGAAGCTTATACCCAAACCTGCCCCAAATGGGACAAAATTTTCACCACGGCATGTTGATGCCGCTCCATGATAGGATGCCAAGTTTCATGAATTTCAGAAGAGTTTTGGATTTACTAGAATTTAAAAACCAGGTATCTCAACGTTTTGTCGGCAATCAACACTGCCCTGGTGTTTGAAATTCATTCCCATCTCTTGCATGGGACCTAGAAATTCACCCAAGGACACACATGTGATTTTTCAACCAACTTTAGTGCATTCGGGCATGTGCTTGTAGTTCAAATTTGAATTATGCACATAAAATGCCTAGAAAACCCAGTTAATGTATAAAAATGACAAACGAACCCCAAAAAATTCATTCCCATTTATTCCATGGGACCTAAGCATGCATTGAAGGACATAGGTTTGATTTTTCAACCAATTTGTATGCACCGGAGCATGTGCATGTAGTTTAATTTTGAATTGTGCACCTGAAATGGCTAGAAAACCAGTTTAATGTATGAAATGTCCAAACGAACCCTGAATAATTCCAATTCTTTTACGACACATATATAGTTGCATGTTCACTGCAGATAAAAGGTCTAGCGATTCAAACAGCGTCCATTGCCGCTGCGACCCCATTTTGTAATTCAAATCAAGTAGATCCCACACAGTTTATTCTCACCAACCATTTGAGATGTAGTACAAAATATCTTGGAGCACCATCGGTGTATAGTACGCCTATGGCTTACGCGAGAAGGTGTGTCGGCTACAGTCCACAGCCGGCGTGTCAAGCACACTAGCTCGCTCCCCCAAAACTCCGGCCTCTGCATCCCTCGCAATCTTGAAAATATCTACCACTTGGAAGGTTTTAATGTTTGATAGCACACGATTAGTATGTGCGGACCGTGTGCGATGTCTGTTACTCCTGCTCTGCTTCGGTCCCTTGATTCAAATTTTCAGTAGCCCCGGCATTTTACTCCCGCCTCTGCATCCCTCATAATCTCAAAAATATCTGCTCGCCCTTGATCCAAATTTTTAGTAGCCCCGCCTTGTTACTCCTGCCTAGTAAAATTTTCAATTGTTGCAGTATTTCCTCAAACACAACCTCCGCTCACACAGACACACACAACCCTCGAAAGCATTGGTAGGTCGCCGCCATCGCTGGCGCCTCCATCCTCAACCTCTGCCTATGTGCCGGGGACCTTGAGTTGCCAATGGCCAAAAAGAGGTTTATCGCGGCCTTTTCGCCCGACGCCGGCGAGGTGTCCCCGTCATCCTCCACGGGCCCGATCCGCCATCGCCTGTCCCCCGATCCGCCCGCCACCGCGCCCCTACGCCGGTTCGAGGACTTCCCCGTCCTCCCCCGGACCCGGCAGCCGACGAAGTCCTACCTCGGGGTCCGACAGCAGCGGTGGGGGATGTGGGTCGCTGAGATTACAGATCGAGAGACCCAAACCCGCCGGTGGCTCAGTAGCTTCCGCATGACCGAGCTCGCGGCCATGGAGTACGACCGCTGGCAGGTCCGCTACCACGGCGCGGCGGCTAGGCTCAATTTCCCCTTCGGCACACGTCTGGTCCACCTCGTTCCACCGGAGCCAGGGTGGTGACCTCGGCTATGGCGCGGGAGGACCGCGAGGCGTGGGAGCGTCTCGAGGTCGAGGCCGCCGATGAGGCCTACATGCAAGAGCTCCGCCGGCAGCACCCGGAGCTCGTGGAGGTAGAGCGGGCGATCTTCGCCAGCATGAAGGGCAGTGAGGTTATCGCACTCTCCTCCAATGACGAGGTCGAAGGCGGCGAGGACGGCGGCGCGGAGGGTGGCGAGGTTAGCGCGCTCTCCTCTAATGACGAGGTCGAAGGTGGCGGCGACGGCGGCGCGGAGGGCGTCGAGGTGGGCCTCGAGGACGAGGAGATCGACATCGACGAGTGGAGGAGTGCCTTCCCCAATGACCCCGATGATGGTACTGGACCGGACCCAGCTCGCGGCACACCGTACATGACGAGGAAGGATTGGCTCGACCTCTACTTCGACCGAAAGTAGTTTAGCTTAGTTTAAATTTATGTTTTATGTACGGTTATGCAAAACTATCTATGTTTATGTTTGAATGCATGCTACTTTCGGTTGAACCTGCTTTGAACTTGATCAAATTGAAGTTTACAACCTTAAGTTTAGGGGGTCGACTAGAAAAGGCCAAAAATTGCTGGAGTATATATATATATATCCACTAAGGGTTTTAGTCCTTTAACTTTTTAAGGATCGCCTAGAGATGTCCTTATGACTTGTTTATTTCAGTTCTTCATAATGTGATGCTCTATATGTGCAACTATTTGCCGTGCAGTTTAATTTCATCAATAAAAGTTTCAACAATACCACTATGAATTACGATATTTGGTTGATGTTAAGGATATTGTAGTTAACATGCCTTTTCATTTTTTAATTGTTGTTTAGCAACATGCATTGTACTGAATGACTAAATATGTAATCCCAGGCTACATAGCAACAAGGAAGATTGTTACCTTAATGTTCTGATGATGTCTAGATATACATGTAATAAAATCTTATATAATGGGATGGATGGAGTGTTGTACTATATCATTTTTCAATTGTTGTTTAGCTTCTAATATTAACTTGGTGCTTTTAGGTACATATATCATTACCAAAGATCCACACTTCGGCCCTTTCTGCGTATAGGGCAATGAGATATTCATGAACCAGCATCAAGTGAGGAAACTGATAAAGATTGTTATTAAAATGGGTCAAAAGATGTCAATCAAACTATTTGTTTACACTTTATGCAAGACAACAATGAACTGCAGGATGGTAAGAAAGAACCATGTAGCCTTCTTTTTACTACCCGTAATGAGTTGTGTTAGATGACAATATCTGAATCTTTTTTCTTTTGTAGTGGATCCTGAAGCAGTTTACTCAAGATTACCTCTCAAACTACATGATTGGCGGCCGTCCATCACAAGGGGTTGGACTAGAGTCTTGCATGCCTTCTACATCTAGGAGAGTACAATATGGCCATTCCGCTTCACCTTGTTCAGCAACTGGAATGTCTGTCGCCTCTTTCTTTACCATCTGTAATAGTACAAGTATAGACCCCTAGTACATCATTCTTTATTTGGTGCTTCTGTAATTCTTAAACATATGTACTTGTGAATCGAATAATGCATTGGTTGTTTGAACCTGATGGATATGAATAAAGCTATAGCCTACTTTCAAGTTTAAATTAGGTATAATTTTAAATAGCATCAATTAAATTAGGGCGAAATTACGTTGTGCAGGTCATTACGGCACACACGGTTGGTAAAACACAAACGTTTGCTATATACACCACAGTCCGAGACGGTTCACAGAGAGGAAACATGTGCAAGCATGCACACAGTTGCCGTTTGCAAAGCGTGTGTGATGTCAGACACTATCACATACGATGCGGGAAAACTAAATGTGTGTGATTGTCTACCTATCATACACGGTTTATAATCATGAACTGTTTGTGGTGTGCCAGGCATCGTAAAACTCCCGTGCCTAGAATCTGCCTGGAAAACTCCCGTGCCTGGAATCTGCCTGGTTTTAGGCAGAACCACAAAACTCCGACTGCGATGGCAATTCGAGCACAAACGAGTAGCAACGATGAAGCGTTTGCAATATTCGAGATATCGGAAACGGTTATATAGGGACAACTGTATGCATCAAGGCCCCCTATCCCCGATGGTTTTTGGGTCATGTGGGAAGGACCCCCCCCCCTATCGCCCACACTCACTTGGCGACGGTTCCAAATGCAATCATGGAAAGGGGTTGAAAACTGTTTGTTTAGGACCGACGCGCACCAGTGTATATCAATCTTGCTGCCCTTCCGATGTGTTAGTAGTTCCTACAAGACCTATGGGTCCATAGTGATTAGCTAGATGGCTCTCTCTCTCCCTCTCTTTGATGTTCAATACAATGTTCTCTTCGGAGTTCCATTAGATGCAATCTTCTTTTGTGGTGTGTTTGCTGGGATCCGATGAATTATGGGTTTATGATCAGATTATTCATTGAAAGTAATTGAGTTATATTCTGAACTTTATTATGTGTGATCGTTATAGCTTATGTAATGATTTCTGATCTATCAGTTTTCTTTGGCAAAGTTGATGATTAGATCTTCAGTGGAAGTGGTGCAGAGTAGTACGTTCATCTTGCGGTGTTCTGACTATGTGACAGGAGAAGTAGTGAGGCGTGTATTTGTATTATTGCTACTAAGGGTAAAATGATGGGGTTTTATCATATTGATTGGTTTTATTCTATCTACATTATGTCATCATACTTCATGCATTACTCTTTTTGTTATGGACTTAATACTTAGAGAGGCAAGCATAGAAGCGCTCTTGAAGTGGAGTAATAGTGGTAGATGCCATTGGATGTCGGTCTACTTTTCACGGACGTAATGCCTATGTCCTGATTAGGCCATGAATAACATCATAACTATGTGTTTTTCTATCAATTCCCAACAATAATTTGCCTACCCACTGTATGTTATGTTCTTGAGAGAGATGCCTCTAGTGAAAGCTATGGTCCCCGAGTCGATTCATCATATTTGCTAAAACCCCTAAAAACCTTGCCGCAATTTATTTACTTTCATTTTCTTTTGCAATTTATATATCTCCTACTATCAGACTTAATGCTTGCAATTGACGAGTACAAGGGGACTGACAACCCTCTTGCCCGCATTGGGTGCAAGTATTTGCTCTTGTGTGTGTAGGTGTTGCTAAAGGTTGTTCGCGTGAATCTCTTATTGGTTCGATAACCTTGGTTCTCTACTAAGGGAAATATGATACGTCCATTTTGCATCATGTTTTCTACTATTATTTATAGTGTTTTTATGCAATATAATACTTTGTGGAGTAATTCTAATGCCTTTTCTCTCATAATATGCAAGGTTTACACAAAGAGGGAGAATACCGGCTGCTGGAATTCTGGACTTGAAAAAGCTATGTCAGAGATACCTATTCTGCACATCTCCAAATGAGTTGAAATTTTACGGAGATATATTTTGGAATAAATAAAAAATACTAGAGACAAGAACTACCAGAGGGGGCCACCCAAGTGCCCAGTAGGTACCAGGGGCGCCACCCCCTCTAGGCGCACCCTGGTGGGTAGTGGGCTCCTCAGCCCACCTCTGGTGCCCATCTTCTGGTACATAAGGTCTTTTGACCTAGAAAAAATAGGGAGAGGACTTTCGGGACTGAGCGCCACCGTCTCGAGGCGGAACTTGGGCAGGAGCACTTTTACCCTCCGGCGAAGCGATTCCGCCAGGGGAAATTCCTCTGGGAGGGGGAAATCGAAGCCATAGTCATCACCAACAACCATCTCATCTTTGGAATGCCAATATTCATCAACATCTTCAACAGCACAATCTCATCTCAAACCCTAGTTCATCTCCTGTGTTCAATCTTTGTATCAAAACCTCATATTGGTACCTGTGGGTGGCTAGTAGTGTTGATTACATCTTGTAGTTGATGCTAGATGGTTTATTTGGTGGAAGATCATATGTTTAGATCCATTATGCTATTTAATATCCCTCTGATCTTGGGCATGAATATTACTTGTGAGTAGTTGCCCTTGTTCTTGAAGCCATGTGAGAAGTCATGTTGCAAGTAATCATGTGAATTTGGTATTCGTTCGATATATGTATGTTGTGATTCCCTTATTGGTGTTATGTGAACATCGACTACATGACACTTCATCATCTTTGGGACTAAGGGAATGCATTGTGGATTAGTTATTAGATGATGGGTTTCTAGAGTGATAGAAGCTTAAACCTTAGTTTATGTGGTATTTCGTAAGGGGTTGATCCGGATCCATATGTTTAATGCTATGGTTAGATTGTTATCTTAATTCTTCTTTCACAGTTGTGGATGCTTGCGAAGGGGTTAATCATAAGTGGGAGGCTTGTTCAACTAAGAACATCACCCAAGCACCGGTCCACCCACATATCGAATTATCAAAGTAGCGAACGCGAATGAAACCAACATGATGAAATTGACTAGATGAACTTCCCGTGTGTCCTGAAGAACATTTACTTATTACCTGAGACCGTTCCGGCATGTCCTTTGCTACAAAAAGGATTGGGCTACCATGCTGCACTTATTCTTACTATTGTTACTTGTTACAAATTATCTTGCTATCAAACTATCTGTTACCGACAATTTCAGTGCTTGCAGAAATCACCTTGCTGAAAACCACTTGTCATTTCCTTCTGCTCCTCATTGGGTTTGACACTCTTACTTGTCAAAAGGACTACGATTGATCCACTATACTTGTGGGACATCAAAATACTATCCGCTACTATATTGCTTCTGTTGGGGAACGTAGTAATTTCAAAAAAATTCCTACGCACACGCAAGATCATGGTGATGCATAGCAACGAGAGGGGAGAGTGTGATCTACGTACCCTTGTAGACCGATAGCGGAAGCGTTAGCACAACGCAGTTGATGTAGTCGTACGTCTTCACGGCCCGATCGATCAAGCACCAAAACTACGGCACCTCCGAGTTCTAGCACACGTTCAGCTCGATGATGATCCCCGGACTCCGATCCAGCAAAGTGTCGGGGAAGAGTTCTGTCAGCACGACGGCGTGGTGACGATCTTGATGTACTGCCGTCGCAGGACTTCGCCTAAGCACCGCTACAATATTATCGAGGACTATGGTGGAAGGGGGCACCACACACGGCTAAGAATATGATCACGTGGATCAACTTGTGTGTCTAGGGGTGCCCCCTGCCCCCGTATATAAAGGATCAAGGGGGGGGTGCGGCTGGCCAGGAGGAGGGCGCGCCAAGAGGAGTCCTACTCCCATCGGGAGTAGGATTCCCCCCCTTTCCTAGTTGGAATAGGATTCGGGAGGGGGGAAAGAGGAGAGAGAGAAGGAAGGGGGGGCGCCGCCCCCCTCTCCTTGTCCTATTCGGATTAGGGGGGAGGGGCGCGCGGCCCAGCCCTGGCCACCTCTCCTCTCTTCCACTAAGGCCCACTAAGGCCCATATACCTCCCGAGGGGTTCCGGTAACCTCCCGGTACTCTGGTAAAATCCCGATTTCACCCGGAACACTTCTGATATCCAAATATAGGCTTCCAATATATCAATCTTTATGTCTCAACCATTTCGAGACTCCTCGTCATGTCCGTGATCACATCCGGTACTCCGAACAAACTTCGGTACATCAAACTGCATAAACTCATAATATAACTGTCATCGAAACCTTAAGCGTGCGGACCCTACAGGTTCGAGAACAATGTAGACATGACCGAGACACGTCTCCGGTCAATAACCAATAGCGGAACTTGGATGCACATATTGGCTCCTACATATTCTACGAAGATCTTTTATCGGTCAGACCGCATAACAACATACGTTGTTCCCTTTGTCATAGGTATGTTACTTGCCCGAGATTCGATCGTCGGTATCTCAATACCTAGTTCAATCTCGTTACTGGCAAGTCTGTTTACTCATTCCGTAATACATCATCTCACAACTAACTCATTAGTTGCAATGCTTGCAAGGCTTATGTGATGTGCATTACCGAGAGGGCCCAGAGATACCTCTCCGACAATCGGAGTGACAAATCCTAATCTCGAAATACGCCAACCCAACATGTACCTTTGGAGACACCTGTAGAGCACCTTTATAATCACACAGTTACGTTGTGACGTTTGGTAGCACACAAAGTGTTCCTCCAGCAAACGGGAGTTGCATAATCTCATAGTCATAGGAACATGTATAAGTCATGAAGAAAGCAATAGCAACATACTAAACGATCGGGTGCTAAGCTAATGGAATGGGTCATGTCAATCAGATCATTCATCTAATGATGTGATCCCGTTAATCAAATAACAACTCTTTGTCCATGGTTAGGAAACATAACCATCTTTGATTAACGAGCTAGTCAAGTAGAGGCATACTAGTGACACTCTGTTTGTCTATGTATTCACACATGTATTATGTTTCCGGTTAATACAATTCTAGCATGAATAATAAACATTTATCATGATATAAGGAAATAAATAATAACTTTATTATTGCCTCTAGGGCATATTTCCTTCAGTCTCCCACTTGCACTAGAGTCAATAATCTAGATTACACAGTAATGATTCTAACACCCATGGAGCCTTGGTGCTGAGGGTTTTGCTCGTGGAAGAGGCTTAGTCAACGGGTCTGCTACATTCAGATCTGTATGTATCTTGCAAATCTCTATGTCTCCCACCTGGACTAGATCCCGGATGGAATTGAAGCATCTCTTGATGTGCTTCGTTCTCTTGTGAAATCTGGATTCCTTTGCCAAGGCAATTGCACCAGTATTGTCACAAAAGATTTTCATTGAACCCGATGCACTAGGTATGACACCTAGATCGGATATGAACTCCTTCATCCAGACTCCTTCATTTGTTGCTTCCGAAGCAGCTATGTATTCCGCTTCACACGTAGATCCCGCCACGACGCTTTGTTTAGAACTGCACCAACTGACAGCTCCACCGTTTAATGTAAACACGTATCCGGTTTGCGATTTAGAATCGTCCGGATCAGTGTCAAAGCTCGCATCAACGTAACCATTTACGATGAGCTCTTTGTCACCTCCATAAATGAGAAACATATCCTTAGTCCTTTTCAGGTATTTCAGGATGTTCTTGACCGCTGTCCAGTGATCCACTCCTGGATTACTTTGGTACCTCCCTGCTAGACTTATAGCAAGGCACACATCAGGTCTGGTACACAGCATTGCATACATGATAGAGCCTATGGCTGAAGCATAGGGAACATCTTTCATTTTCTCTCTATCTTCTGCAGTGGTCGGGCATTGAGTCTTACTCAACTTCACACCTTGTAACACAGGCAAGAACCCTTTCTTTGGTTGATCCATTTTGAACTTCTTCAAAACTTTGTCAAGGTATGTGCTTTGTGAAAGTCCAATTAAGCGTCTTGATCTATCTCTATAGATCTTAATGCCTAATATGTAAGTAGCTTCACCGAGGTCTTTCATTGAAAAACTCTTATTCAAGTATCCCTTTATGCTATCCAGAAATTCTATATCATTTCCAATTAGTAATATGTCATCCACATATAATATCAGAAATGCTACAGAGCTCCCACTCACTTTCTTGTAAATACAGGCTTCTCCAAAAGTCTGTATAAAACCAAATGCTTTGATCACACTATCAAAGCGTTTATTCCAACTCCGAGAGGCTTGCACCAGTACATAAATGGATCGCTGGAGCTTGCACACTTTGTTAGCTCCCTTTGGATCGACAAAACCTTCTGGTTGCATCATATACAACTCTTCTTCCAGAAATCCATTCAGGAATGCAGTTTTGACATCCATCTGCCAAATTTCATAATCATAAAATGCGGCAATTACTAACATGATTCGGATAGACTTAAGCATCGCTACGGGTGAGAAGGTCTCATCGTAGTCAATCCCTTGAACTTGCCGAAAACCTTTTGCGACAAGTCGAGCTTTGTAGACAGTAATATTACCGTCAGTGTCAGTCTTCTTCTTGAAGATCCATTTATTCTCAATTGCTTGCCGATCATTGGGCAAGTCAACCAAAGTCCATACTTTGTTCTCATACATGGATCCCATCTCAGATTTCATGGCTTCAAGCCATTTTGCGGAATCTGGGCTCACCATCGCTTCTTCATAGTTCATAGGTCATCATGATCTAGTAGCATGACTTCCAGAATAGGATTACTGTACCACTCTGGCGCGGATCTCACTCTGGTTGATCTACGAGGTTCAGTAGTATCTTGTTCTGAAGTTTCATGATCATTATCATTAGCTTCCTCACTAATTGGTGTAGGTATCACAGAAATAGGTTTCTGTGATGTACTACTTTCCAATAAGGGAGTAGGTACAGTTACCTCGTCAAGTTCTACTTTCCTCCCACTCACTTCTTTCAAGAGAAACTCCTTCTCCAGAAAGTTTCCGAATTTAGCAACAAAAGTCTTGCCTTCGGATCTGTGATAGAAGGTGTATCCAATAGTTTCCTTTGGATATCCTATGAAGACACATTTCTCCGATTTGGGTTCGAGCTTATCAGGTTGAAGCTTTTTCACATAAGCATCGCAGCCCCAAACTTTCAGAAACGACAACTTTGGTTTCTTGCCAAACCACAGTTCATAAGGCGTCGTCTGAACGGATTTTGATGGTGCCCTATTTAACGTGAATGCGGCCGTCTCTAGAGCGTATCCCCAAAACGATGGCGGTAAATTAGTAAGAGACATCATAGATCGCACCATATCTAGTGAAGTACGATTACGACGTTCGGACACACCATTACGCTGTGGTGTTCCGGGTGGCGTGAGTTGCGAAACTATTCCACATTGTTTCAAATGTACACCAAACTCGTAACTCAAATATTCTCCTCCACGATCAGATCGTAGGAATTTTATTTTCTTGTTATGATGATTTTCAACTTCACTCTGAAATTCTTTGAACTTTTCAAACGTTTCAGACTTGTGTTTCATTAAGTAGATATACCCATATCTGCTTAAGTCATCTGTGAAGGTGAGAAAATAACGATATCCGCCACGAGCCTCAACATTCATCGGACCACATACATCTGTATGTATGATTTCCAACAAATCTGTTGCTCTCTCCATAGTACCGGAGAATGGTGTTTTTGTCATCTTACCCATAAGGGACGGTTCGCAAGTACCAAGTGATTCATAATCAAGTGGTTCCAAAAGCCCATCAGTATGGAGTTTCTTCATGCGCTTTATACCGATATGACTCAAACGTAGTGCCACAAATAAGTTGCACTATCATTATCAACTCTGCAACTTTTGGCTTCAACACTATGAATATGTGTGTCACTACTATCGAGATTTAATAAGAATAGACCACTCCTTAAGGGTGCATGACCATAAAAGATATTACTCATGTAAATAGAACAACCATTATTCTCTAATTTAAATGAATAACTGTCTCGCATCAAACAAGATCCAGATATAACGTTCATGCTTAACGCTGGCACCAAATAACAATTATTTAGGTCTAATACTAATCCTGAAGGTAGATGTAGAGGTAGCGTGCCGACTGCGATCACATCGACTTTGGAACCATTTCCCACGTGCATCGTCACCTCGTCCTTAGCCAATCTTCGCTTAATCTGTAGTCCCTGTTTCGAGTTGCAAATATTAGCAACAGAACCAGTATCAAATACCCAGCTGCTACTGCGAGCATTAGTAAGGTACACATCAATAACATGTATATCACATATACCTTTGTTCACCTTGCCATCCTTCTTATCCGCCAAATACTTGGGGAAGTTTCGCTTCCAGTGACCAGTCTGCTTGCAGTAGAAGCACTCAGTTTCAGGCTTAGGTTTGGGTTTCTTCTCTTGAGTAGCAACTTGCTTGTTGTTCCTTTTGAAGTTCCCCTTATTCTTCCCTTTGCCCTTTTTCTTGAAACTAGTGGTCTTGTTGACCATCAACACTTGATGCTCCTTCTTGATTTCTACCTCCGCAGCTTTTAGCATTGCGAAGAGCTCGGGAATAGTCTTATTCATCCCTTGCATATTATAGTTCATCACGAAGCTCTTGTAGCTTGGTGGCAGTGATTGGAGAATTCTGTCAATGACGCAATCATCTAGAAGATTAACTCCCAATTGAATCAAGTGATTATTATACCCGGACATTTTGAGTATATGCTCACTGACAGAACTGTTCTCTTCCATCTTGCAGCTATAGAACTTATTGGAGACTTCATATCTCTCAATCCGGGCATTTGCTTGAAATATTAAGTTCAACTCCTGGAACATCTCATATGCTCCATGACGTTCAAAACATCGTTGAAGTCCCGATTCTAAGCCGTAAAGCATGGCACACTGAACTATCGAGTAGTCATCAGCTTTGCTCTGCCAGACGTTCATAACATTTGGTGTTGCTCCAGCAGCAGGCCTGGCACCCAGCGGTGTTTCCAGGACGTAATTCTTCTGTGCAGCAATGAGGATAATCCTCAAGTTATGGACCCAGTCCGTGTAATTGCTACCATCATCTTTCAACTTTTCTTTCTCAAGGAACGCATTAAAATTCAATGGAACAATAGCACGGGCCATCTATCTATAATCAAACATAAATAAGAAAGATACTATCAGGTACTAAGTTCATGATAAATTTAGGTTCAATTAATCATATTACTTAAAGAACTCCCACTTAGATAGACATCCCTCTAATCCTCTAAGTGATTACGTGATCCAAATCAACTAAACCATGTCCGATCATCATGTGAGATGGAGTAGTTTCATTGGTGAACATCACTATGTTGATCATATCTACTATATGATTCATGCTCGACCTTTCGGCCTCCGTGTTCCGAGGCCATATCTGTATATGCTTGGCTCGTCAAGTATAACCTGAGTATTCTGCGTGTGCAACTGTTTTGCACCCGTTGTATTTGAACGTAGAGCCTATCACACCCGATCATCACGTGGTGTCTCAGCACGAAGAACTTTCGCAACGGTGCATACTCAGGGAGAACACTTCTTGATAATTAGTGAGAGATCATCTTATAATGCTACCGTCAATCAAAGCAAGATAAGATGCATAAAAGATAAACATCATATGCAATCAATATAAGTGATATGATATGGCCATCATCATCTTGTGCTTGTGATCCATCTTCGAAGCACCGTTGTGATCACCATCGTCACCGGCGCGACACCTTGATCTCCATCGTAGCATCGTTGTCGTCTCGCCAATCTTATGCTTCCACGACTATCGCTACCGCTTAGTGATAAAGTAAAGCATTACAGCGCGTTTGTATTGCATACAATAAAGCGACAACCATATGGCTCCTGCCAGTTGCCGATAACTTGGTTACAAAACATGATCATCTCATACAATAAAATATAGCATCATGTCTTGACCATATCACATCACAACATGCCCTGCAAAAACAAGTTAGACGTCCTCTACTTTGTTGTTGCAAGTTTTACGTGGCTGCTACGGGCTTAAGCAAGAACCAATCTTACCTACGCATCAAAACCACAACGATAGTTTGTCAAGTTGGTGCTGTTTTAACCTTCGCAAGGACCGGGCGTAGCCACACTCGGTTCAACTAAAGTTGGAGAAACCGTCACCCGCTAGCCACCTTTGTGCAAAGCACGTCGGGAGAACCGGTCTCGCGTAAGCGTACGCGTAATGTCGGTCCGGGCCGCTTCGTCCAACAATACCGCCGAACCAAAGTATGACATGCTGGTAAGCAGTATGACTTATATCGCCCACAACTCACTTGTGTTCTACTCGTGCATATAACATCAACACATAAAACCTAGGCTCGGATGCCACTGTTGGGGAACGTAGTAATTTCAAAAAAAATCCTACGCACACGCAAGATCATGGTGATGCATAGCAATGAGAGGGGAGAGTGTGATCTACGTACCCTTGTAGACCGATAGCGGAAGCGTTAGCACAACGCGGTTGATGTAGTCGTACGTCTTCACGGCCCGACCGATCAAGCACGGAAACTACGGCACCTCCGAGTTCTAGCACACGTTCAGCTCGATGACGATCCCCGGACTCCGATCCAGCAAAGTGTCGGGGAAGAGTTCCGTCAGCACGACAGCATGGTGACGATCTTGATGTACTGCCGTCGCAGGACTTCGCCTAAGCACCGCTACAATATTATCGAGGACTATGGTGGAAGGGGGCACCACACACGGCTAAGAATATGATCACGTGGATCAACTTGTGTGTCTAGGGGTGCCCCCTGCCCCCGTATATAAAGGATCAACGGGGGGTGCGGCCGGCCAGGAGGAGGGCGCGCCAGGAGGAGTCCTACTCCCACCGGGAGTAGGATTCCCCCCCCCCTTCCTAGTTGGAATAGGATTCGGGAGGGGGGGAAGAGGAGAGAGAGAAGGAAGGGGGGGTGCCGCCCCCCTCTCCTTGTCCTATTCGGACTAGGGGGGAGGGGCACGCGGCCCAGCCCTGGCCACCTCTCCTCTCTTCCACTAAGGCCCATATACCTCCCGGGGGGTTCCGGTAACCTCCCGGTACTCCGGTAAAATCCCGATTTCACCCGGAACACTTCCGATATCCAAATATAGGCTTCCAATATATCAATCTTTATGTCTCGACCATTTCGAGACTCCTCGTCATGTCCATGATCACATCCGATACTCCGAACAAACTTCGGTACATCAAAATGCATAAACTCATAATATAACTGTCATCGAAACCTACAGGTTCGAGAACAATGTAGACATGACCGAGACACGTCTCCGGTCAATAACCAATAGCGGAACCTGGATGCACATATTGGCTCCTACATATTCTACGAAGATCTTTTATCGGTCAGACCGCATAACAACATACATTGTTCCCTTTTGTCATCGGTATATTACTTACCCGAGATTCGATCGTCGGTATCTCAATACCTAGTTCAATCTCGTTACTGGCAAGTCTCTTTACTCGTTCTGTAATACATCATCTCACAACTAACTCATTAGTTGCAATGCTTGCAAGGCTTATGTGATGTGCATTACCGAGAGGGCCCAGAGATACCTCTCCGACAATCGGAGTGACAAATCCTAATCTCGAAATACGCCAACCCAACATGTACCTTTGGAGACACCTGTAGAGCACCTTTATAATCACCCAGTTACGTTGTGACGTTTGGTAGCACACAAAGTGTTCCTCCGGCAAACGGGAGTTGCATAATCTCATAGTCATAGGAACATGTATAAGTCATGAAGAAAGCAATAGCAACATACTAAACGATCGGGTGCTAAGCTAATGGAATGGGTCATGTCAATCAGATCATTCATCTAATGATGTGATCCCATTAATCAAATAACAACTCTTTGTCCATGGTTAGGAAACATAACCATCTTTGATTAACGAGCTAGTCAAGTAGAGGCATACTAGTGACACTCTGTTTGTCTATGTATTCACACATGTATTATGTTTCTGGTTAATACAATTCTAGCATGAATAATAAACATTTATCATGATATAAGGAAATAAATAATAACTTTATTATTGCCTCTAGGGCATATTTCCTTCAGCTTCACCATTCCTCTTCAGGGAAAATTTCAACGCAATTCACAAGTAGCATCTAGCCAGACGATGATGGATACCGTGAAACCAAAAGGACTCAAAGAATATCTCTCTATCGTTGGAGGAGCAAATCCCAATCTTCAACTATCAAATCCTTTGTCATACTTTTCCATGAACTCTAAATCCGCCGTAATAGCCACCCTATTACGGATGACATTTAACTAACCCCAAAGTTTATGAAGCAAGCATTGAGGAACTCGATGCTGCCATGGTCTAAGGGATTATGCAAATGCTAACTTTCTTTATGTAATTATTCATTAACTTGTGACGAAGTATCTCATAGCATAACATCAATTTGTGACGATTCAACACAAGTGTTCTTCTAACATTGTGTCCTCAAAATTGCCGGCATAGTCATGCCCATGATCAGAAAAACGTGGCCATCATACAACACTTGAGCTAGTCTTAGAGCATCTCCAACAGCCGTCCAATGCGTGACACGTTAAAAATCAGAATACAACGCTGGGTGAGCCAGCTTTTGCGCGCGGCGGTGCGCTGGCTCCAGCGGCCGCCGCAAAATAAAGAGCGCCCGAGCCGCTCCAACAGGCGCGCTATATTTCATCTTTTTCCCCTTGACGCCTACTATGCGAACTATGATTCGATACACATTTGGTTCCGATAGTACAAATGTGGAGATGGTTTATCACATAGCCTGCTACTACCATACAAAATAGTGCATAGATAGTTCATAGTCTTCTCCTACGATAGATAGATAAAACGAAAAACTACTACTACTCGTCATTCTCTGACTCGGACTCTGCCTCGGTGATGTCCTCCTCCGACGTCTGAGCGTAGGCGTCAAGGAACCGCTCGTCGCTGGAGTCCCAGGACGACACATCTCCTAGCTTGATGTTGAATTTAGCGACCGCTTTCCATGTTCACTTGTCCTCGCGATAGGCGGCTTGCTCCTCCCTCCTCTCCTCCCTCTCCGCCCTTCTCTCGGCAAAAAACTGTTCCTCGTTGATGATGCATTGCGGGAAGCATTGGCGCCATAGCGCCATGGCTTCCTAGTCCATCTCGGCCAAGCTGAGACGGCGCTCCAGCCACCGATTCTTGAGACGATCCTTATCGGTGATAAGCCGCGGGGGAGGCGCCAACTCCTGTGCCCGCTCCTGCGTCGCCACGTCCTTGAAGTTCATATCCCAACGGGACCGTCGGAGGCTCCATGCCGCAGCGTCGTACGTGCGAGCGGTGTGAAAGGTTCCGAGGCCGAGGCGCACGCCACTGCCCGACCGAATCTCGGCGGAGTAGGTGTCGAACGGACGCACGCGGATGCCGCGGTAGCTCGAAGCTCTCCCGCGGCGAGGCGTCATGGTGGCGCGGTGGTGGCGTGTCGGCGGCGAGGAGAGAAAGCGGTAGAGGGAGCGATGAGAGAGCGGCAGAGGGCACTGCAATTTTATAGGCGCGCCGGACACGGTGCGCCAAATCTAGCGCGAGAGCTGCCGCCTTTTCCCCCGCGTGCTAGTTTCTCGCCTTCGCTGGAGCGTGTGAAAACGTCCCGCGCGCGTCTTTTGGCGCGGCTGTTGGAGATGCTCTTAGATGCAATATTAGGAATACATTTTACTGTTTATTATTTCACACGTGCATATGAGTTTCCATCTGAGACTTTATGGATATATAGACTCAATTTCAAAAAATGTTCGTGAATTCATTTTTTTCACGAGTTACTTCATCAATTTCAAAAACTTTCACAAAGTTGAAATTTTATTCTGGAATTCATTTTTTACCCTAATCTCAAAAATTGTTAGCGAATTCAAAAAAAATTCATGGATTTAGAAAATGATCACTAATTTGAAAAAATGTTCACGACATTTTTAATAAAGATAGAAAAATGAAAATAAAAATAAAAAGGAAATACGGAAAATAGGTAAAATAAAATAATAAATAGATAGTAAGAAAAAAAAAAGAAAAAGAAAAGAAAAAACCAGGCAAAGGAGGAAAAACCAGTTCAGGGAATGCCTTTTAACCTTCCCAAAATTGGTGGGAAAAATGCCGAAATGGCCTGACCCACATAGTGGATGTGTCACGCGGCACGCGGGAAACCTGGGTGCTATATCTTACTTACAGCGAGGTGATAGCTCCACTCGCCCGAAGCGCCACACGAATGGGCCAGCACAATACTACGTGGGATCTCGCTCGTCGCTTCCAACCATTGCATTCAGTCGGTTCGCTCTGGTTTTTATTTTATTTTATTTTTTTATCCTTATTTTGTTTTTCATCAGTTTTCTTTGTTTCTTTGCCGGTTTACTCCGATTTAATTTCTTTCTCAGCTTCTTTCTTTTCTTAGTTTTTCTTAGTTTTTCTTCTTCTTTCTCGGTTTTCACTGTTTTTTCTTTTTCTGTTCTATGATTTTTCGCTTATTTCCCGGTTTCTCTCCAGGTTCCTTTGTTTCCCCCCTATTTTGCACTAATTTATCTCTACTTTCATTGTTTTTTTCTCTACGGTATTGTTTGTTTCTTGCTTTATTTTTTTTATTCTTTCCTTTCCTTTTTTCAACAAATTTATAATTTCTTATGACATACTGTACATTTTAATACACGTCAAGAACATATTTTAATATAGGTTTATTATTTTAAGTACATGATTAAAAACATTTCCGAATAAATATTTTGATGTCTATTATCGTCATACATATTGTACATTATTCATACATATAAACATTTTTGATACAAGTTTATATTTTTCATATATATATGATTAATATTTATATATTTTTTTATACATCTGATACATTTGTTATACATGTTCAACGTTTCATATAAACATTTATTTAATAGATGTGTACTTTTTTTATTATATATTTTTTATCTCTAATGTTTTACACACACATTGTACATTTTAATACACTAGAAATTTTTTCATGTAAACATTTACATTTCTAAATAAATTATTAACATTTTGAAAACTTATATTTTTATGCCGTATTTTCCCATACACATTATACATTTTTCTTATCGACAATTGTAATTTCCAAACGTTCTGACTTTTACAAGAGATCTGAACGAGTTAGCTGCCGTTCCATCTAGATCACGATAAGTTGCCTCCGGTTCGACGGTTCGAGTGCTCCATCACCTGTCGCTCGTTATCATTTTTCATTTTAATACACGTCAAGAACATATTTTAATATAGGTTTACTATTTTAAATACAAGATTAACATTTTTACGAATAAATATTTCAATGTCTATTATCGTCATACACATTGTACATTATTCATACATATAAACATTTTTGATACAAGTTTACACTTTTCATATATATATGATTAATATTTTTATAAAAAATTTCGTACATCCGATACATTTGTTATACACGTTCAACGTTTCATATAAACATTTTTAATACATGTGTACTTTTTCGATTATATATTTTTTATCTCTAATGTTCTACATACACATTGTACATATTAATACATTAGCAATTTTTTTATGTAAACATTTACATTTTCTAAATAAATTATTAACATGTTGAAAACTTATATTTTTATGCCATATTTTCTCATACACATTAGATATTTTTCTTATCGACAATTGTAATTTCCAGACGTTCTGACTTTTACAAGAGATCTGAACGAGTTAGCTGCCGTTCCATCTAGATCGTGATAAGTTGCCTCCGGCTAGATGGCTCGAGCGCACCATCCCCTGTCGCTCGGTTTCATTTTTCATTTTAATACACCTCAAGAACATATTTTAATATAGTTTTATTTTTTAAGTACATGATTAACATTTTTCCAAATAAATATTTCGATCTCTATTATCATCATACACATTGTACATTATTCATACATATAAACATTTTTAATACAAGTTTATATTTTTCACATATATATGATTAATATTCTTATTATTTTTTTCGCACATCCGATACATTTGTTATACATGTTCAACGTTTCATATAAACTTTTTTTAACACATGTGTACTTTTCGATTATATATTTTTTATCTCTAATGTTTTACATACACATTGTACATTTTAATACATTAGGATTTTTTTATTTAAACATTTACATTTTCTAAATAAATTATTAACATTTTGAAAACTTATATTTTTATGCTGCATTTTCCCGTACACATTATACATTTTTCTTATCAACAATTGTAATTTCCAAACGTTCTGACTTTTACAAGAGATCTCAACGAGTTAGCTGCCGTTCCATCTAGATCGCGATAGGTTGCTTCCGGCTCGACGGCTCGAGCGCTCCATCCCCTATCGGTCAGTTTCATTTTACATTTCAATACACGTCAAGAACATATTTTAATATAGGTTTATTATTTTAAATACAAGATTAACATTTTTTCTGAATAAATATTTCGATGTCTATTATCATCATACACATTGTACATTATTCATATATATAAACATTTTTAATACAAGTTTATATTTTTCATATATATATGATTAATATTCTTATAATTTTTTCATACATCCGATACATTTGTTATACATGTTCAACGTTTCATATAAACATTTTTTAATACATGTGTACTTTTTCGATTATATATTTTTTATCTCGAATGTTTTACATACTCATTGTACATTTTAATACATTAGGATTTTTTATGTAAACATTTACATTTTCTAAATAAATTATTAACATTTCGAAAACTTATATTTTTATGCCGTATTTTCTCATACACATTATACATTTTTCTTATCGACAATTATAATTTCCAAATGTTCTGACTTTTACAAGAGATGTGAACGAGTTAGCTGCGGATGGCTAACTCTGTTATGTGGTTAACTGTATATTAAATTTTCTTTTATGGTATCGTTGTTCCTTTGCATCTACAACCAGAAGACTAGAAAATAAATTTGATGTGTGTGTGCGGTGCCTTGTGTTGGGGAACGTATTATTTTAAAAAAATTCCTACGCACACACAGAATCATGGTGATGTATAGCAATGAAATGGGAGAGTGTGTCTACGTACCCTCGCAGACCGAATGTGGAAGCGTTAGTACAACGCGGTTGATGTAGTCGTACGTCTTCACGATCCGACCGATCCAAATACCGAACGCACGACACCTCCGAGTTCTGCACATGTTCAACTCGATGACGTCCCGCGAGCTCCGATCCAGCAAAGCTTCACATGAGAGTTTCGTCAGCACAATGGCGTGGTGACGGTGATGATGATGCTACCGACGCAGGGCTTCGCCTAAGCACCGCTACAATATGATTGAGGTGAATTATGATGGAGGGGGCATCGCACACGACTAAGAGATTAATGATCAATTGTTGTGTCTATGGGGTGCCCCTGCCCTCGTATATAAAAGAGTAAGGGGAGGAGACGGCCGGCCAGAGAGAGGCGCGCCAAGAGGGGGAGTCCTACTCCCACTAGGAGTGGAGTAGGACTCCTCCTTTTTCTAGTAGGAGTAGGAGAGGGGGGAGGAAAGGGAGAGGAGGAGAAGGAAAGAGCGCGCCGGCCCCCCATGCCCTAAACCAATTCAGTTTGGGCCTTGGGGGGTGCGCCTCACACTCCCCTTGCTGCCCTCTGTTTCCACTAAGGCCCATGTAGGCCCATTAAGTCCTCCGGGGGGTTCCGGTAACCCCCCGGTACTCCGGTATATGTCTGAAATCTTTCAGAACCTTTCCGGTGTCCGAACATAGTCGTCCAATATATCGATCTTTACGTCTCGACCATTTCGAGACTCCTTGTCATGTCCATCCGGGACTCCGAACTACCTTCGGTACATCAAAACACAAAAAGCTCATAATATCGATCGTCACCGAACTTTAAGCGTGCGGACCCTATGGGTTCGAGAACTATGTAGACATGACCGAGACACGTCTCCGGTCAATAACCAATAGTGAAACCTGGATGCTCATATTGGCTCCCACATATTCTACGAAAATCTTTATCGGTCAAACCGCATAACAACATACGTTGTTCCCTTTGTCATCGGTATGTTACTTGTCCGAGATTCGATCGTCGGTATCTCAATACCTAGTTCAATCTCGTTACCGGCAAGTCTCTTTACTCATTCCGTAATACATCATCCCGCAACTAACTCATTAGTTACAATGCTTGCAAGGCTTATAGTGATGTGCATTACCGAGTGGGCCCAGAGATACCTCTCCGATAATCGGAGTGACAAATCCTAATCTCGAAATATGCCAACTCAACAAGTACCTTTGGAGACACCTGTAGAGCACCTTTATAATCACCTAGTTACGTTGTGACGTTTGGTAGCACAAAAAGTGTTCCTTCGGTAAACGGGAGTTGCATAATCTTATAGTCATAGGAACATGTATAAGTCATGAAGAAAGCAATAGCAACATACTAAACGATCAAGTGGTAAGCTAACGGAATGGGTCAAGTCAATCACATCATTCTCCTAATGATGTGACCCCGTTAATCAAATGACAACTCATGTCTATGGTTAGGAAACATAACCATCTTTGATCAACGAGCTAGTCAAGTAGAGGCATACTAGTGACACTCTGTTTGTCTATGTATCCACACATGTATTATGTTTCCGGTTAATACAATTCTAGCATGAAATAAATATTTATCATGATATAAGGAAATAAATAATAACTTTATTATTGCCTTGATACGTCTTCAACGTATCTATAATTTTTGATTGCTCCATGCTATATTATCTACTGTTTTGGACATTATTGGGCTTTATTATCCACTTTTATATTATTTTTGGGACTAACCTATTAACCGGAGGCCCAGCCCAGAATTGTTGTTTTTTGCCTGTTTTAGGGTTTCGAAGAAAAGGAATATCAAACGGAGTCCAAACAGAATGAAACCTTCGGGAACGTGATATTCTCACCGAATACAACTCAGGAGACTTGGACCCTACGTCAAGCCAACTAACAAGAGGCCACGAGGTAGGGGGCGCGCCTGCCCCCCCCCAGGCACGCCCTCCACCCTCGTGGGCCCCCTGTTGCTCCACCGACGTACTTCTTCCTCCTATATATATCCACGTACCCCCAAACGATCAGAACATGAGCCAAAACCCTAATTCCACCGCCGTAACTTTCTGTATCCACGAGATCCCATCTTGGGGCCTATTCCGGAGCTCCGCCGGAGGGGGCATCGATCACGGAGGGCTTCTACATCAACACCATAGCCTCTCCGATGAAGTGTGAGTAGTTTACTTCAGACCTATGGGTCCATAGTTAGTAGCTAGATGGTTTATTCTCTCCTTTTGGATATCAATACAATGATCTCCCCCTCTCTTGTGGAGATCTATTCGATGTAATCTTCTTTTTGCGGTGTGTTTGTTGAGATCGATGAATTGTGGGTTTATGATCAAGTCTATCTATGAATAATATTTGAATCTTCTCTAAATTCTTTTATGTATGATTGGTTATCTTTGCAAGTCTCTTCGAATTATCAGTTTGGTTTGGCCTACTAGATTGATCTTTTTTGCAATGGGAGAAGTGCTTAGCTTTGGGTTCAATCTTGCGGTGTCCTTTCCCGGTGACAGTAAGGGCAGCAAGCCACGTATTGTATTGTTGCCATCGAGGATAACAAGATGGGGTTTTCTTCATATTGCATGAGTCTATCCCTCTACATCATGTCATCTTGCTTAAGGCGTTACTCTGCTTTTACTTAATACTCTAGATGCATGCTGGATAGCGGTCGATGAGTGGAGTAATAGTAGTAGATGCAGGCAGGAGTCAGTCTACTTGTATCGGACGTGATGCCTATATACATGATCATACCTAGATATTCTCATAACTATGCTCAATTCTGTCAATTGCTCAACAGTAATTTGTTCACCCACCGTAGAATACTTATGCTCTCGAGAGAAGCCACTAATGAAACCTATGGCCCCCGGGTCTATCTTTATCATATCAATCTCCTACTACTTAGTTATTTACTTTACTTTTATTTTACTTTGCATCTTTATCATAAAAACATCAAAAATATTATCTTATCATATCTACCAGATCTCACTCTCGTAAGTGGCCCTATAGGGATTGACAACCCCTATTTGCGTTGGTTGCGAGTATTTATTTATTTTGTGCAGGTGCGAGGGACTCGCGTGTAGCCTCCTACTGGATTGATATCTTGGTTCTCAAAAACTGAGGGAAATACTTACGCTACTTTGCTGCATCATCCCTTCATCTTCGGGGAAAACCAACGCAGTGCTAAAAGAGGTAGCAAGAAGTATTTCTGGCGCCGTTGCCGGGGAGGTCTACGTAAAAGTCAACATACCAAGTACCCATCACATACCCCTATCTCCCGCATTACATTATTTGCCATTTGCCTCTCGTTCTCCTCTCCCCTCAATTCACCCTTGCCGTTTTATTCGCCCTCTCTCTCTATCCTCCCTCTCTATTTGCCCTTTTTGTCCGCTTGCTTTTTGTTTGCTTGTGTTTTAGTTTGCTTGTTTGTCGCGATGGCTCAAGATAATACTAAATTTGGTGAACTTCACCTTAAAAGATTAGAAGAGATCGAAAGCAATGTTAGAAGTTTCATGGTTTTGCAATTTGAACATAATATTTTCTTCAGAAACGAGCTTAAAGAACAAAAAAGTTTTATGAGTTTTATGAATAAAGAGCTTGATGATATGTCTAAAGAATTCGATGGTTTAAGATCCCAACTTGCTCATCTTGAGAAATTAACTGTTGGAATTTCGGATAAGCAGGCTACCTTAGTTAATAAGATGGCCGCTAAACCGAGTTGCTATGAAAATAATGATGAAGATCTAAAAGTTATTGATGTGTCCCCTATTAAATCTTTGTTTTGAAATATGAATCTTGATAATGATGGGACTGAATATGACCCACCTTTACCTAGAAGGCGTTCCAAGAATTCTGAATCTTTTGATCTTGATGCTAAATTTGATAAAAGTGGAATTGAAGAAATTAAAACCCTAGATGTTGCTAAACCCACCATTATGGATTTCAAGGAATTTAACTATCAAAATTGCTCTTTGATTGATTGTATTTCCTTGTTGCAATCCGTGCTAAATTCTCCTCATGCTTATAGTCAAAATAAAAGCGTTTACTAAACATATCGTTGATGCCTTGATGCAATCTTATGAAGAAAAACTAGAATTAGAAGTTTCTATCCCTAGAAAACTTTATGATGAGTGAGAACCAACTATTAAAATTAAAATTAAAGATCATGAATGATATGCTTTATGTGATTTGGGTGCTAGTGTTTCCACGATTCCAAAGACTTTGTGTGATTTGTTAGGTTTCCGTGATTTTGATGATTGCTCTCTAAACTTGCACCTTGCGGATTCCACTATTAAAAAACCTATGGGAAGAATTAATGATGTTCTTATTGTTACAAATAGGAATTATGTGCCCGTAGATTTTATTGTTCTTGACATAGATTGCAATCCTTCATGTCCTATTATTCTTGGTAGACCTTTCCTTAGAACGATTGGTGCAATTATTGATATGAAGGAAGGAAATATTAGATTCTAATTTCCGTTAAGGAAAGGCATGGAAAACTTTCCTAGAAAGAAAATTAAATTACCTTATGAATCTATTATGAGAGTCACTTATGGATTGCCTACCAAAGATGGCAATACCTAGATCTATTCTTGCTTGTTATGTCTAGCTAGGGGCGTTAAACGATAGCGCTTGTTGGGAGGCAACCCATTTTTATTTTTATTCCTTGCTTTTTGCTCCTGCTTAGTAATAAATAAATTATTTAGCCTCTATTTTGGTTGTGTTTTTTCTGTTTAATTAGTGTTTGTGCCAAGTAGAACCGTTGGGAAGACTTGGAAAAAGTCTTATTGAACTTGCTGTAAAAAACAAAAAATTTAGCGCTCACGAGAACTGCTGTCATTTTTATTTGGAAAGTGATATTTAGTTAATTCTTTTTGAATATGATTAATAGATAAATTCCTCACATCCAGAAATTTATTTTAGAATTTTTGGGGTTCCAGATCTTGCGTTAGCTACAGATTACTACAGACTGTTCTGTTTTTGACAGATTCTGTTTTTCGTGTGTTGTTTGCTTATTTGGATGAATCTATGGGTAGTAAAATAGTTTATAAACCATAGTGAAGCTGGAATACAGTAGGTATAACACCCATATAAATAAATAATGAGTTCATTACAGTACCTTGAAGTGGTCTTTTGTTTTCTTTCGCTAACGGAGCTCACGAGATTTTCTACTTTAAGTTTTGTGTTGTGAAGTTTTCAAGTTTTGGGTAAAGATTTGATGGATTATGGAACAAGGAGTGGCAAGAGCCTAAGCTCGGGGATTCCCATGGCACCCCCAAGATAATCTAAGGACACCTAAAAGCCAAAGCTTGGGGATGCCCCGGAAGGCATCCCCTCTTTCGTCTACTTCTATCGGTAACTTTACTTGGAGCTATATTTTTATTTACCACATGATATGTGTTTTTCTTGGAGCGTATTGTATTATTTTAGTTTTTATTTATTAGTTTACCACAATCATCCTTGCTGTACACACCTTTCGAGAGATCCACACATGATTTGGAATTTGTTAGAATACTCTATATGCTTCGCTTATATCTTTTGAGTTATATAATTTTGCTCTAGTGCTTCACTTATATCTTTTAGAGTATGGTGGTGGATTTATTTTATAGAAACTATTGATTTCTCATGCTTCACTTAGATTATTTTGAGTCTTAACAGCATGGTAATTTGCTTAAAATCCTGATATGCTTGGTATGCAAGATTAATAATAAAAATTCTCTTATGACTGTGTTGAATACTATGATAAGTTTGATACTTGATAATTGTTTTGAGACATGGAGATGGTGATATTAAAGTCATGCTAGTTGAGTAGTTGTGAATTTGAGAAATACTTGTGTTGAAGCTTGTGATTCCCGTAGCATGCACGTATGGTGAACCGTTATGTGATGAAGTCGGAGCATGATTTATTTATTAATTGTCTTCCTTATGAGTGGCGGTCGGGGACGAGCGATGATTTTTTCCTATCAATATATCTGTAACACCCCGAGAATCATGCTACAGTAATCTCCCACTAATGGTGACATGTCATCAAATTTATCTAAACCAAATTGCCACTTGGTAAAAATCAAAGCCAATTTCAAAATTGTAATAAAGTCAAATAAAATATTTCTTCAATCTGAAAAACTAAAATGTTCACAGTGTTCTAAATTTCCCTGATCAATATCATGTTGAAGTCAACTTGGTTTGACTTACAAATAAATTTCTAGAAAATTAATAAGTGATCCAAAAGCGTTTAAATTAGCCTTTTCAAAAGAAGCGAATATTTATACTTTTCCAAATGATGTGAAACCTTGTGTGTGGTCTCAAAATATTGCCTACTAATTATGTAACAAATATCAAGTTGAACTAAAATTTAATTGCTTTGGCATTTAAGTAGAAAACAATAGCGAACTAATAAAAAAGGAAACAGGAAAAAGGAAAATGGGCCAAGTGCACACTGTGCACTAGAAGCCTGGTGCTATAGTAGCGCAGCCCAAGCCCACCACAGCCTTCTCCATCTTCCTCTGTACAGGAGACAGAGACCTGTGCGTGGCGCACATCCATGCCTCCATGGCCGCCGTGTCGACCATCCGGCGAGCCCCCGAGGTGTATAAGGCCACCTCCAAGCCCGAGGACAAACCCTAGACCCCCAGTTCCCTCTTTTACCCCTCGCATTCAACCCGGAAGAGGAGCCGAAGCTTCCGTCGTCGCGCCATAGTCACCATCGCGGCCACAGGCCTCCCCGACGCACGGGAAGATGCCCAGGAGCTCCCTCGTCGACGACTCCTTCACCTACCTCCGCTGATTCGAGCTGGGCCGCACTGTGTGCTCGGGATCTAGCCGGTTTTTCGCCACGGCCGCCACCGTTCGTCGACGAGCGCGACGCATCCGACCACTCCCGCGCTCTCTAATCACGTCCACGAGCTCCGTGGTGAGATCTTCTACCGACTCCTTCCTTTTTTCCTTCGATTCATCGTCGTTTGCCGCCGTCCCCGAGCTCGGCCGTCGTCGTTCATGGTCGCGCTTGAGCTCCTGTGTACGCACGCGCCTGCTCCTGGCCAACCAACCGTGCTCGCGCCCCTGCGCCCCGCCGCGCCCCTGCATCGTCGTGCATGCGCCGCCGCCCGCGCTACCCCTACGCGCACTTGCCGCTGTCGCCGCTGTTCTGCTGCTGCTGCCGCCGCTCCTTGCTACTGTTTTTGCTCGCCGGTGCTCCTGTCGTTGCTCTATTGATGCTGCTGCCTGCTATCGCTGGTGCTTGCTAGGCTGCTACTACTCTGCTTAGCTACTCCTGCTACTAAGATGCGCTGCTTTTGCCGCTGTGCTGCTAGCGCCGATTGCTGCTGGTGGCCATGGCCATGGTGTGTGTGAGTGTGCTGTGTGTGTATGCAGCGTGGTGTGTGTAAGTGTGTTGTGTGAGTGCACGTGTGTGTGAGTATGTGTGCGTCCGGCCCAAAACTAGTTAGGTCTAATTTAATTAGCTAGATTAGTCCTAGGATTAATTATGTTGTTTAGTTAATAACCAGTTTGTCTCAAAAAAAAAGTTAGTATCAGTTTAGTGCTAGATTAGCCTAATAGCCTATGACATGTGGCCCTATTCTAATCTAGACACTAATTTAATTTAGATGCCTATGACATGTGGGCCATACCTCACCTTTTGACCAGTCAATGATTGACCAGCCCCTCGGGTCCCACTGTCATACACATAGGCTAGGGTAACACTAGGAATAGGAAACAAATGCACATTCTGCCTTCAATTCGATTTAAACAGTTCTAGAAAATCTTTAAAAACTTTGAAAAATCATAGAAAAATAACCGTAACTCGGATGAAAATAATTTATATAGAAAGTTTCTCAGAACGACGAGATGGATCCGAATATGCAGCCCGTTCGTCCGCCACACGTCCCTACCATAGCGAACATGCAACAATCCCCCTCCGGTTCGTTTGTCCGAAAACGCGAAACACCGGGAATACTTTCTCGGATGTTTCCCCCTTCGCCGGTATCGCCTACTACCGCGTTAGGTCACCCCTAGCACTACGTATTGCCATGTTATGCTTTGTGATGCTTTGATTGCTCTGTTATTTATTGTGTTCCCCCTCCGTTACTTTTTCCGGTAGACCCCGAGACTGTTGCCGATACCCCCGTGATCGACTACATCAACCGCAACTCCTCCTTGCCAGAGCAACCAGGCAAGCCCCCCCTTGATCACCAGATATCACCTACTCTTCACTATACTGCTTGCATTAGAGTAGTGTAGCATGTTACTGCTTCCCGTTAATCCTATTCTGATGCATAGCCTGTCATTGTTGCTACAGTCGTTGATATCTTACCTGCAATCCTAATTGCTTAGTATAGGATGCTAGTTTATCATCAGTGGCCCTACACTCTTGTCCGTCTACCATGCTATAATACTGGGCCGTGATCACTTCGGGAGGTGATCACGGGCATATGCTATATACTTTACACTGTTACATTACCTGTGATACTGTTCGGAGATGGGGGCTGAAGGGGCAGGTGGCTCCATCCCGGTAGAGGTGGGCCTGGGTTCCCGACGGCCCCCGACTGTTGCTTTGTGGCGGAGCGACAGGGCAGGTTGAGGCCACCTAGGAGAGAGGTGGGCCTGGCCCTGGTCGGCGTTCGCGGATACTTAACACGCTTAACGAGATTTTGGTATTTGATCTGAGTCTGGCTACTGGCCTATACGCACTAACCATCTATGCAGGGACAATTATGGGCACTCGACGTCATGGTATCAGCCGAAGCCTTCGTGACGTCAGCGACTGAGCGGCGCACGCCGGATTGGACTGGAACACCTGCTGGGCTAGGTCTGCTTCCGGCCACCCTTGCAACGTGCAGGTGTGCAATGGGCGATGGGCTCAGACCCTTGCGCCATAGGATTTAGACCGGCGTGTTGACCTCTCTGTTGTGCCTAGGTAGGGTTGCGACGTGTTGATCTTTCGAGGCCGGGCATGACCCAGGAATGTGTGTCCAGCCAAATGGGATCGAGCGTGTTGGGTTATGTGGTGCACCCCTGCAGGGAAGTTAATCTATTCGAATAGCCGTGATCTTCGGTAATAGGATGACTTGGAGTTGTACCTTGACCTTATGACAACTAGAACCGGATACTTAATAAAACACACCCTTCCAAGTGCCAGATACAACCGGTGATCGCTCTCTCACAGGGCGACGAGGGGAGGATCATCAGTTAGGATTATGCTACACGATGCTACTTGGTGAACTTACCATCTGCTCTCTTCTCCTGCTGCAAGATGGAGGTTACCAGAAGCGTAGTCTTCGAAAGGACTAGCTATCCCCCTCTTATTCCGGCATTCTGCAGTTCAGTCCACATATGATACCCTTATTCCATTTGATTCCAATGCATACATATGTAGTGTAGCTCCTTGCTTGCGAGTACTTTGGATGAGTACTCACGGTTGCTTTGCTCCCTCTTTTCCCCCTTTCTATACTTGATTACTGCGACCAGACATTGGAGCCCAGGAGCCAGACACCACCGTCGACGACGACTACTACTACTCGGGAGGTGCCTACTACTACGTGCAGCCCGCTGACGACGACCAGGAGTAGTTTAGGAGGAACCCAGGCAGGAGGTCTGCGCCTCTTTCGATCTGTGTCCCAGTTTGTGCTAGCCTTCTTAAGGAAAACTTGTTTAACTTATGTCTATACTCAGATATTGTTGCTTCCGCTGACTCGTCTATGATCGAACTCTTGTATTCGAGCCCTCGAGGCCCCTGGCTTGTAATATGATGCTTGTATGACTTATTTTATTTGTAGAGTTGTGTTGTGAGATCTTCCCATGAGTCCCTGATCTTGATCATACACGTTTGCGTGTATGATTAGTGTACGATTGAATTGGGGGTGTCACAAGTTGGTATCAGAGCCGACTGCCTGTAGGAATCCCCCTTCCACACTCCTCGGCTGAAGTTGAGTCTAGTAATTACAAAACTTTTACTAACATGGTTGTGTGTCTTACGGGCCCATGTCGCTATTGGGTGGTATTAGGATCCTTTATTTCTCATCTATGCTCTGGGACTCTAATCTCTCTTCTATTCGGGTTAAATGATTTTACGAACTCTGACTCTAGGTTCTCGTAATTACTTCCTCCCGGAGAGCCCCTCACTCTAGATGATTGCATGGTGCGCTGAAGGATTTCGAAGATACTCTCTAATGTTATCCCGAGAACTTTTGCTCATTGCATTTTGCAATTCCCTTCCACCATCACCCCCTATAGATAACTACATGCACTTGCTATTCTTACACTAGTCCCCAGTTGCTCTTGTTAGTACAAGATACCCCGAAATACTCGTCGTTGTTCTGAGAATCCTTGTGCCTGCTTCCTTGCAGTTCCTTGTCACCTAAATAGACCTACAACTTAATCCTCACACATACCGAGGATTTGTTTCTCCCCAGTTGTTCTTGTGTTCCGCAAAGGACTTCGAAATACTATTGGTCTTTTGAAAATCCTCAACAGCCTATTGTTCTTGGAATTCTTGCATACTTGCATTTCGGTTAATTCCATTTGTCTAGCTATTTACTTTAAAAACCTTTGTGATTGTCATTCTGATCCTCTTGATTCAACATGTGTGTGAATGCACACAATCATCAGTTGTTCCCTGGAATTTATCCTTCCGATTCAGATGTCATTCCGGACATGAGCTAGATCTCGACCAATCAAATTGCCATCGATTGTACCCCTAAGGCTATTCAGCTTATCCATCCCTAATCAAAGAATTGCTTCTGATCCCTTGTCTTGGAATTCATAATTCCTTTGCATTGGAGCTTTGAGTTAGTCAGTTGTTTCCATAAACTGATCTCCTTGCATTCCTTCTTCCTCTGGTTGAGTACCGATGCTCACATCAGACCCCTTGTGGACCACCAGATCCTTTGTTGGATTTTATCTGACAGCGTCCTTCATATTCTATAAGCTTGTGAGCCTTTCCTCAGATACATAATGCCTTTGGTAAATTGCATCCTTTGCTTTCTCCAGCATGCTCTACTATCGAGCTTGTGTTATTTATTCCTGAAATTGTGGTATATGCTCCTAAGATGCCTCGATGGGTTGAACCTATGCCTTCCATATTATGTGTGAACTCGAAAGTTTTCACGAGTCATACTCGTCTGGTATTTTGCCAAATAATTCAACACTACAACTTCGAAAAAGAGAACTGAATGAAAGGTTATGCATTGGAGAAGTGGGAGTCGACCTTGAACCCTGTGTTCATGCCCATGGACACGATGTATACCTTATCATGGAATCTTCTTTTAAAATAATTATTCCCTTATTATAAGTTCAACTTGTATCTCTGGACGTGGTTCCGACCATGTTCTCCTTTAAATACCATTACTCGTGCAAGTTTAAGCATTTGTCTTCTACAGAGCAATACCCCAGTCCAACCTCCACTTTGGTCTGTCGTCGAGTATTACCCCATGGTATCTCGAGATATCAGGGGACATCATAACTTCTTATGGGTTCTGCATCAGCTATTATTACTCACCGGATCCAATTGTTCCTAGGTTCTGGGTTGTCGCCAACCGAGAACATCGAATAGTGAATCGAGTCCGCACTCGGATTCAATAGCCCTAAATAATTTTTGTTGCTTATGAGTTTAAATAATCCTTCAAGTCATTCCTAGCTTGATCGGCTATATCCTTATCGTGCTGCTCTTAACTGTGCTACCTGGTCCTTCTTCCCGGAGCACAAATTTCGACGGTGAGCTAATCTTACAATCGATCTTCCTCGTCATATCGTTTGTCCTTGAACAGCAAGCTTGATTTCGAGTTTGTGTCGTACCCATGGTTCCAATAACTTTTTGCTTCATCATTCCATTGACTTTATGTCATCGCCGATCAGTTACATCTTCTCGAAACCTCTTGACAAATGTGTCGTGATCATCATCAACATTCTGAGGTCTTCCAAGATATCTATCGAATTCTTGGTCAGAAATAGCTTCCCTTTCCCTCGATGATTTGGGTTATTATCGACAACATTATTGCATCCCCTCCAACACAAAACTTGTTCCTGTTTTGTGTTATACCTTGAGTTCCTTGCTATCCAACATTTGTTCTTCTTTACCTTGGAGTATTACCATCTTTTATATCCAGGATGTCGTGCTTAGCACACCCGACCGAAGGCCCTATTGGTTATAGATTCCTTTTCAGCAAGGTTATCCATTCTTCCATGAGGAAATTGTAAGAATTATTCTACAAGTTATTCCTGATGGATCCTTTGTGTTTCCAAAGTCCGACCTTTGCCTGAAGACCATGTCAATGCTTTCTCGAAGCATATATATTTTACTCCAATTATCAACAAGAACATTTAAAGCCTAATGTTAAATGTTTCCTGCTTAATTATCCAAACACCGCTGTATGGGTAAAGTCATGAAATTTCTCTCTCCTTACCTAAAGAGTTTTCTACATTATATCCTGTCATGGATATCATGCTCTGCTTGTCCTTGGGAAGGATATACCCTTGAAATATGTGTTTAAACACATTTTCCTTTCCATTGTTCTGTTAATCTGATGCTCACATTTCCTTTACATTGGTTTATTTAACCTTCTTGTGATCTATATGATCTAAGCAGCAATATTCCCCTGCTTATGTAAACACCTCGGTGTACAATTCTGTCAGCAAAAACCTGTTACTATTGTTGATGACATTCCGGTAACCACAGATGGACGAGAACTTTGCCTATTGGTCTGCCTTGTTTCAACGAGCAGGAAAATGGTTCTCTTCGTCCCTCGCCCTTGGTACCGACGTTGTTGCCGACATAACTAACATGCTACTCTCTGACATGCCTTGCTATCATGACTGTGCAAGATGTCACCGCTCCTACTTTTAACCCACATGGTGGGCCCATAACCCACAGTTCCACAGGATCGAAACCTGACTCTCCTGTTCAATGCTGTTTTTAATGGTTATTCCTCAGGCTTGGCTTCGTATTTAATTCACGTACCACCTTCCTAGTGCTCAATTCTGGTATCAGATGCAATACTTACTCTCACTGCTCTGAACCCCTTTCTCACTCTGGTTCAGGCTTCGAGCAACTATCTATCCGCTTGGAACCTCTTATTGTACCTTCGTACCTTACTCTCGATGTATTTTATATGTTCAACTCGAGAGATAATCTTATGCTCATTCATGGGTTAACCCCAGATTGTTTCCCTCCTAAGCATTCTGTCGTAGCCGAGTTGCCCCTTACCTATTCGTAAGTACGTTGGAGTTCCCGAAGAAAAGGACGACTTCACCATGATGACCTGAAGCAGTGGAATGAAGACATCAATGTAATGGATCGATCTCTTCGATAAGAGCAACCAAGACCGAGAAGACTCGTTAGAATTTCGTAACCAGAACTTTCCCCCTTACTCCACCTCTTAAATCTCTGGACGAGATTTCTTGTAGTGGAGGAGATTTGTAACACCCCGAGAATCATGCTACAGTAATCTCCCACTAATGGTGACATGTCATCAAATTTATCTAAACCAAATTGCCACTTGGTAAAAATCAAAGCCAATTTCAAAATTATAATAAAGTCAAATAAAATATTTCTTCAATCTGAAAAACTAAAATGTTCACAATGTTCTATAAAATTTTCCTGATCAATGTCATGTTGAAATCAACTTGGTTTGACTTACAAATAAATTCCTAGAAAATTAATAAGTGCTCCAAAAGCATTTAAATTGGCCTTTTCAAAAGAAGCGAATATTTATACTTTTCCAAATGATGTGAAACCTTGTGTGTGGTCTCAAAATATTGCCTACTAATTATGTAACAAATATCAAGTTGAACTAAAATTTAATTGCTTTGGCATTTAAGTAGAAAACAATAGCGAATTAATAAAGAAGAAAACAGGAAAAAGGAAAATGGGCCAAGTGCACATTGTGCACTAGAAGCCTGGTGCTATAGTAGCGCAGCCCAAGCCCACCACAGCCTTCTCCATCTTCCTCTGTACAGGAGACAGAGACCTGTGCATGGCACACATCCACGCCTCCATGGCCGCCGTGTCGACCATCCGGCGAGCCCCCGAGGTGTATAAGGCCACCTCCAAGCCCGAGGACAAACCCTAGACCCCCAGTTCCCTCTTTTCCCCCTCGCACTCGATCCGGAAGAGGAGCCGAAGCTTCCGTCGTCGCGCCATAGTCACCATCGTGGCCACAGGCTTCCCCGACGCACGGGAAGATGCCCAGGAGCTCCCTTGTCGATGACTCCTTCACCTACCTCTGCTGATTCGAGCTGGGCCGCGCTGTGCGCTCGGGATCTAGCCGGTTTTTCGCCACGGCCGCCACCGTTTGTCGACGAGCGCGACGCATCCGACCACTCCCGCGCTCTCTAATCACGTCCACGAGCTCCGTGGTGAGATCTTCTACCGATTCCCTCCTTTTTCCTTCGATTCATCGTCGTTTGCCGCCGTCCCCGAGCTCGGCCGTCGTCGTCCATGGTCGCGCTCGAGCTGCTGTGTACGCACACGCCTGCTCCTGGCCAACCAACCGTGCTCGCGCCCCTGCGCCCCGCCGCGCCCCTGCATCATCGTGCGTGCGCCGCCGCCCGCGCTACCCCCACACGCACTTGCCGCTGCCGCCGCTGTTCTGCTGCCGCTGTCGCCGCTCCTTGCTACTGTTTTTGCTCGCCGGTGCTCTTGTCGTTGCTCTATTGATGCTGCTGCCTGCTATCGCTGGTGCTTGCTAGGCTGCTACTACTCTGGTTAGCTACTCCTGCTACTAAGATGCGCTGCTTTTGCCGCTGTGCTGCTAGCGCCGATTGCTGCTGGTGGCCATGGCCATGGTGTGTGTGAGTGTGTTGTGTGTGTATGCAGCGTGGTGTGTGTAAGTGTGTTGTGTGAGTGCACGTGTGTGTGAGTATGTGTGCGTCCGGCCCAAAACTAGTTAGGTCTAATTTAATTAGCTAGATTAGTCCTAGGATTGATTATGTTGTTTAGTTAATAACCAGTTTGTCTCAAAAAAAGAAAAGTTAGTATCAGTTTAGTGCTAGATTAGCCTAATAGCCTATGACATGTGGCCCTATTCTAATCTAGACACTAATTTAATTTAGATGCCTATGACATGTGGGCCATACCTCACCTTTTGACCAGTCAAAGTAAAATGATTGACCAGCCCCTCGGGTCCCACTGTCATACACATAGGCTAGGGTAACACTAGGAAACAAATGCACATTCTGCCTTCAATTCGATTTAAACAGTTCTAGAAAATCTTTAAAAACTTTGAAAAATCATAGAAAAATAATCGTAACTCGGATGAAAATAATTTATATATGAAAGTTTCTCAGAACGACGAGATGAATCCGAATACGCAGCCCGTTCGTCCGCCACACGTCCCTACCATAGCGAACATGCAACAATCCTCCTCCGGTTCGTTTGTCCGAAAACGTGAAACACCAGGAATACTTTCTCGGATGTTTCCCCCTTCGCCAGTATCGCCTACTACTGCGTTAGGTCACTCCTAGCACTACGTATTGCCATGTTATGCTTTGTGATGCTTTGATTGCTCTGTTATTTATTGTGTTCCCCCTCCGTTACTTTTTCCGGTAGACCCCGAGACCGTTGCCGATACCCCCGTGATCGACTACATCGACCGTGACTCCTCCTTGCCAGAGCAACCAGGCAAGCCCCCCCCCCTTGATCACCAGATATCGCCTACTCTTCTCTATACTTCTTGCATTAGAGTAGTGTAGCATGTTACTGCTTTCCGTTAATCCTATTCTGATGCATAGCCTGTCATTGTTGCTACAGCTGTTGATACCTTACATGCAATCCTAATTGCTTAGTATAGGATGCTAGTTTATCATCAGTGGCCCTACACTCTTGTCCGTCTGCCATGCTATACTACTGGGCTGTGATCACTTCGGGAGGTGATCACGGGCATATGCTATATACTTTACACTGTTACATTACCTGTGATACTGTTCAGAGATGGGGGATGAAGGAGCAGGTGCTCCATCCTGGTAGAGGTGGGCCTGGGTTCCCGACGGCCCCCGACTGTTGCTTTGTGGCAGAGCGACAGGGCAGGTTGAGGCCACCTAGGAGAGAGGTGGGCCTGGCCCTGGTCGGCGTTCGCGGATACTTAACATGCTTAACGAGATCTTGGTATTTGATCTGAGTATGGCTACTGGCCTATACGCACTAACCATCTACGCAGGGACAGTTATGGGAACTCGATGTCGTGGTATCAGCCGAAGCCTTCGTGACGTCAGCGACTGAGCGACGCGCGCCGGATTGGACTGGAACGCCTGCTAGGCTAGGTCTGCTTCCGGCCGCCCTCGCAACATGCAGGTGTGCAATGGGCGATGGGCCCAGACCCCTGCGCCATAGGATTTAGACCGACGTGCTGACCTCTCTATTGTGCCTAGGTAGGGCTGCGACGTGTTGATCTTCCGAGGCCGGGCATGACCCAGGAAAGTGTGTCCGGCCAAATGGGATCGAGCGTGTTGGGTTATGTGGTGCACCCCTGCAGGGAAGTTAATCTATTCGAATAGCCGTGATCTTCGGTAACAGGACGACTTGGAGTTGTACCTTAACCTTATGACAACTAGAACCGGATACTTAATAAAACACACCCTTCCAAGTGCCAGATACAACCGGTGATCGCTCTCTCACAGGGCGGCGAGGGAAGGATCATCGGTTAGGATTATGCTACACGATGCTACTTGGTGAACTTACCATCTACTTGTAACGCCCCGAGACAGATGTGCCAGGTGTCTTCCAGTTATTCGCTGTTGTTGCCTTGTCATTGCTTGCGTGTCATGCATTGCATATCATGTCATCATGTGCATTTCATTTGCATACATGTTCGTCTCATGCATCCGAGCATGTTCCCCGTTGTCCGTTTTGCAATCAGGCGCTCCTATGTCATCCGGTGCCCCTTTCTACCTCTTTTCGTGTGCAGGTGTTAGACGTTCTCGGATTGGACCGAGACTTGTCATGCGACCATGGTTTACTACCGGTAGACCGCCTGTCAAGTTTCATGCCATTTGGACTTCGTTTGATGCTCCAACGGTTAACCAAGGGACCGTAAAGGCCTCGCGTGTGTTGCAGCCCAACACCCCTCCCTTTTGGCCCAAAAACCCACCTAAACCTCCTCCATCATCTCGGTCGTTCGATCACGATCGCGTGGCCGAAAACTGCACCTCATTTGGACTCTCCTAGCTCCCTCTACCTATATATATGTGTGCCTCCCGGATTTTTTTCGCGCAGATGAAACCCTAGCCCCGCTCCTCGCGCGGCCGGACAAAACTCCCCACCACCGGCCGGACAAGTCCGCCACCACCGCCACCTCACTCCGGCCTATCGGAGTGCGCCACGTCACCGCACCGCCGCCCCGGGCGAATCAGAGATCGCCACTTGTCCCCGCGCCTTCTCTCTCTCTCCTTGAGGAGCCGCCCCCGGCCCGCAGAGCCCACGATCGGCCTGCGCCGGGCCCGACCGCGCCCCGCGCTGACACGGCAGCCGCGCCGCCCCGGAGCCGCTGCAGCTCGCCACACGCCGTGCCCCGACGCCCGCCGCTCGTCTCCGGCAAGCCGCGCCGCCGCGCTGCCTTCTCCACCGCCACCGGCCGCCGTCATGCCTCTCGCGCGCCGCCTGGCATCTGCGCCGCCGTGCCCCGCTGCCTCGCTCGCCGCGCGCCGCTGCCTCGGGTGCCGTGCGCCACCGCCTCGGCTTCCGTGTTCCTCGCCGGAATTCGAGCTCGTCCCCGCCGGAGCTCCGGCCAGATCCGATCCGGGGAGTGGATCAGATCCACCACTCCCTTCATCGAAACGCGCCCGCGCCCGAACCGGATCCCTCCGTCCCGCACCGCTTCGTCCCGGGTTGACTTTTCCCGGAGAGGTCCAAAATTTCTTCTAAGTCCCCAGATTCCAGTATTTTTATGCATTTTCATCGCATCATAACTTCCTCATTGTAGCTCCGATTCGTGCGTGTAGCGTATCAAAATGTTCGTCTCGACGAGTACATCATTTCACCTCATTGCATCATTTTAATTGGAGCTCATCTTGATGCCCAAAATGTCGTTGGAAGAGGGCTATGTGAGGAATTTGTCCGACCTATTTCAGCAAATGGCATTTTGTCATTTTTGCCATGATTAATGTGTGCATGATATGACCCTGAGCTCTACATGTGTTTTGTTATATGCCATGTCATCTTTACAGAGGTGCTTGCCATGTATTTTTGTGATATTTGTGGTGACTAGCACAAGCTTGCAAAGTAGCATAATCGGTAATGCTGATTTCAAGGACTTAGATTTTCACTGTCCTTGTTCTGTTTTTTTGTCGTTATGCCATATGTTCATGTTGTTTCTTAGTGATCCGTGCCTCGTTTGAGGATGGTCAGTAAGGATGTTTTGTTAATATTGTGGTGTTCTATCCATCCATGTCTTTGTTTGCAGTTATGGAGCACCCTAGCTTGAGTCAATCGAGCTCTACTTTTGCTATAAAATGTTCCTGGCAGATCGTTGACATGATTAGCGATTTTGCCGAGGTTGTTGCTATTGATCCGTGTATGCTATGTTGTTGTTCTGGCCATGTCCAAGTTCTATGCCATGTCTTCTTGATGGGCGTATGCTTAGTTTGTCATGCCATGCTCTGTAATGAGTGCATCGAGCTCGTAAACATGCCTAATCGTTAACTATTTTGCATGCTCCAGTTTTTCACCAAGTCTGAATCTGTTTATGTTTTTGCCATGTTCACATGCTTGCAATTGTATTTTCTGATCCCTTTTGGCTCAAGGTCACTAAGGGACTTTCGTTAAGTGCTTTGAGTAGCTTCATGCCATGCCTTGCTTTGCCATGTTAAGTTCCTGTAGCTTGTAGTTTTCATGCTCTAAAGTGTGCTTCCTGATAATAGATTCCTTTTGCACTTTTGCCATGCTTATTTGAGCCTATTAATAAGTGAATTAGCCGTAGCTCAGTGTTCATCTTTTGTCAAGCATCATGAGTGGATCCCTTCCATGTATTTTGTTGCCATGTTTGAGTGCTATAGCATATTTATCTTGATGCATTTAGATGGCTACTTGCTGATTATCGCAGACCGGTGCCATATTTGTTTTACTTGCCATTTCCAAACCGTGCATCTGATTCCGGTGATCTTTATATAGATTTCAACCGAAATCACCTCACCTTTCCAGTGGCACTCTTGGATTCCAAGTTGAGGTAAGGTTCAATCATTCCTTTCCAAATCATGCATACGCATCGCATACCACATCCCGCATATCATACCATGTTCATCTGTTGGTTGTTTACTATGTTGTGTGCTTTTTTCCGGTGTTTCTTCTTCGGGTTGGTTCCGGTAACGTCGTGAGTGAGGACCCGTTCGACTACGCCCATTTGTCTTCTTCATGGACTCGTTCTTCTTCCTTGCGGGATTTCAGGCAAGATGACCATACCCTCGAAATCAGTTCTATCTTTGCTTTGCTAGTTGCTCGCTCTTTTGCTATGCCTATGCTGCGATACCTACCACTTGCTTATCATGCCTCCCATATTGTTGAACCAAGCCTCTAACCCACCTTTGTCCTAGCAAACCGTTGTTTGGCTATGTTACCACTTTGCTCAGCCCCTCTTATAGCGTTGTTAGTTACAGGTGAAGTTGAAGCTTGTTCCATGTTGGAACATGGTTATTTTGTTGGGATATCACAATATCTCTTATTTAATTAATGCATCTATATACTTGGTAAAGGGTGGAAGGCTCAGCCTTATGCCTGGTGTTTTGTTCCACTCTTGCCGCCCTAGTTTCCTTCATATCGGTGTTATGTTCCGGGATTTTGCATTCCTTACGCGGTTGGGTTATAATGGGAACCCCTTGACAGTTTGCCTTGAATAAAACTCCTCCAGCAATGCCCAACATTGGTTTTACCATTCGCCACCTAGAATTTTTCTTTCCCTTGGGTCGGCCAGCCCAAGGATCATCTTTATTTTAACCCCCCGGGCCAGTGCTCCTTTGAGTGTTGGTCCAAACTAGAGCCCTGTGCAGTGCCCCCTCGGGGAAACTCGAGGTTTGGTTTTAGTTGTATGGAGAGCTCATCTGAGTGTGCCCTGAGAACGAGATATGCGCAACTCCTATCAGGATTTGTCGGCACATTCGGGCGGTGTTGCTGGACTTGTTTTACCATTGTCGAGGATGTCTTGTAACCTGGATGCCGAGTCTGATCGGAATGTCTTGGGAGAAGGAATATCCTTCGTTGACCGTGAGAGCTTGTGATGGGCTAAGTTGGGACACCCCTGCAGGGTTTTGAACTTTCGAAAGCCGTGCCCGTGGTTATGGGCAGATGGGAATTTGTTAATGTCCGGTTGTAGAAAACCTGAAGATGACCTTAATTAAAATACATCAACCGCGTGTGTAACCGTGACGGTCTCTTCTCGACGGAGTCCGGGAAGTGAACACGGTGTTGGAGTTATGCTTGACGTAGGTTGTTCTAGGATCACTTCTTGATCATAGTTGTTCGACTGTGCTTTTGCCTTCTCTTCTCACTCTCATCTGCGTATGTTTAGCCACCAATATATGCTAGTTGCTTGCTGCAGCTCCACCTCATACCTTTTACCCTTCCTATAAGCTTAAATATTCTTGATCGCGAGGGTGTAAGATTGCTGAGTCCCCGTGACTCACAGTTACTTCCAAAACCAGTTTGCAGGTGCCGATGTTACCGAGCAGGTGACGTAACCAAGCTTAGGAGGAGCTCGATGAAGATCTTGTCCTTTGTATTGTTTCGTTCTAGTTGATCAGTAGTGGAGCCCAGTCGGGACGATCGGGGATCTGTGTAGCATTTGGGGTAGTCTTCTTTTATTTTGGTTCCGTAGTCGGACCTTGATTGTATTTAGATGATGTAATGCTTTATTCATGTATTGTGTGAAGTGGCGATTGTAAGCCAACTATGTATCTTTGTCCCTTATGTATTACATGGGTTGTGTGAAGATTACCTCACTTGTGACATTGCTTTCAATGCGGTTATGCCTCTAAGTCGTGCTTCGACACGTGGGAGATATAGCCGCATCGAGGGCGTTACAAGTTGGTATCAGAGCCTTCCCCGACCTTAGGAGCCCCTGCTTGATCGAATAGCTGGTGTTGTTGAGTCTAGAAAAAATGTTTTGAGTCATTTAGGAGTTATATATCGGAGAGTTAGGACTTCTTTTTACTCAGTTCCTTCGTCGCTCTGGTGAGGCATCCTGACCTAGAGTTTTGACTCTTCTCTTCTAAAATTTCACTAAATTTTTTTTAGGATCACGCGGGTATCTTGGAATCGTTTCGATCGATTTGTGACGAGAACATTGTTCTTGGTGCCTCCTGTCATTTAGGGGTTGTGGCAGTGTCCCGGGGAGTTGAGCTCCGAGGTGTTGTCGTCACAATTTTATTGTTGCAGTTCTGGAATACCTGAGATTAGTTTCGCCGACATCGAAAATCTCTTTTATGCAGTTGTTGGTGAGATAACCTCGATGCCACCCAGTACTGGGGCGGGAGTTCGGGAGTATTGCCATAACTCGAGGTTTGGTTTTAGTTGTATGGAGAGCTCATCTGAGTGTGCCCTGAGAATGAGATATGTGCAGCTCCTATCGGGATTTGTCGGCACATTCGGGCGGTGTTGCTGGACTTGTTTTACCATTGTCGAGGATGTCTTGTAACCTGGATGCCGAGTCTGATCGGAATGTATTGGGAGAAGGAATATCCTCCGTTGACCGTGAGAGCTTGTGATGGGCTAAGTTGGGACACCCCTGCAGGGTTTTGAACTTTCGAAAGCCGTGCCTGCGGTTATGGGCAGATGGGAATTTGTTAATGTCCGGTTGTAGAAAACCTGAAGATGACCTTAATTAAAATACATCAACCGCGTGTGTAACTATGATGGTCTCTTCTCGGCGGAGTCCGGGAAGTGAACATGGTGTTGGAGTTATGCTTGGCGTAGGTTGTTCTAGGATCACTTCTTGATCATAGTTGTTCGATCGTGCTTTTGCCTTCTCTTCTCGCTCTCATTTGCGTATGTTTAGCCACCATATATGCTAGTCGCTTGCTGCAGCTCCACCTCATAACTTTTACCCTTCCTATAAGCTTAAATAGTCTTGATCGCGAGGGTGTAGGGAGCAGGTACAATTACCTCACCAAGTTCTACTTTCCTCCCACTCACTTCTTTCGAGAGAAACTCCTTCTCTAGAAAGGGTCCATTATTAGCAACGAATGTCTTGCATTCGGATCTGTGATAGAAGGTGTACCCAACAGTTTCCTTTGGGTATCCTATGAAGATACATTTCTCCGATTTGGGTTCGAGCATATTAGGTTGAAGCTTTTTCACATAAGCATCGCAGCCCCAAACTTTAAGAAACGAAACTTTGGTTTCTTGCCAAACCGTAGTTCATAAGGCGTCGTCCCAACGGATTTTGATGGTGCCCTATTTAACGTGAATGCAGCCGTCTCTAAAGCATAACCCCAAAATGATAGCGGTAAATCAGTAAGAGACATCATAGATCACACCATATCTAGTAAAGTACGATTACGGCGTTCAGACACACCATTATGCTGTGGTGTTCCGGGTGGCGTGAGTTGCGAAACTATTCCGCATTGTTTCAAATGTAGACCAAACTCATAACTCAAATATTCTCCTCCACGATCAGATCGTAGAAACTTTATTTTCTTGTTACGATGATTTTCCACTTCACTCTGAAATTCTTTGAACTTTTCAAATGTTTCAGACTTATGTTTCATTAAGTAGATATACCCATACACTACTAGGGAAAACCTTATACACAGAATCTTAGCAGCAACGCGGCATAAAAACTGGCGCTGCTGCTAAGTAGCAGCAGCGCGGCTACAGAAAGCTCGCTACTGGTGCAAACTTAGCAGTAGCGCATGACGCTTAAACCGCGCTGCTACAAAAATCCACCGACAGTACACAACGACATAAGTTTACCATTAGCGCGGTGCCAAGGAGCGCGCTGCTGCTAATGCCATAGTAGCAGCGCACTTTTTTGTCACCTTGTTGCTGCTAATTTTGAAAATGTGCATAGGTTTGGCCCGTTTAGCAGTAGCGCGTGACAGGAAAGCGCGCTGTTGCTACGCTCTTAGCAGCAGCGCGTTTTCTCTCCCGCGCTACTGCTAAGACGCAGGACCCACCACCTTTTCCACCTCCCCCTCCCCATCTCCTCTCCTCCCTTTCCCCTACCCTCCCACATCCTCCCTCTCTCACTCTTCTTCTTCCTCAATACTTCTCCCCCCATTACTCTCCCTCTTCTACCTACCTTTCTCTCTCTTCATTACTCCTAGCTATAACTACAACACCTCCATTAATTCATCTCCTTTCTCTTTTTCCTTCCCCTCCACTAGTTGAAGTTGTCTCCTCCCAAATTAGCTAGCTAGGTAGATGTAGCATTTAGTTAAGTGACCTATTTGCCCCCTAACTAGATCTTTCTTTGTCAAGAAGAGCTTTGTGCACTTTTGACCTCCCTACATCATCATCTCCACCGTGTGCTCGATCTCGAGATAGAGGTGTGATTAATATTTCATGCTTTTGCAAAATGGAAATATGTTTATGCATGTGTGTGTGATATTTTTATGGAAATTGTGTGTGTGGCATGAGTTGACGCCAAATTGTGCATTTGAGTTGCCTATGTTTTGCCGAAATGTCGATTTATTTCCGTTTCGGCAAATTCCGGGCAAACTCTAGATCTATATATGTCCTACTTTTAAGGAAGGTCATGCCGAATTTTTGTATGACTTTGATGAATGCATGCATTTTTATAATCAATTTGTTTATTATTACTGCGCAGAGTTCGCGATGGTCAGTGGAACGATGGTGGACAGGTGGTTGCGGTCAGCGGTGCAGGACATGAAGGAAAATAACCTGACAGAGGTTTTATGTCCGTGTCGAAAATGCAAAGGAATAGTTTGGCTTGACCCCCATGTCGATGGTCGTGTCGAAGCGCACCTGCTCATGACTGGTTTCATGGATGGCTATGCTCGGTGGATAACTGAAGATGAGGATGACGATGTTGAGGATGCCGACGGGGCATGCAATGATGACACGGGGCAAGATGAAGAGATGATCGATAATGGCGGCGGGGAAGAGGCCAGACATGGCGGCGGAGAAGGGGCCGGACATGGCGGCGGAGAGAACGACATGGACTCCACGCAGCAGAGTTCGTCGGTACTAAGTTCAATCGTGCGGGACCTTCATGTTCAAGCATTGCTTCGCAAGGAGACGAGTACTGAGAGAGCTGCTTCTAGAGAGGAGGCTAAGCTGGAGCAACTGGTGGTAGACTCGACCACTCCATTGTATGATGGTTGCAATCCTGAGGTGACCCACTTGAGTTTCACGCTCTAAGTGCTAAAGATGAAGGCTAAAAACAAATGGACCGACACTAGCCTCGATGAGCATCTCAAGTACCTAAAGGATGTTCTTCCCGAGGGTAATCTATGTCCTAGTAGTGTTGATGAGGCCAAGAAGATCATGTGCCCTCTTGATCTGCCACACGTTAGATACCATGCATGCATCAACGATTGCATAATTTATCGGAAGGAGCACGCAGAAAAAACAAGTTGTCCGGTGTGCAATGCTTCTCGATACAAGAAGGTCGGGAAGAAATGTCCCCAGAAAGTGGTATGGTACTTACCGGTCACTCCCCGTCTCCAGAGGTATTTTGTAGATCCCAAGGAAGCAAAGCTAATGCGCTGGCACGCGGAGAGGAAGAATCCCGAGGATGGAGATGATCCGAAGCTGAGACACATCAAGGATGGAAGCCAGTGGAGAGCGTTGAACAGCTTCTATCGGTATTTTGAATGTGATGCAAGGAACATTGTGCTAGGCGCGTGTACCGATGGCATGAATCCATTTGGCAACCAGAGCACCAACCATAGCACATGGCCCGTGTTTGTATGGATGTACAACCTCCCCCCTGGTTGTGCATGAAATCGAAGTACATTCACATGAGCATGCTTATTCAAGGGCCGAAACAACCAGGAAATAATATTAATTTGTATCTGGGGCTACTTCAGGAGGAGTTAGACATGTTATGGAAAACACCGGCCAAGACATGGGACGCGAGCAAAGGCGAGTATTTCAACATGAGAGCCGCGCTGATCACGACAGTGCACGACTATCTTGGTTACGGATATGTGGCAGGCCAAGTGTGCCATGGATATTGCGGATGCATGCGGTGCATGGATGATACGACGTCTCAGCAGCTAACGTTAAGGAAAGATGGCGGGTCTGGGAAAATCGTGTACATGGGGCATCGAAGATGGCTCGAACAGGACGACCCGTGGAGAAACCGTGGAGATCTATTCAATGGTCACGTTGAGCATCGAGGACCTCCACGTAAGCGGAGCGGTGCCGAAATCGATGAGCTGTTGAAAAACTGGAAGGAGTGCCCCGCGCCGGGAAAGACGATGAGAAAGGCGCCGGAGCCGCTGCTGAAGGTATGGAAGACGAGGTCTGTGTTCTGGGACTTGGAGTACTGGCACAAACTCAATACACCTCATTGCCTTGATCAAATGCATATCTGTAAGAATGTCCTTAAGAGCTTGCTCGCAACACTGATGAACATGCCGGATAAGACCAAGGACAGGCCGAAGGCAAGAAAATACTTGCAAGATTTGGAAATCAGGGAAGATCTGCACATGCCGCCACGTAAAAAATGTCAGACGAGACAGAGACGGAGACAGAGGCACGGGAGAAGAAGGGCAAGAAAATAAAGAATGAGGATTATTGCCCCCCTTCTTGCTTCACCTTAAGTCAGGCTGAGATCAATCAATTCTTTAAGTGCCTTACCGGAGTCAAAGTTAGTTCCGGTTACTGTGGTAAGATAAGTAGATATCTAGACATAGAGAAGAAAAGGTTCAGCGGGATGAAGTCTCATGACTGTCATGTGATGATGACGCAGATATTACCTGTTGCCCTTAAAGGGATAATGGACAAGCACGTCTGTGACATGCTTATTGGTCTCTGCAACTTTTTTGACGTCATCTCTCGAAAGTCAATCAGTGTGAAGCAGCTCCAAAGGCTACAGGAAGAGATCGTTGTGATACTGAATGAGCTTGAGATGTACTTCCCACCCGCGTTCTTTGACATGATGGTGCATCTGTGTGTCCATATTGTGGATGACATAATAGACCTGGGGCTGTCATTCCTGCACAACATGATGCCGTTTGAGAGGATGAATGGGATCATCAAAGGATTCGTTCGTAACATGTCCCGTCCGGATGGAAGCATCGTCCAGGGCTATTTGACACAAGAGTGCATCTCTTTCTGTGAGAATTTTCTATATGGCGCAGACTAGCCGCCTGGTGTTAGTGTTGGTTTGCCCGTTAACAAGCACGATGGGAGGCTCGAAGGAGAAGGTCACTGCAACGGTCGCAGGGAACTGCACGTGGCATACTCAGATCGACGCAGCGACTTTGACAGAGCAAACTTGGTAGTGCTACAACACCTAGACGAGGTAGATCCTTTCATGGCACTGCACAAAGAAATTATCGCAAAGAAGTATCGTGACCAGGGGGTATGCAGGACGGACGCCGAAGTTACTAGAGAGCACAACTCCACTTTCCTGCATTGGTTCAAAGAGCATATTATTGCTAATCCCCCGGAGGAGGGCTCTAAGGACGGATTGCTCATATACGCCTTAGCACATGTCCCCTCGCCCAACCTCGTAACCTATCAGGCATATGATATCAACGGATACACGTTCTACACGAAGGCCAAAGATATGGACAGTGATGAATATCAGAACTCAGGGGTGACGATGGAATGCATGTCCGGCAGCGACAACGGCGCAACTGAACGATTTTATGGAAGGGTCGAGGAGATCTGGGAGCTTGACTACTCTGGACTGCACAACACGACGATGTTCCGTGTCAGATGGGCTAAGAATGTTGAAAGAGAAAGCCGGATTTTCACTACCATGACTATACCCGACGCCAAGAGCGCTACCGTGAACGCTATCGCAAAAAACGAGCCATGGGTACATGCTAAGCACATGACACAATGCTTCTTCATAACCGACCCATGCAATCCCAGTCGTGTTGTCGTGAGGAAAGGCAAAAGAAACATCATTGGAATGGATGGAGTCGCCAACCAGGAAGACTATGATTAGTACTGCAACCCAATGAGGGAAGATGACGATGATGATGAAGTATACGTCAAAAGAAGAATCAATACTACATTACCAAAGAAAAATCGTACTCCATGGAAAAGGCAAAGTCACAATGAGGGGCTCAATTATTCTTCGACGAACAAGAAGGGAAAGAAGCTGACTCAAAAACGAAAATGTCAGCGCTGAGGAATCGGTCAAATGATGTAATATATATATATGTTCCTATTTTGTATACACACTTAATTAGCCATTATTATGCATGGGTCCAATGATGTAATATATATATATATGTTCCTATTTTGTATACACACTTAGCCATTATTATGCAAGGGTCCAAGATGTAATATATATGTTCCTATTATGCTGAGGAAAAGAAAAAAGGGAAACTGGTTATAGCAGCAACGCTTTAGTGAAAAAGAGCTACAGCTAGTCAAGGTAGCAGTAGCGGTTTCTGCAGAAAACCGCTATAGCTAGTCGAGGTAGTAGTAGCGCGTTTCGTGTAAACGCGCTACTGCTACGTCCACTTAACCCAAAATTCTCCCTCTCCCTGCTTCATCCCGCCTCTTTTCCCCCAAATCCCCACTCTCTCTTCCCCGGCCCCGTCGCACCGCCGCGCCCGCCCCCGACCCCGGCGCGCTCGCCCCCGACCCCGCCGCGCCGGACCCCAGCGCACTCGGCCCCAACCCCGCCGCCCCCAACCCAGGCGCGCTCGCCCCCGGCGCCGGCACTCGCCCCCGACCCGTCGGCCCTCGTGTC
>NC_041380.1:331138335-331170703 GCF_002162155.2 Triticum dicoccoides | reverse complement strand
TTTCTCCCCTCCCAACCTCGACCGTCGTCGGGCCTGCCTCCTCGCCCTGCACCCTCTGTAAACCACCCCCCTCTCTATCTCTCTCTGCTAGCTAGGGTTAATTTACTTAGGTTTTAGTTATGTTAATTAGGTTATCTATTTAGTTATGAATATATATGCAAATTTGAACTGGACATGTGATATGTGGATATGTCATGTTTTGGACATGTCATGTTTTGGTAAATGATCCGAGTTGCCTATGTTACGCCGGAATGTTGATTCATTTCCGTTCTGGTGAATTTCAGGCGCTCGATATGTCCATTTTTTTAGCAAAGGTCATGCCGAAATTTCCCGTGAATAAAGGCATGCTTTGTGCTACATAGTTGGCATATCGAGTGCTGGCGCATAGATTTCTTTTTTATCTCATTTCTCATTTATTCATACTTTTAGAAATAAATGAGGACACTTAATCGTAGGAAACATGTCGAACAACGAAGAAACTGGGCCTTCTGACCAAGATGCAGACGAGATGGATTATGAGGGTGAACAAGACTACCTCGACTTTTTGACTGCTAAGCAAGGTTTGCAGGTCCGCCTCGATGATGGTACTGACGCCGACACCGACACCGACAGCGCCAGCACCGATGGCGGCGCCGAGACCAGTGGGGAAGGTACCACTGGGGAAGATACCAGCGCCGATGCCAGTACCGAAAAGAGGCATAAGAAGCAGAGGATACGAAAACCTAACAAACTAGGGATTGTACGACTTGTGATCACAAAGATGGCACCTGGCAAGTTTGAGCCGTTAGAGTCGGAAGAACCTCACAAGTGCTATGGGAACCAAGTAGGATGCATCCTACGGGAATGCACGAGCATCAATGACGATGACTTAAGGAGTAAAGAATATTTGACGCAGTTGCTCCTAATGAAGTTGCACAAGAGATTCAAGTTCCCCGATCGGGATGATAACATAGAACAACCGTGGGATGATCCGAAGATGAAAAAGATTAACAATCACACCATGGGCATGTTCAGCAATGATTTGGCCTCCTGGAAATTGAGGGTGAAACAAGCTATTGAGGCTGAGGAACCCCTGTCCAAGATTCTGGAGGAAAATCCGACACTTACGGAAGAGGAGTTCGAAAAGTTCAAGGACACTTGCGCTACCGAGGACGCCAAGGCTAAGGCTGCGAAATTCAAGAGCCTTCAGCAAAGGAACACGGGGAAGCATCGCCTTGGAAGCCGTGGCTACCTCGGTAAAAGGCCCATATGGGATAAGGAGGACGCGGAACGTGAAGCCGCGGGTCTCCCAGACCCCTTCGCGAAGTTCACCAACCCCTTGGAGCATGACTTCATCAGGGCCCGCTACAAGTGGGACAAGGAGAAAAAGGTTTTTTACACGGACAAGATCACGAGGAAATTGATTAGACTACTGGAGAAGCAACACCAGCTTGCAGCCGAAAACCCTACTTCTCCGATGAGGCCCAAGTGGGACACCCCTCTCAACCGGGCCTTGAACGAACTTAAGGGACTCCCTTTGGGCCAGCGGCCGCAATATGGTCGTGTGCGCGGCGCTGGAGATGGCGCCACGTGGAAGGTGTTTTACAACGAGGGCTCGGAGGCCAAGAAGCAGAAAAAGAAGTTTAGTCAGGCGGACATCAACGCGAAGGTGAAGCTTGCGGTCGAGAAAAAAGCAGCTGAGGACGCAAAAAAAGCAGCCGAGGACAAATATGAGTTGCTACAGCAGGCAGTCAATGCAGCTGTAACTGCCTGCAGAAATGATTTTGCTACTAACTTGGTTCCAGTTATCATCAACTGGACGAAGGAAAATCCAGACAAGACGGTACATGATTTCCCGTTGCCCAGTTTCGTCGGGAGCAACTCCATGAACAACAACACCATCGCACCATCACTTGCTCACGCAACTGGGCCTCCTCTCGCAGCCGCTCCCGCTCATAGCAGCCCGTCCTCAGTCTCTGGCGCGCTTGGTGGGCCTTCGTCTTTGGTTGAGCTCGACGCCGTCACGGTAATTACATGTCGCACCAACATATATATATTTATAATATTCCATTTTTGTTGCCTTTTGGATGTTTTACGCCACAGACATATGTGTTTGCAGGCGAAAGAAACCCCGTGCACCATACTCTACTTGATCAAAGGCCAGAAGGTGGACGTGGGAAAGGGGATGATAATGGACCCCTTGCAACCCACATTCCACAACCAGCCGATCCCTGCTGGGCACTTCAGGGTTAGCTTGTCCAGTGAGAAATCGGGGCACGAGGATTTGCCTCCTCCAGTACAACATGTGGGAGCGGACGACGAGACCCCGCCGCGGATTGGAAGCTGCAAGGGTTGGGTGCTGCTATGGCCGAAGAATCTTATTCGTCTGGAGCCGGCCGAGAGCACACCAATAACCACACATCAACAAGCATGTGCGGAGACCACCACCCCGCCTACGCAATTACCAGCTCCTGTAGTGCCGGGTGAGAGCGGCGGACGACATGATGAAGGGGGTGCAATAGTGCTGGCCGATGTAATTTGTCCTGTAGAACAGAGAATGGATGATGAGATGGAGGTCGACCCTATGGATTTCCTCAATACAAACGTGTATGACTGTGACATAGAATTGATGAGTCAACCATATGACGAATTGGGCTATCAGCTTGCTAATGAGGATATGGATGATATGCCCGGGCAGGAAGGTTGTAGCAGGGATTGCAAAAAGTCTCTCTTCATGAAATCCTCACACGACACGCCTGAAGATGCCGCCTCAACACAGGCTCAACTATCCCAGCGCGAGGGTCGTACAGTACTTAGCCCGGGAACACTGAGGTAGGGGTTAAGGAAGGGTCTAGAAGGTGTGCCCAAGAAAAAGGAGAGAAAGACATCGGGGAAGATAGCTGCCTCCAAACAAGCCAGAGCACATAGCAGCCAAACGATGCATTCTGAAGAGCGTGTACCGTGAAAGGTGCGGCCATGTTCCATCTCACGGGCAAGCCGATGCTACTGCCGAAACCACTGGAGGCACTATCAGGGGATCTCAGGAGACTGCACGACCATGTGCTGTCGACTGAGAAAAGCCTACTAGCCTCAAAGGATCCAGGATATCCGACATACGCGGCTCGTGTGCCTGAGGGGAAGTGCTACGTCGAGACACAGCCCGCGGAGGTGTTCTTCCTGCAGTTTGACCATATCTTTGAGATGTTTCTGACAAGGCGGCTCGATTTTACAATCGTCCGCCTTTTTGCGCTACATATGAGCTCTGTCATAAACAGTGAAGAAGTCTCGCAAATCTGTGTGGCGGATCCGTACTACATGCACGAGTCTTTCTTGAGTCTCGGCGACTTTGAGTGTGAAACTGCTAGGGACTACCTCCAAAACTTCATGGTACAGAATAAGGACCGGGAAATTGTCCTCGTGCCTTATCATCCAAAGTAAGTCAGTTTGAACAACCCTTTCATACATTTCAATCATTCATTCTCTCTCTATGGGGAATAATTTGAGGTGTCTTTTCCCCGCAGCAACGGGCACGCTGTCCTTATCGTTCTTTATCCGCAAGTCTCCCACGCCGTGTATTTTGACCCTTCCAGAGACTACGAGAAAAAAGACTACACCCACATAATGAATATTCTAGATGATGCTCTCCAAGGCTTCAGCTTTAGAGGTGGCCACATGCAGATCAGGAAACAAAGGAACAAGAAGATGGGTTTCGTGCATAAAACTAACTTCTCTTGCATCCAAGTCCCAAAACCAAGCAAGAAGGATGGATTGTACATCCTCCATCTCATGAATCAGTTCAACATGGATCACCAAAAGCTTCGCATGAGAAGCAGAAATGATGATCATATCCACAAGTGGCTAGAATCTCATGGAGAAGCGGATTATAAACTTAGAGATGACCTCTTTTGCATCCAAAGCGACATTGCGGCGATCATCATGAAAGAAGTCATCGATGAGAAGGGGATGTTCCACCACGGCCCTATATCGCGAGCTGACATCCGAACTCGCATAGGCATGCAACGTCTAGACCTCACGCCGTTCAAGAAGCTAGGGTCCATCCTTGATGATATGGAAGGATGGAACTTCTAGTTATTTATGATGCCGATGATGATGATATGTGTCGGTTGAACTTGTATACTATTTGTAGTGATGCAACTTTGTGATGTCCACGATCCTTACCGAACTTGCGTAACGCTACTTTGTTAGTTTGCGTACAATGACCTGCGTACCTCTAGTTAATTAATTTGCATACTGTATGTTGCATCTAGTTGCTAACCCTTTCTTTTTCGGTGTTCTCTAGTATATTTTGTTGCATATATATGATTGTACATCCTCTTCATGAACATGCATCTCTAACAGGTACCTAGTTTCTTGATGGCGAGATGGAACTGCTATGTCGTGTACAAAGGGAAGGTTCCGGGGGTGTACAACGAGTGGCATGAGTGTCAGGCGCAAGTGAATGGGTTCTCGGACGCCAGCCATAAAGGCTTCAAAAGCAGACAAGAAGGAGAAGCTAGTTACTTGAGGTTCATGCTAGCGCGAGAGAGGACTCGTAACCGCCATCTCATGTACTGCATAGTTCCGCTCTCACTCATAGTGATAGCTCTTCTCGCGTATACCTTTGTTTAGATGGATGACGTTGTAGTTGCAAGTATTCGAGACTTGCATGTATCGCTATTTTCGAGATGATGACAAGATACCACTTTGTGTTGGATGATGATTATGACGAGACTATTTGTATGTATATGCTATGATTACATTTGTGGTCTCGCAGGCATTTGTATATGTATCATGATGACATTTGTATGTGCTAAAGATTCTTCTATAAAGCCTGTTCAAATACAAAACAAATATGCCGAAAAAAAACAAAAAACTACTAAAATTAGCAGTAGCGATTGCAGAAAAGTTAGCAGCAGCGCGGTTGTAGCAGTAGCGCGCACAGGGGAAGCGCGCTATAGCTATTAGCAGCAGCGAGGTTCCTTTAAGCGCGCTGCTACAACACTTGTGTAGCAGTAGCGCGGGTGGACCAGCGCTACTGCTATACGTTAGCTGTAGCGCCTTATTGGTAGCGCGGGTACCCGCGCTGCTGATAGGCCTAAAACCCGTGCTGCTGCTAGCCTTTTCCCTAGTAGTGATATCTTCTCAAATCATCTGTGAAGGTGAGAAAATAATGATACCCGCCGCGAGCCTCAATATTCATTGGATCACATACATCAGTATGTATGATTTTCAACAAATCTGTTGCTCGCTCCATTGTTCCGGAGAACGGCGTTTTAGTCATCTTGCCCATGAGGCATGATTTGCAAGTACCAAGTGATTCTAAAAGTCCATCAGCATGGAGTTTCTTCATGCGCTTTAAACCAATATGACCCAAACAGAAGTGCCACAAATAAGTTGCACTATCATTATCAACTCTGCATCTTTTGGCTTCAACATTATGAATATGTGTGTCACTACTATCGAGATTTAACACAAATAGACCACTCTTCAAGGGTGCATGACCATAAAAGATATTACTCATATAAATAGAACAACCATTATTCTTAGATTTAAATGAATAACCGTCTCGCATCAAACAAGATCCAGATATAATGTTCATGCTCAATGCTGGCACCAAATAACAATTATTCAGGTCTAAAACTAATCCCGAAGGTAGATGTAGATGTAGCGTGCCGACGGCGATCACATCGACTTTGGAACCATTTCCCACATGCATCATCACCTCGTCCTTAGCCAGTCTTCGCTTAATCCGTAGTCCCTATTTCGAGTTGCAAATATTAGCAACAGAACCAGTATCAAATACCCAGGTGCTACTGCGAGCTCTGGTAAGGTACACATCAATAACATGTATATTACATATACCTTTGTTCACCTTGCCATCCTTCTTATCTGTCAAATACTTGGGGCAGTTCCGCTTCCAGTGACCAGTCTGTTTGTAGTAGAAGCACTCAGTCTTAGGCTTAGGTCCAGACTTGGGTTTCCTCTCCTGAGTAGCAATTTGTTTGCTGTTCTTCTTGAAGTTCCCCTTCTTCTTCCCTTTACCTTTTTTTCTTGAAACTGGTGGTCTTGTTGACCATCAACACTTGATGCTCCTTCTTGATTTCTACCTCCACTGCCTTTAGTATTGCGAAGAGCTCGGGAATTGTCTTATTCATCCCTTGCATATTATAGTTTATCACATAGCTCTTGTAGCTTGGTGGCAGTGATTGAAGAACTCTGTCAATGACACTATCAACAGGGAGATTAACTCCTAGTTGAGTCAAGTGATTATGATACCCAAACATTTTGAGTATATGTTCACTGACAGAACTATTCTCCTTCATCTTGCAGCTATAGAACTTATTGGAGACTTCATATCTCTCAATCCGGGCATTTGCTTGAAATATTAACTTCAACTCCTGGAGCATCTCATATGCTCCATGACGTTCAAAATGTCATTGAAGTCCCGGTTCTAAGCCGTAAAGCATGGCACACTGAACTATCAAGTAGTCATCAGCTTTACTCTGCCAGACGTTCTTAACGTCATCAGCAGCATCTGCAGCAGGCCTGGCACCCAACGGTGCTTCCAGGACGTAATTATTCTGTGCAGCAATGAGGATAATCCTCAAGTTACGGACCCAGTCGGTGTAATTGCTACCATCATCTTTCAACCTTGCTTTCTCAAGGAACGCATTAAAATTCAACCGAACAACAGTACGGGCCATCTATCTACAATAACATAGACAAGCAAAATACTGTCAGGTACTAAGTTCATGACAAATTTAAGTTTAGTTAATCATATTACTTAAGAACTCCCACTTAGATAGACATCCCTCTAATCATCTAAGTGATCACATGATCCATATCAACTAAATCATAACCGATCATCACCTGAAATGGAGTTGTTTTCAATGGTGAACATCACTATGTTGATCATATCTACTATATGATTCATGCTCGACCTTTCGGTCTCAGTGTTCCGAGGCCATATCTGCATATGCTAGGCTCGTCAAGTTTAACCCGAGTATTCTGCATGTGTAAAACTGTCTTACACCCGTTGTAGATGAACGTTGAGCTTATCACACCCGATCATCACGTGGTGTCTCGGCACGACGAACTTTGGTAACGATGCATACTCAGGGAGAACACTTTTACCTTCAAATTTAGTGAGAGATCATCTTATAATGCTACCGTCAAACAAAGCAGAATAAGATGCATAAAGGATAAACATCACATGCAATAAATATAAGTGATATGATATGGCCATCATCATCTTGTGCCTTTGATCTCCATATCCAAAGCACCGTCATGATCACCATCGTCACCGGCATGACACCTTGATCTCCATCACAGCATCGTTGTCGTCTCGCCAACTATTGCTTCTACGACTATCGCTACCGCTTAGTGATAAAGTAAAGCAATTACAGGGCGATTGCATTGCATACAATAAAGCGACAACCATATGGCTCCTGCTAGTCGCCGATAACTCCATTACAAAACATGATCATCTCATACAATAAATATAGCATCATGTCTTGACCATATCACATCACAACATGCCCTGCAAAAACAAGTTAGACGTCTTCTACTTTGTTGTTGCAAGTTTTCGTGGCTGCTACGGGCCGAGCAAGAACCGTTCTTACCTATGCATCAAAACCACAACGGTAGTTCGTCAAGTTAGTGATGTTTTAACCTTCACAAGGACCGGGCATAGCCACACTCGGTTCAACTAAAGTTGGAGAAACTGACACCCGCCAGCCACCTGTGTGCAAAGCACGTCGGTAGAATCAGTCTCGCGTAAGCATATGCGTAATGTCGGTCCGGGCTGCTTCATCCAACAATACAGCCGAACCAAAGTATGACATGCTGGTAAGCAGTATGACTTGTATCGCCCACAATTCACTTGTGTTCTACTCGTGCATATAACATCTACGCAATAACCTGGCTCGGATGCCACTATTGGGGAACATAGTAATTTCAAAAAAAATTCCTACACACACAGGATCATGGTGATGTATAGCAACGAGAGGGGAGAGTGTGTCTATGTACCCTTGTAGACCGAATACGGAAGCGTTAGCACAACACGGTTAATGTAGTCATACGTCTTCACGATCCGACCGATCCAAGTACCGAACGCACGGCACCTCCGAGTTCTGCACACATTCAACTCGATGACGTCTTGCGAGCTCCAATCCAGCAAAGCTTCACAGGAGAGTTTCGTCAGCACGACGGCGTGGTGACAGTGATGATGATGCTACCGACGCAGGGCTTCGCCTAAGCACCGTTACGATATGATCGAGGTGGAATGTGATGGAGGGGGGCACCACACACGGTTAAGAGATCAATGATCAATTATTGTGTCTATGGGGTCCCCCTGCCCCTGTATATAAAGGAGCAAGGGGAGGAGCCGGCCAGCCAAGGAGAGGCGTGCCAAGAGGGGGAGTCCTACTCCCACTAGGAGTAGGTCTCCTCCTTTTCCTAGTAGGAGTAGGAGAGGGGGAAGGAAAGGGAGAGGAGGAGAAGGAAAGAGGGTGCCGGCCCCCCTTGCCCTAAACCAATTCAGTTTGGGCCTTGGGGGGCGCGCCCCACACTCCTCTTGCTGCCCTCTATTTTCCACTAAGGCCCATGTAGGCCCATTAAGTCCCCCGGGGGTTCCGGTAATCCCTCCGGTACTCTAGTATATGTCCGAAACCTTCCGGAACCTTTCCGGTGTCCGAACATAATCGTCCAATATATCGATCTTTACGTCTCGACCATTTCGAGACTCCTTGTCATGTCCTTGATCATATCCGGGACTCCGAACTACCTTCGGTATATCAAAACACAAAAAACTCATAATACCGATCATCATCGAACTTTAAGCGTGCGGACCCTACGGGTTCGAGAACTATGTAGACATGACCGAGACACGTCTCCGGTCAATAACCAATAGCGGAACCTAGATGCTCATATTGGCTCCCACATATTCTACAAAGATCTTTATCGGTCAAACTACATAACAACATACGTTGTTCCCTTTATCATCGGTATGTTACTTGCCCGAGATTCGATCGTCGGTATCTCAATACCTAGTTCAATCTCGTTACCGACAAGTCTCTTTACTTGTTGGGTAATACATCATCCCGCAACTAACTCATTAGTTACAATGCTTGCAAGGATTATAGTGATGTGCATTACTGAGTGAGCCCAGAGATACCTCTTCGACAATCGGAGTGACAAATCCTAATCTCGAAATATGCCAACTCAACAAGTACCTTCGAAGACACCTGTAGAGCACCTTTATAATCACCCAGTTACGTTGTGACGTTTGGTAGCACACAAAGTGTTCCTCCAGTAAACGGGAGTTGCATAATCTCATAGTCATAGGAACATGTATAAGTCATGAAGAAAGCAATAGCAACATACTAAACGATTAAGTGCTAAGCTAACGGAATGGGTCAAGTCAATCACATCATTCTCCTAATGATGTGACCTTGTTAATCAAATAACAACTCATGTCTATGGCTAGGAAACATAACCATCTTTGATCAACGAGCTAGTCAAGTAGAGGCATACTAGTGACACTCTGTTTGTCTATGTATCCACACATGTATTATGTTTCCGGTTAATACAATTCTAGCATGAATAATAAACATTTATCATGATATAAGGAAATAAATAATAACTTTATTATTGCCTCTAGGGCATATTTCCTTCACCTTCGACGTACTCGAACTTGAGTCTCTGGTAACTAAGCTCAGGCCCATTAACCAGCTCACCTAAATTTCTTTTGTCTTTTTAGTGAAAAAACTAACCTTTGCAATACAGGAAAACCAAGAGAGTGTATATAAAACCTATTGTTCATGATGATTTTTTGCCACATTTTTTTTAGTGTATCATTCACACGATAAGGATAATTTGGTGTACGACATGAACACCCCTTTGTAAAAACCTCGTAATAAATATGTAGTTACCTAGTAGCATATGCTACATTATAATGAATGCCAACTTTTCAGTACACAATTGGTAGGTAGTTATTCTTTTTGTTGGTTATTACTTGTATGTACACGCATTTTGATCCATGAAACAAAAGTTATTGAAACATATACTCCCGTAACTTTCGTGTAAATAGCGGTAGCTTATACACTGGGGTACAAATACCGTGGTAACTTTGACCTGGAGAAGTAGTTGTTGACACATACCTCGATAATTTCTGTGTAAATAGGATGGTAATATATGCACCGCAAACCTGATAACTTAGTTATAAACACAACGATAACTTTGATCGGGAAAAAAGGGTATTGAAAACATACCCCGGGGCACTTCTGTGTAAATAAATGGTAATACACACACCAGGGGCCTGGTAACTAACGTACAAACACCATGGTAATATTGAACCGGAGAGAAAAATAGTTGTTGAAACCATATCCCTCGTAACTTCTATGGAAATAGCTTGGCAATACATGCACCTAGACCTGATAAATCAGGTACAAACATCATGATAACTTTTTAACCAGGGGAAAAATTGTTGAAAACATGCCCCGATAACTTCTATGTAAATAGCATGGTAATATATGAATCACATACCTGACTTAAGCACAAACTCCATGGTAACTTTTGACCGGAGCAAAAACATTGTTCAAACAGCGTGGTAACTTTGGCCCCGGGGGAGGAAGTTGTTTGAAAACATACCCTTAACAACTTATGTGTAAACAACGTGGTAACATACGGACCGCGGGCGTGTCACACACAAACCCGGGGTAACTTTGACCTGGACAAAATTGTTGAAAAATACACCCCAATAATTTATGTGTAAATAACATGATAATATACACACAATAGAGGTGATGACTCACATACAAACACCGGGTAATTTTTGGACCTGGGCAAACATTGTTGAAAAATACCCCCTGGTAATTACAGTGTAAATAACATGATAATATTCGCACAACAGGTCTGATAACTCACATACAACACCACGGTAACTTTTTTACCCGATGGAAAAAAGTTGTTAAAGCATACCCTGATAATTTTCTATGTAAATGTCATGATGATAACTTCCATACAAACACTATGGTAGCTTTTGACCCGAGGAAAAATTGTCGGAAAGACATATGCCGGTAACTTCCGTGCAAATAGCGTGGTAGTATAGGCATAGCAGAGCCGATGACTGACTTAGTTTATGTGTGGTAACTTTTGCTCCAAAAAAAGTTGTCGAAACGTATTAACATGGGATCTAGTTTCAAAGATCTTGTCCCGAATTTTTTTATATAAAAACAGTTTTTCGATCGGAGCGACAGTTTGAGCTACAAAATATTTTGAATTTTATTTTTACATGGAATCTTTGCTAACATCAGCTATTTTGTTTTTTCTGCATGCATGCACCAATTGAAGAAGGAAATGATCGCTTTGGCCGAACCACGTTCGCTTATGCCCGCACTGCTGTTGTTGCTTTTTGCATCTGGAATTCATTCGGATCTATCACAGTATATGAAACGTTTGGATTGTATCACAGTCCTTTTCTTATACATCGGAAACATTTTTGCTATATTCATTTAACATTCTCAAAATGATGATTAACATTTTTTTCTGTTAAGTGTTTTTTATAATACGTTTATTTAGAATAATTGGAAGTATAAAAAAATAAAAATAATAAAAAAGCAAAAAAAAATGTAAAAAAAACTGTGTAAGAAACCAGCTGTTTTGAGGCCTGCCATATGTCTCATGAGATTTTTTTGAGAAGAAGCTATAATTGAGATGAAAGAGTCCTCCTCGTTGGCGCCTTATGCGCTGCTTTTGCGTGCTAGTGCTCACATCCCAGCTCACTTGGGCCGGCCCATTTAGCTGGATCGACTCCCTTCCTTCGATCGTTCCTTCTGTCGCTCGACAAACAAAAACCTCGCTGCTCGCTGGTTCGATTCAATTGACACGTTGGTCGTTCAATTCAGTTGTCCGTTAAACTATTGACCTATTCGCAGTTGGCAGTGTGGACTTTTCAAAAAAAAAGAAACATCAATTTCGAAAAAGAATTCCTCAATTTGAAAAAGTTCATCGATTTTCAAAAAAAGTTTATCAAATTTTGGAAAAAGTTCACAAAATTTGGAAAAACGTTCATCGATTTTGATTAAAAAGTTCATCACTTCTCAAAAAAGTTCATCGATTTTGAAAAAATTTCACCAATCTTGAAAAAAGTTCATCGGATTTGAAGAAAAGTTCATCGAATTTGAAAAAAGTTCATCAAAGTTGGAAAAAAGTTCATCAAAGTTGGAAAAAAGTTCATCAAAGTTGGAAAAAAGTTCATCATTTTTTTAAGTTCACAGAATTAGAAAATAGTTCGTTGAATTTAAAAATAGTTCATAGAATTTGCTAAAAGTTCATCGATTTTGAAGAAGAAGTTAACGAATTTGAAAAAAGTTCATCGAACCTAGGAAGAAAAATAAAGAAACTAGAAAAACGAAAACAGAAGAAAAAAGACAAAGAAGAAAAGAAGAAAATATATGGATGTTAGCATGATTGTTGGGGATGGCGGGGTGGCTACTGCAGCCTGTTATTAACCAGGAGGCTGCTGGTTCGTGTCACAGGACTAGCAGATTCTTTTTTGCGTTTTGATAAACACAGAGAGAAATGGCTACATGGGCCGGCCCAGAGGAGAAGGGGGGTATGCGCCCGTTTGCGAATTCTACTGTAGCGGGCGCAGAGGGCGACGAATAGGATTTAGCGAGATGAAAGTGCGCCCCGCGCGAACTAGGAACTGTCCTCATCTGCACCATGTCATTTCGGGTTTCCAATGGGCATCTCCTCTCAATCCAGGGTAGCACTATTTCTCGCTTATTATGGCGAGACCTAGCATGCTCTCACGTCAGGCTTTTCCCTAAATGGGCCGGCCCAGGTGTCAGGAGGCTACTACTTTGTTTTTTTGTGCCTTTCTATTTTTTACTTATGTTTATATTTCATATATTCTAAATAAATATATTCCAAAAACACTTTTTTTGAGGGGATTACACAAAACACTTTACATATAAGCATTAAAAAAAATTAACCAAGCATTTCGAAATGTTAAATGTGTATAAAGAAAATGTTTCACAGGACTAGCAGATTCTTTTTGCGTTTTGATAAACACAGAGAGAAATGGCTACATGGGCCGGCCCAGAGGAGAAGGGGGGTATGCGCCCGTTTGCGAATTCTACTGTAGCCGGCGCAGAGGGCGCCGAATAGGATTTAGCGAGATGAAAGTGCGCCCCACGCGAACTAGGAACTGTCCTCATCTGCACCATGTCATTTCGGGTTTCCAATGGGCATCTCCTCTCAATCCAGGGTAGCACTATTTCTCGCTTATTATGGCGAGACCTAGCATGCTCTCACGTCAGGCTTTTCCCTAAATGGGCCGGCCCAGGTGTCAGGAGGCTACTACTTTGTTTTTTTGTGCCTTTCTATTTTTTACTTATGTTTATATTTCATATATTCTAAATAAATATATTCCAAAAACACTTTTTTTGAGGGGATTACACAAAACACTTTACATATAAGCATTAAAAAAATTTAACCAAGCATTTCGAAATGTTAAATGTGTATAAAGAAAATGTTTCGGAGGACTAGCAGATTCTTTTTTGCGTTTTGATAAACACAGAGAGAAATGGCTACATGGGCCGGCCCAGAGGAGAAGGGGGGTATGCGCCCGTTTGTGAATTCTACTGTAGCGGGCGCAGAGGGCGCCGAATAGGATTTAGCGAGATGAAAGTGCGCCCCGCGCGAACTAGGAACTGTCCTCATCTGCACCATGTCATTTCGGGTTTCCAATGGGCATCTCCTCTCAATCCAGGGTAGCACTATTTCTCGCTTATTATGGCGAGACCTAGCATGCTCTCACGTCAGGCTTTTCCCTAAATGGGCCGGCCCAGGTGTCAGGAGGCTACTACTTTGTTTTTTTGTGCCTTTCTATTTTTTACTTATGTTTATATTTCATATATTCTAAATAAATATATTCCAAAAACACTTTTTTTGAGGGGATTACACAAAACACTTTACATATAAGCATTAAAAAAATTTAACCAAGCATTTCAAAATGTTAAATGTGTATAAAGAAAATGTTTCGCAGGACTAGCAGATTCTTTTTTGCGTTTTGATAAACACAGAGAGAAATGGCTACATGGGCCGGCCCAGAGGAGAAGGGGGGTATGCGCCCGTTTGCGAATTCTACTGTAGCGGGCGCAGAGGGCGCCGAATAGGATTTAGCGAGATGAAAGTGCGCCCCGCGCGAACTAGGAACTGTCCTCATCTGCACCATGTCATTTCGGGTTTCCAATGGGCATCTCCTCTCAATCCAGGGTAGCACTATTTCTCGCTTATTATGGCGAGACCTAGCATGCTCTCACGTCAGGCTTTTCACTAAATGGGCCGGCCCAGGTGTCAGGAGGCTACTACTTTGTTTTTTTGTGCCTTTCTATTTTTTACTTATGTTTATATTTCATATATTCTAAAAAATATATTCCAAAAACACTTTTTTTGAGGGGATTACACAAAACACTTTACATATAAGCATTAAAAAAATTTAACCAAGCATTTTGAAATGTTAAATGTGTATAAAGAAAATGTTTCTCATGTATACAAAAATATATGATATATGTGAAAAAAGTATATCATTTATTTAAAAATGTTAATCAATCATTTAAATAAAACTAAACAAGTATTTAAAAATGTTAATCAAGCATTTGAAAAGTGTTAAATGTGTATAGAAAAAATGATGACCATGTGACGAATTTGTGTTTTAAAAATGTTAATCAAGCATTTCAAAGGATAAAAATTTATTTAAAAAAGTAATATTGACCATGTATTCAATAAATGTTATTCTCATATCGAAAATGTGTTAATCAAGCATTTGAAAAATGTTAAAAATGTGTATATAAAAATGTTAAACATGTATTAAAAAATGTAACCAAGCATTATTTTTAAATGTGTATAAGGAAAATATTTCTCCTGTATATGAAAAAATATACAACGTGTGTGGAAAAAATTGAGCCTATATTAAGTATATTTAGTCAAGCATTTGATAAAATGTTTAAAAAGTATTTTAAAAAATGTTAATCAAGCATTTGAAAAAGTTAAATGTGTATAAAAAATGTTGACCTGCATTAATAAATTTCTTAATCATGTATATGAAAAATGTTAATCAAGCATTTAAAAATGTGAAAAGGTGAATAGATAAAATGTAGACCATGTATTAAAACATGTTAATCTTGTATTTGGAAAATGTTAATCAAGATTTTAGAAAGTGTTAAAATGTGTATAAAAAATTGTTGCCACGTATTGAAAATATTAAAATTTTATTTAGAAAATGCAAGGAGTGTGTTTAAAAAATGCTCTTGATGTATATGAAAAAGTAAGAATGAAAACCAACATAAAAAAAATAAAAACAATGAAATCTGAAAAACAAGCAAAAAAGGAAACAGAAGAAATAATTGCAAAAAAATGGAAAACAAGAATAGAAACAGATAATAATAATAAAACAAAATTGAAAAAAGAAAAAGAAAGAAAATGAGTGTAAACCGTGCAGGAAAAAATGAACTGAAGAAATCGTAGGGAAAAAGAAAGAAAAGAAAGATACCTGTGAAATCCGAGAAAAAACAGGGAAAACCAATCAAAAACAAAGGAAACAAAACCAAAGAAATCCTTAAGAAACAAAGAAAATTGAAAAAGAAGAAAGGAAAAAGAGAGGGAAAATAATGAAGAAAACTGGACGAGAACCAGCGAACGATCGATCTAGAAAACAGCAAAGGAGGAAAAGCGTTCAGAGAGAGACGAGAAGCGAGAATAGTTCTCGCGCTCAATCCAGCCGATCCACACAATCATCTGTCACCGGGCCGCCTGTAAAACCACGCTTCCGGGCCGTGGAGGCGCTACAGTCCAGCCTGTTCGGCCCGTGCAGCACGAAAACCACTTCCACCACGGCGTACCAGCAAGCACGCTGCAACTCTCCCGGCGCGCGGCCGGCGAGGGCCAGCATCCGCGGCGAAGGGGAGCGAGAAGGAGGCCGCGCGCTTCTTCTCGTTCCTCTCTCACCGGCGGCGGCCGTCCCATTCGAGGCGGCTCGATCTGGTTCGGTTCGGTTCGGTGGAGACCACCCCTCGTCCATCCCGCGCTGCCGCTCACTAGCCACCAACCAGGCAGTGGCCGTCGCCGTCGCCCATTGCCATTACCGGCTAGCCTGGTAATTTCTGATGCACCCCTTCCCTCAGCTTTTCTCCGTCCGCACAGTGCTCGCTTCTCTCACATTGTTCCGCTGAATTGAAATAGCTGCAGTTCGCTGTTGCTCTAGGTATACGATCAGGATGTCTCTCTGTTACGGTACCGTTGATCCCCTTATCAACATTGTCCTCTTGTTGATCGATTCCCTTATTTCAGTTGTTAAATATTGATGACTACCTATGTAGCAGTGGTCTTTGAGCTCCTCTCAGCAATTATTGTCACTTGTGCCTATGTTGTTTGATCATTGATTTATCTTAATAGCTTAAAACTATAACAGTGAATCCAACCGGCAAATCAATAAATAAGATCTTGAATAGTTTGCACAACTTTTTTATTTTATGACTCACCGCAAATTATTTCCTTTGTCTTTATAAGTTATAACCATTGGTCCAACGTCTTTGTGAAGTCTGAAATGTTCTGGTAAATATGATATCTATTTCAGTGTTGTTGCCTTTAGCATGGACACTTGAAAATATGTGGAGGAAAGCAGGGGAAATGACCGATACTACTGGAAGAATTCTTCTTTGTATCATATATTATGTTGCCCTCTCACAGCATGTAACAAGTATTGGCACAATCAAGCTGGATACTTGACAATTCAAGATTTCAAATGGTCCTGATTGCCTCCAAGAAACAGCAAGAGGAAGCACCGACTAACAAGTAACATGCTGCAATATCATCTGAACCAAAGGTTATAGCATTGATGCTGGACGCCTTCAGTTGTCATGGAAGCTTTGTTTGTAAGCCATCTCCGTGTAACTTAATAAGGGCCTAGATGACAGCTTGGAACCTGGGACAAACATATACATATAACCTCGTCCAATATGTAGCAGTTAGTTTGCAAGTGAGTTTGAGTTGTCCATGTAGCATAAGCACTTGTGTTTGAGTTGTCCAATATACCTCGGTAAGCATTCTGATGGCTGCTTTTCCAGTAGGATAATCACTTGTGTTTGAGTTGTCCATGTTTTTTGCCTGCAATTCATCTCAGGTATCAATTAATGTAAGATGACCTAGAGTTTTGCAGCTGCCATACGTACATCTTTGTTTGGGTAGGTTGTAATGCTGAACTTAATAAATCTTTCTTTGGGTAGGTTCTAATGCTGAACTTAATAAATCTTTGTTTGGGCCGTTAACTTAAGCTTCTGTGCTGAACTTAATAAATCTTTTTTTCGGCCGGTAACTTGAGCTTCTGTGCTGAACTTAATAAATCTTTGTTTAGGCCGATAACTTGAGCTTGTATGCTGAACTTACAAAAGAGTTTTCATCAGTTAAATGGAATAAAAGCAAAGGAGTCAGGAATTTTTTAGAAGTGACAATTACTTGGCACGGCTGAATGCTAGAAACTGTGTTCCATGAAGGGTTGATTGGGAATATGTTTTTTTGGTGCCATGCAGTACAATCCTTAGTTTGTCTTTTGCTGATCTTCGTTTGTTCTTGAATTCTTAAATATAGTGACAGCCTCTGCATATACTCTGCTGAGTACTAGCAACTCTTTCCAAGATAGTGATTAAGTGAATAATTATTTTGTTTTCGAATAATCTTACATCCATCACGTCCAGCTTGCACCATACCATTTCCAACATTATTTATGTCAGTAGTCAAACTTTTATAGGATATGTAAGGTTTGTTTCATTATTTTGTAAAGGACCTTAGGAAGGCATTGGTGTATTTGCAAGTTAAGTTGAATGAAGCAATGATAATTTATTTGGAGGACCAATCCAGGTGAGCATGATTGAAAGGGTCAGCTATATCGAAGTGACATATGTGCAACATAAGATAAGGATACCAAACTCAACCTAATTATTTTCTTACTGTCCTGTGCTGCAAGGTGTCAACTAGACTAGATATATTATGCTTATTTGCACTCTCTTTTCATTGCAAATTATATATTATCATGACCACAAATTCGGTTATACCCGTGCATGTATAAGCTAGTTGAATTTGCCTAAGAACAATTGAAACTATATGATTACGATTTTTTGTATCCATTGATTTCGTGTTTATATACAGCTTAAATACGGAACCTGCTATCATTGAGATGTAATACCACTTATGTCATTAAGCAGTATCCTGGGTACATACTGAGTCCATTCACTGTCCTCTCTACACTAAATAGAGTATAATGTTGCTGAATTATCCTTCTCTCGAGCTTCTCAGTGTCAGACATCAAGTATAAAAATTCTGTATGCACTAGACTGACAGATGTTCGTAATGATCTCATGAGGATTTATGCTTATGATGTGATGATCTGTTTGGAATCTGGACTGCATCCTTTCTATTTCATCTTCTATCATGAAGTCTATACTCCAATGACTTCTGTCCAAATGTTTATTTCAGGTGAAAGAATCTTACACTGACATCTGCTATTTGGGTAGCTGCTTGGCTCGTATGAGCACGGATGCATATCAACCCACGAGCTATATGAGGCCCAGCGTGGTGAGGATCTTCCTATTTTGAGCTATTCGGTGATGATCTAAATGTTTCCTTTAATAGCCAATAGGTGAGATCGAAGATTTCTCATCTAACATCTAGTTTATGTTATCTCCATGAAAGTTCTGGCAATCGGAAGTATGGTCTCTGAAAATGACCCCTCAAAGGCCAACCCACTCGTATGGCTGGAAAGATGAAAGAATTTTTATGTTGATATGTTCCTGTCAGTCAACAGTAAGGTTGCCATATTTATATGGCATCAGGATTCTTTATCTCGGTATTTACTGTAGTGTGCAATGCCTTTGTGGACTCCAAAGCCACTCCTGTAGTTATCTAATCAATCAACTGGCCCGCTAGCCCAAATACTTTTGTTATATTTACAGTATGATATAAATATAATGGTACACCTCAGATTGGACTGACAACGAGATGTGGTGTAGATGGACATCAAAGTGAAATGATAAAACATGTCCCTTTCAAAAGAACTTAGACTCCACCAGTATGGAATATTTATCTTTAACGTCAGCTGTGGACATACTGAGCTCCAGTCCTGCACGCAGTACGTGGTACGGGATGCTCATTAAAGGTCTCCCCATCTTACAATTGTGATGCAATTTCAGCATCTATATATGATTTTGCTTGGAACTTCTTTATCATGTAGTTCGGCTCCTGTTCATAACAAGGCTAGTTAGTGCATGCAATAATTCACACAAGCTTGCGATCTGATTCCCTCACGAATTGCTTTACTAACAGTGGAGATATTGGTGTGCCATACACAATGCTTATAATAAAGCACTGTTCAATGCAGAAGTCTAGGGTACAAAGGAGGTGGGTAATGGGAAGAGGGGTCCCATAGCAATGTTAACCATGAGAGATGGGTTGGTTATTGAGGCCATGTGCAACGGGAGGGCACAAGTGGGGAACAGGGATTGCACGGGATAACATGGGAGCCATGTCTCTCCATGTTGCCTAGTGTGTATTTGTGTATAGCTTTCATTCTTGGCTGGACTCCTCTGGCAAGGGAATAGCCACCACCAAACTCATAATTCCCCGCACTTCGGCTTTACATCTCTCTTACCCTTTTCCTACCTCTAGTAGCAACCAGATGAAATAGAAGCTTTACTATTTGCCCCCTTTTCCATTTTACTTTTGCGGATCCCATTCCAACTGGTGGTCATCCTTGCGGCGATGTGCAAGAGAATTTTTTCTGAGGATGGTGTGTAAGAGAATTCGTTCTTTCGGACGCGATGCTTTGTTGAGTTAGGGTTTTCGACAAAGTGAACAAAATCGATTCCTTGAAAGCTACCAAGTAGTTAGATGGCTCAGCTTTGAGCTCGAAGTATTTCGGCATCTCATCATCTATTGTTGCCTACTGAACCTAGATGAGTTGCAGGCCAGGGCCTTGCATGCTATGGTCATGGATGGATGATTGTGCATGCCGCCAGAAAGTTTTACTCACGGTGTATAGTTATAGACCGAAGGCGCAAGCTGCACCCGGCTTTATTTTTTGATTAATAAAGCCCATAATGGGAACCATGAACATAGACTTACAGAACTGAAAGAAAAAACAAAGACTGGGGAGCACCATTAAGATGAAATGCATGTCAGAGAGAACTGCCTCCTATGCACCAGAGCCTCAGTGCGCTCGCTGAATCATGAGACAAGACAACCTGAGCAGGCACACCAGCAATTTTCACCTCACTTCACTTGTAACTAAGCAATTATGGTGAAGCAGACTTCCGATTGGCAGTTTTCTGGTGTGTGGCTTTCCACTGCCCTGTAATAACAATAACACTCGAGTATGATAGCTTTAGGTGATTGTACCTTTTGTGGAACAAACTTTGGGGAGAAATATTTGCTGTAACCATGATGTGCAACAGTACAAGCAAAATGTTGGCACTTTAACCAAACGAGAAGGAAGCTGGGCCTGTCTTTATATGAGTATGGCCAATTTTTTCCACCGTGAGGTCTGAGATGGCGAAGACAAGAACATTTTGGCGATTAAAAGCCTATTTGTCAGTTGGGACTTGGGATATTGGTTTGGTCCAGCTCATATGTACTTTCATCTGTTTTTGGTTATATTCCAGCCCAGTGCCAGCTCTTCAGTTGCCTCGTTGTCGAGCGTCAACAATCTTGCGTGAGTCATAGAAATCCCAAGGTATGTTGTGCCAAAACATTTCTACACACAATTCCTATTTTTCTGTCGCATCCACTATTTTAACCCATTTGCAGGCGGTGTACATTTGCGTATGGAAGTCCAATCTGATTGCTCAAGAAACCTGTGTTATTATGGCGTTCATGTGTACACACACAGGGGCAACCAAATTGGCTGGCCCTCTTTCATTGTGGCCGTTGAAGTATTGTTGTCAACAGTTGGTCCTAACTTCACTTGTTGGGTAGGCGCTGGCTCAAAAGGTTAATGGAGTACACCAATATAACTTTGTACAGATGCACACCGCACAATTGGTTATGGAGTGTCAACAGTTGGCAAAGATTAACACGCCAAGCCAATGACAGCTCCCGTCCTGGACGCTAACAGTCTTGGATTTTTGTCGCAACAGAAAATGGTCCTGCTCCCAGCCCAGCCATAATCAGGATAGAGCCAGTTCATGCTTTCCTCTGAAGAAAGAAGCTTCCTTTTCTCCTCAGACATGGCCAGGCTAATCCGCTGTAAATGACTGGGGTACTACCTGCAGTGCAGGCGTTAGGAGCGGAGCGGTTGGTTGATCCGCAGATTGGTTTGGCATTTGTCGAAGACAGGGAAGGGAATCCAAATCCAGGCTCTGATCTGCTGGGATCGATGCTGTTTCTTCAGGGGCAAGTGAAGCCCGTCCGTCATGATTTTACCAGCTTCAGAGTCACGCCTTGGCATGTGATCTGATCGGCGGTATGCAAGATTTGTGGCTAACTTGCTCATGATCTTGTGGTCCAGATGCACAAGCAAACTGGATTTGTGGTTTATCTTGCAAGGAACGATGGATCTATTGAATTAGTTGCTTCCAAGTTTGAAAACGACAAAGGTGAAAAAAAAAGATGGTGATGTTTAGACCGTCTCCAGCACAGCGGGACCATGAGAGATTATTCTTCGCTGGACCATAATCTCGTAATGATACCTTACATCGCTACGCTAGGGGTCACTTTAATATCCATTTATACACCTCTCTATTAACTTAATCTGCTTTTCCCAATGTATTAACTTGGTTAATTATGAACTGTGATTTTGTAATTCACACGATCTCTCGGTATGCCCATTATTGAAGTAATACTCCCTCTGTAATTCTTTATAAGACATTTTTACAGTCCATGACACTATCAAAAAAACTATTGAATTCAGTCACCGACTAGTTGCTCCAAAAGTCCGAATTGATGAAGAAAAATGGGTAATATATTTCAACAAAACCGTTTTGTATTAAGTTACAGAGTGATTACTATGTGCGAGACGGTTCCGTTGTGTTGAACCGTCGGAACAGGTTTACTATACTGTACTCTTTTTGATTGAAAAGTACTCATATCTGATGTTCTACATAATTTTACCTTTTCGTTAATAAAATTCTCAAGTACCCTGCGGCAGAGCCTTTAAAAGGTAAATCGAAATGTTCGCCATGAATGCCTTTTCTGGGTACTTCCTTGGTGCATGCATGCACAACTAAACTAAGCTAGTCTTGCAGCCTTCTGTGACACTGACACCACAGAATACGACACACACAGCTCCCCAACGTTGAAAGCAGCATTTTTCTTATTCTTAAAATATAATTATTATCACCCTCATTATTTATCTGTTTCAACCGTGTTTCACTGGAAAAGGTAGTTGGAATCGTCCTAACTTCCCAACTTCCCAGAGGTTTGCCCGGAAATGCCCAGTGGGTCTCGAGTCCTAATGGACCTAAAATGGAAAAAAATATTTTTAGAAATTGCAAACAGACTAAAAACATTCTGATTTTTTTGGAATTAAACATTATCAGGTCTTACACCCAGGTATTACAAATCCTCTTCCGCCCCTACCCAGTTTATTCTAGAAGACCAATATTTTTTTTATATTTTTAGAAGTCTACTTATCAAGTCTTATTTTTTTAGGGGGTTATCAAGTCTTAATTAGTAGGCATCTAAAATAAATAAATTTGGTTGAGTTTCTAGAAAAAGCTGGAAAGCTGGGTAGGGATCAACTTATTCTAGAAGCTAGCAAAAGGACTTACCCTAATACATCCATTTCTATTCATATCTGCTACAAATAGTTCCGAATGGGGGAGTACTGCATAGTACAATAATTCTGTAAGAATATACTTATATAGTTATTAATGGAGGTACCCGCAAAAAAGTTATTAATGGAGGGAGCGAATAAAAATTAGACGCAAGCTAACAGGTGAAAAGAAACTAGCACATCATGATGTCTCTATCAGGCGGCATATTAAGCCGTTGATTAATAGTTTAGGTTTGCGTAGGAGTCGTACGGCCTCGATCCAAATGCTAGCTGCTCTTTGATCTTATCATTTCAGCTGCGACCCAATCATTTTACCATCACCCTTTCTAGCACTGAGGTGCTGCCTTTTCTCTTTACCGGTTTGTTGTCCTAGTTAGGCCTAGGATGATTGATACCTTCCCCCTTTTATACTCTTTCTACGAGAAACCCGTTTATAGTCACCCATATTTTTGCACCGACATATTACCTCCGTCCCAAATTACTTGTTTTCGATTTGTCTAGATACGAATGTAGCTAAGACAAGTAATTTAGGATGAAGGGAGTACTATAGCTTACCCATTTCCTTCTCTTCTGAATTCGGGTTTAGCTAACTATGAATTAAACCTCGTTTGCATGTTCATCCAAGGAAATGTTTCAATAAGAGAAGTTTGTCAATTTTGCTGGCAAATATGTAGCTATAGTTTGTTATAGCTTTATGAAATGGTATAGACTACTTTTTGTCTTGACGAGCAAGACATATAACCATTATATGCAGCACGTTGGTTGGTAGCTATACCTCCGGTCTTTATAGTCCAGGTAGATGAGTATCAGCATTTTTTCTTCCTCTTTCGACGAAACTCTTCCAGTGGCGCAAGTGCAATCAACCATGTCATTTTCAGTTAATAGTGTGGCATTAATCATAACCGGGTCACTTGATACATATAACTGAAGTCATGAAGGGTAACTACAACCATGACTCTAATTAAGCGGCTCGTATGGGTTAACTAAATGGCGTTACCTAACATAGAGACCACCAACGAACGCAAGGTATCCATGTACACATCGTGGAACCAATTTTTACACAAACATGTGGCAATTAGTCCATAATAACAGTAGAAGCATGGCGTAAGTATATATAGATTTTTTGAACCCATATCACCACCATATATGGCCTTGGTCAAACATTCATGCTTTTACCCTTTTGTGTGAGAATTGCTACGGGGTAAAGATAACAGATGTGGTGGGGTGAGGGGTGTTCATCTACAACCACCACCACTACATATATAAACGCTCATCTAAGACGAGACCGCTCATTAAACCTGTCTTTGATAACACCGCATATAGTTTCTACTTTAGAATTGTGGGATCGATTTTCAGATGATTCTCTCAATACACGAACACTACAAGAAACTTGTTAATTCATGATGAATTCCTTGTGACGTTCCTGTAATCCATCACCGATGATGGTTTGCCCTGACCCATCACGAATACCGTCACTGATTAGTAAGATGCAATTGGGTCAGAAAACAACAGCGCCTTGATGACAGACGTCATGCTACTGCCACGAAAACTACCACGAATCGACCAAGTGGGGTTAGTCGGGCCTAGCATTTTTTTTTCAATATACACCATCCATACCATCATGGATTGTGCTCCTACTGATGTGGCATACATGGCCCTGATTCTTCCATTTTGCATCATGCTTTTATATTGATATTTATTGCATTATGGGCTGTTATTACACATTATGTCACAATACTTATACCTATTCTCTCTTATTTTACAAGGTTTACATGAAGAGGGGGAATGCCGGCAGCTGGAATTCTGGGCTGGAAAAGGAGCAAATATTAGAGACCTATTCTGCACATCTCCAAAAGTCCTGAAACTTCACGGGAGCACGTTTCAGAATATATAAAAAATATTGGGCGAAAGAAGTACCAGAGTGAGGCCACCCACCGTCCACGAGGGTGGGAGGCGTGCCCTACCCCCCTTGGCGCGCCTCCCTACCTCGTGGGCCCCCTGGTGGCCCTCTGATGCCCATCTTTGGCTATATGAAGTCTTTCGTTGAGAAAAAAAATCATAAGCAAGCTTTCGAGACGAAACTCCGCCGCCACGAGGCGGAACCTTGGCGGAACCAATCTAGGACTCCGACGGAGCTGTTCTGCCGGGGAAACTTCCCTCCGGGAGGGGGAAATCATCACCATCGCCATCACCAACGATCCTCTCATCGGGAGGGGGTCAATCTCCATCAACATCTTCACCAACACCATCTCATCTCAAACCCTAGTTCATCTCTTGTATCCAATCTTTGTCCCAAAGCCTCAGATTGGTACCTCTGGGTTGCTAGTAGCGTTGATTACTCCTTGTAGTTGATGCTAGTTGGTTTACTTGGTGGAAGATCATATGTTCAGATCCATTATGCATATTAATACCCCTCTGATTATGAACATGAATATGCTTTGTGAGTAGTTCTGTTTGTTCCCGAGGACATGGGAGAAGTCTTGCTATAAGTAGTCATGTGAATTTGGTATTCGTTCGATATTTTGATGAGATGTATGTTGTCTCTCCTCTAGTGGTGTCATGTGAACATCGACTATATGACACTTCACCATTGTTTGGGCCTAGAGGAAGGCATTGGGAAGTAATAAGTAGATGATGGGTTGCTAGAGTGACAGAAGCTTAAACCTTAGTTTATGCGTTGCTTCGTAAGGGGCTGATTTGGATTCATATGTTTCATGCTATGGTTAAGTTTACCTTAATACTTCTGTTGTAGTTGCGGATGCTTGCAATGGGGGTTAATCCTAAGTGGGATGCTTGTCCAAGGAAGGACAATACCCAAGCACCGGTCCACCCACATATCAAATTACCAAAGTACCCAACGCAAATCATATGAGCGCGATGAAAACTAGCTTGACGATAATTCCCATGTGTCCTCGGGAGCGTTTTCCTTTATATAAGAGTTTGTCCAGACTTGTCCTTTGCTACAAAAAGGATTGGGCCATCTTGCTGCACCTTGTTTACTTTTATTACTTGTTACCCGTTATAAATTACCTTATCACAAAACTATCTGTTACCGATAATTTCAGTGCTTGCAGAAAATACCTTGCTGAAAACCTCTTATCATTTCCTTCTGCTCCTTGTTGGGTTCGACACTCTTACTTATCAAAAAGGCTACGATAGACCCCCTACACTTGTGGGTCATCAAGACTCTTTTCTGGCGCCGTTGCCGAGGAGTGAAGCACCTTTGGTAGGTGGAATTTGGTAAGGAAAAATTTATATAGTGTGCTGAAATTTACTGTCACTTGTTACTATGGAACATAATCCTTTGAGGGGTTTGTTCAAGGTATCTTCGCCCCGACCAGTAGAGCAAATAGTTGCTCCTCAACCTACTGAAAATGTTTACTTTGAAATTCCTTCGGGTATGATAGAGAAATTGCTAGCTAATCCCTTCACAGGTGATGGAACATTACATCCCGGTTTGCACCTAATCTATGTGGATGAAGTTTGTGGATTATTTAAGCTTGCAGGTATGCTCGATGATGTTATAAAGAAGAAGGTATTCCCTTTATCTTTGAAGGGAGAGGCATTGACATGGTTTAGGCTATGTGATGATATGGGATCATGGAACTACAACTGATTGAAATTGGAATTTCATCAGAAGTTTTATCCTATGCATCTTGTTCATCGTGATCGTAATTATATATATAATTTTTGGCCTCGCGAAGGAGAAAGCATCACTCAAGCTTGGGGGAGGATTAAGTCAATGTTATATTCACGTCCCAATCATGAGCTCTCAAAAGAAATTATTATTCAAAATTTTTATGCTCGGCTTTCTCTCATTAATCGCTCCATGCTCGATACTTCTTGTACTGGATCTTTCATGATGAAGACTATTGAATCCTAATGGGATTTATTGGAAAGAATTAAACACAACTCTGAAGATTGGGACCTCGACGAGGGTAAGGAGTCAGGTATAACATCTAAGTTTGATTGTGTTAAATCTTTTATGGATACCGATGCTTTCCGTGAATTTAGCACCAAATATTGACTTGACTCTGAGATAGTAGCTTCTTTCTGTGAATCATTTGCTACTCATGTTAATCTCCCTAAGGAGAAGTGGTTTAAATATAATCCTCCCATTGAAGTAAAAGTAGTTGCACCTATTAAAGTTGAAGAAAAGACTATCACTTATAATGATCCCGTTGTTCCCACTGCTTATATCGAGAAACCACCTTTCCCTGTTAGAATAAAGGATCATGCTAAAGCTTCAACTGTGGTTCGTAAGAGCAATACTAGAACACCTACTCCCTCTGAGCAAATTAAAGTTGAACCTAGTGTTGCTATGGTTAAAGATCTCTTGGCCGATAATATTGATGGACATGTTATTTACTTCTGTAATGAAGCTGCTAGAATTGCTAGACCTGATACTAAAAATAAACATAGACCTGTTGTAGGCATGCCTGTTATTTCTGTTAAAATAGGGATCATTGCTATCATGGCTTATGTGATATGGGTGCTAGTGCAAGTGCAATACCTCATTCCTTATACAAAGAAATTATGCATGATATTGCACCTGCTGAGTTAGAAGAAATTGATGTTACAATTAAGCTTGCCAATAGGGACACTATTTCACCCATTGGAATCGTTAGAGATGTTGAAGTCTTGTGTGGGAAAGTTAAATATCCTACTTATTTTCTTGTTCTCGGTTCTCCACAAGATGACTTTTGTCCCATTATTTTTGGTAGACCCTTCTTGAATACTGTTAATGCTAAGATAGACTGCAATAAGGATATTGTTTCTATTGGTTTAGGGGATATGTCTCATGAGTTTAATTTTGCTAAGTTTCGTAGACAACCCCATGATAAAGAATTGCCTAGCAAATATGAAATTATTGGTCTTGCTTCTATTGCCGTGCCTCCTAATGGTCCTTTAGAGCAATATTTGCTAGACCATGAAAATGATATGTTTATGAATGAAAGAAGGGAAATAGATGAAGTATTCTTTAAACATGGACCTATTTTGAAACACAACTTGCCTGTTGAAATCCTAGGGGATCCTCCTCCACCTAAGGGTGATCCCGTGTTTGAGCTTAAACATTTACTTGATACTCTTAATATGCTTATCTTGATGAGAAATAGATATATCCTGTTATTATTAGTGCTAACTTTCAGAGCATGAAGAAAAGAAATTATTGAAAACTCTGAAGAAGCACCGTGCTGCTATTGGATACTCTTGATGATCTTAAGGGCATTAGCCCCACTCTATGCCAGCACAAAATAAAATTGGAGAAAGACGCGAAGCCGGTTGTTGATCACCAACGACGGTTAAATCCTAAAATGAAAGAAGTGGTAAGAAAAGAAATACTAAAGCTTTTGGAGGTAGGTATAATTTATCCCGTTGCTCATAGTCAGTGGGTAAGTCCTGTCCATTGTGTCCCTAAGAAGGGAGGTATTACTGTTGTTCCTAATGAAAAAGATGAATTGATCCCACAAAGAATTGTTACAAGTTATAGAATGGTAATTGATTTCCGCAAATTAAATAAAGCTACTAAAAAGGATCATTACCCTTTACCTTTTATTGATCAAATGCTAGAAAGATTACCCAAACATACACATTTTTGCTTTCTAGATGATTATTTTGGTTTCTCTCAAATACCCGTGTCAAAATAGGATCAAGAAAAGACAACTTTTACTTGCCCTTTCGGTACCTTTGCTTATAGACATACGCTTTTTGGTTTATGAAATGCACCTGCTACCTTTCAAAGATGTATGACTGCTATATTCTCTGACTTTTGCGAAAAGATTGTCGAGGTTTTCATGGATGATTTCTCCGTTTACGGAACTTCTTTTGATGATTACTTAAGCAACCTTGATCGAGTTTTGCAGATATGTGAAGAAACTAATCTTGTCTTGAATTAGGAGAAGTGCCACTTTATGGTTAATGAAGGTATTGTCTTGGGGCATAAAATTTCTGAAAGAGGTATTGAAGTTGATAAAGCTAAAGTTGATGCTATTGAAAAGATGTCGTGTCCTAAGGACATTAAAGGTATAAAAAGTTTCCTTAGTCATGCCGGTTTTTATAGGAGGTTCATTAAGGACTTCTTTAAAATTTCTCGGCCTCTGACTAATCTCTTACAAAAATATGTTCCTTTTGTCTTTGATGATGACTGTGTAGAAGCATTTGAAATACTTAAGAAAGCTTTGGTTTCCGCACCTATTGTTCAGCCTCCTGATTGGAATTTACCATTTGAAATTATGTGTGATGCTAGTGATTATGCTGTAGGGACTGTTCTAGGACAAAGAGTTGATAAGAAACTAAATGTTATTCAATATTCTAGTAAGACTCTAGACAGTGCTCAAAGAAATTATGCTACTACTGAAAAAGAAATTTTAGCAGTTGTGTTTGCTTGTGATAAGTTCAGATTTTATATTGTTGATTCCAAAGTAACTGTTCACACTGATCATACTGCTATTAAATATCTCATGGAAAAGAAAGATGCTAAACCTAGACTTATTAGATGGGTTCTCTTGCTACAAGAATTTGATTTGCATATTATTGATAGAAAGGGAGCTGAGAACCCCGTTGCAGACAACTTGTCTATGTTAGAGAATGTTCTTGATGACCCACTACCTGTTGATGATAGCTTTCCTGATGAACAATTAGCTGTGATAAATGCTTCTCGTACTACTCCATGGTATGCTGATTATGCTAATTATATTGTTGCTAAGTTTATACCACCTAGTTTCACATACCAGCAAAAGAAAAAGTTCTTCTATGATTTAAGGCATTACTTTTGGGATGACCCACATCTTTATAAAGGAGTAGATGGTGTTATTAGACGTTGTGTACCTGAGCATGAACAGGAACAAATCCTACGCAAGTGTCACTTCGAGGCTTATGGAGGACACCATGCTGGAGACAGAACTGCACATAAGGTATTGCAATCTGGTTTTTATTGGCCTACTCTCTTCAAGGATGCCCATAAGTTTGTCTTGTCATGTGATGAATGTCAAAGAATTGGTAATATTAGTAGACGTCAAGAAATGCCTATGAATTATTCCCTTGTTATTGAACCATTTGATGTTTGGGGCTTTGATTATATGGGACCGTTTCCTTCCTCTAATGGGTATACACATATTTTAGTTGCTGTTGATTACGTTACTAAGTGGGTAGAAGCTATTCCAACTAGTAGTGTTGATCATAACACCTCTATTAAGATGCTTAAAGAAGTTATTTTTCCGAGGTTTGGAGTCCCTAGATACTTGATGACTGATGGTGGTTCACATTTCATTCATGGTGCTTTTTGTAAAATGCTTGCTAAGTATGATGTTAATCATAGAATTGCATCTCCATATCATCCACAGTCTAGTGGTAAAGTAGAACTGAGCAATAGAGAGCTTAAATTAATTTTGCAATATACTGTTAATAGATCTAGGAAGAATTGGTCCAAGAAACTTGATGATGCATTATGGGCTTATAGAACTGCATATAAGGATCCTATGGGTATGTCTCCGTATAAAATGGTTTATGGTAAAGCATGTCACTTACCTCTTGAACTAGAACATAAGACATACTGGGCTATTAAAGAGATCAACTATGACTTCAAACTTGCCGGTGAGAATAGGCTTTTTGACATTAGCTCACTTGATGAATGGAGAACCCAGGCCTATGAGAATGCCAAACTGTTTAAAGAAAAAGTTGAAAGATGGCATGATAAAAGGATAAAAAGCGTGACTTTAATGTAGGTGATTATGTATTGCTATACAACTCTCGTTTAAGATTTTTTGGAGGCAAACTCCTCTCTAAATGGGAAGGTCCTTACGTCATCGAGGAGGTCTACCGTTCCGGTGCCATAAAAATTAACAACTTCAAAGGCACAAATCCGAGGGTGGTGAACAGTCAAAGGATCAAACATTATATCTCAGGTAATCCCATAAATGTTGAAACCAATGTTATTGAAACCGTAACCCCGGAGGAATACATAAGAGACACTTTCCAGAATGTTTCAGACTCCGAAAAGGAATAGGTATGTGGTACGGTAAGTAAACCGACTCCAAAACAGTTCTAATGGCAATTTTTCTCCGTTTTGGAGTATTTAAGAAAATAGGAAAATAAGAAGTAGTCTGGGAAGGACATGAGGCTTCCACAAGGGTGGAGGGCACGCCCTACCCCCTGGGCGCGCCCCCGCCTTGTGGGCACCTCGTGTGCTCTCCGGACTCCGTTTTCTTGCATGATACTTCTTTTGGTCGGTAAAAATTCATTATATAATCTCCCAAGGGTTTTGACCACCGTATCACGCAAATACCTTCTGTCTTTGTTTCGAGCTGTTTCTACTACAGATTAGAGCAGTATGTCATCCCAAGATTCGGAGGGAGAAAGCTATGTGGCTGATTACCTTGCAGATCATAAGGTCTAAGGAGACTCGAAGAATTATGGTTGGACCACGGAGGAAGAATAAGACTATGAGCCTAGGGGAAAGGAGGAGACGAGCTCACATTAAGATGAAGTCCCATTACCTCAACCTGGGGACATGCATGTGGAGTTCAAAAAGTCAAGCCTTCCCGATAGAGCAAAGAAACCTAAGATCGAGTTTATCCCTTTTCGTCTCTTGCAGGAGAACAAACAAGAACTATGCAAAAAGGTATTAAGCCTTGAGTGTCGGTGGGAACGACACCTATGGGATCACAAGAATCCCTACTACCATTGCGGGGCGCAGGGTCGTGAGAAGAGCGGATCAAACAGATAGCACATGGTTCGTTTATCCAGGTTCGGGCCGCGGGGATGCGTAAAACCCTACTCCTGCTTTGGTGGATTGTATATCTGTGTTCTTGAGCTAGCTATGGGGCGTGAGGAGCTCCAAAAAGCCGAATCCTGCTTCTGGTCGCCTCGGGCCTCCTTTTATAGGGAAGGGGGTTGCCACAGTGGCACGCAGGAGGTGGAAAGGGTACAATGACGTGAGGTTATCCCTCGCAGTACATGACAAGGCGCATTTAATGCGTCTTGCCCAGGTGTCCTTGCTTTATCAGGGACGGGGGAGAGCCCTGTGTCGTCCGCCGCCGCTCCCTCTCATGTCGACACGCGCCCTGGCCAACGGCGCCCGCGGTGCCATGTAGGCAGGCAGGCAGCTGAGGTGGCGCAGTGGTGGGTCTCCACGAAGATCCGCATGCTGCCACGCAGGTGCCTGCCCAGCTGGTTGGGTCAGCAGCTGCATGCGAACGGTCGTGGAGGTTTGACTGGCGTGGGCCTGATGGTGGCCCTATGGGTGTTCTTGGCAAGGGCCTTGCCGGGGCCCCGGCAAGGGTCTTGCCGTGGCGCCTGCTGTCATCCCTGGCAAGGCTCTTGCCGAGGGCCTTGTGGTCCTCCTTGGCTGGGATCCCGCCAAGGATCATCATCTTCTAAAGGGTGTATCTGATCTTGAATGTCTTCACAAAGATCTGCATGCCACCACGGGGATGTCTCCTAAATCCTTGTCCCATGGGGGCAGTGGACTCAAGGGTGACTCACTCTGTAGGTGTGGAGCGAGCTGCCATGGCAAGGGTCTTCCCGGGTTTGCTAAAACCGCCTCCCGGCAAGGATCTTGCC
>NC_041380.1:331129974-331138066 GCF_002162155.2 Triticum dicoccoides | reverse complement strand
CGCTTCGTCCCCTTTGCTCTTTGTGGTCTTGGTCTTGGCGTCGTTCTGCTTCTCCTGAGCTTCGGCCTTACCTTGGCTCACCTCCCTTGCGTTGCTCAGTGTGGTGGTGCCCGTGGCTCAGACTGCCCGTGCACAGTTATAGGGGTACAAAAAGCGTACCCCTCTTTTTGTACACCGACAGGAGCCCCCGGGCCTGGGCCACACGTAAGCACAATCGCGTCGTTGGGCTAGGCCCAAAAACGGTGCGCGGGCAGGCGGGGCGGTTTTTACCGCGGTAAGTCTCTTCGCGCGCTGCACTTCCCATGCTTCCCGCGCGTGGCACGACATGGGGAGGCGTGTATGACGTGGGCGGCATGCGTGGGGTTGCTTCCCGCGGGCATGCGTCACATCATAGTTAATGTGAAAGGAGGCGGCCCGCGTTTTTCCCTCATAAGAAGGAATAACCGTGGGCGCGCTGCTCACTTTCTCCTCTTCCCTCGTGCCTTTTCCGATCTCAGAGCCGCTGTTCCCTTTCTTCCTTCCTTCCTAAGCTTTCGCTGTTGCCCGCCGCCATCGCTTCGCCATCCCCTTCCTCAGCCCTCTGAACTTCTTGGTTGCCATGGCTCGCAAATTCGCCAGGGGCAAGGGGGTGGCTAAGGGCGCCGGGACGGTGGAGCCACCGGAGAGCGCGCTGTCGGGGGACCGGATGAAGTCCGCCTTCTTCTTCCCCTCGACGGTTGATGTTCAAGAGCTCCGGGCCTCCTTCAAGCCCCTATGGGGAGTGAAGACGGGGGGAGAGGATTCGGGACACCCGGCGACGCACATCATTCCTGCTGCTTGCGCTGATCCTGCCTCAAATCGGTACCCCATCTTCGTTGATTACTTTTCTTGCGGGTTATGCCTTCCTTTCTCCGATTTCTTCTGCGATGTTATGTGCACATTCGGCTTTCGGCTCTTGGATTTTACTCCGAATGCGGTGGCGTGCATGGCTTTCTTCGCGCATCTTTGCGAAGGCTTTGTCGGGGTGCAGCCCAACACGGCGCTCTTCCGCCATTACTTCTTCCCTTGAATCCAGCCAGGAGGAGCCGTCTCCGGTTGCATCACCTGGATCCCAAGATCCAAGGGGGCGTACCTGGACGGTGCCGTGAAGGAGAGGTGGGAGGAATGGCGTGGCCGGTGGTGCTGGATTGAGGATGAAAACCCACCGAAATTCTGCAAGGTCCGCCGAGTGCCTCCGGTCCGCGGCAGCGATTGGAGCGATGTCGACACCGCCGATGGGAGGCTCACCGTCACCACCACCAGGATTCTCTGGCTCACCCAGGCCGGACTCACCCTTGAGATGATCGGGGCGGACTTCATTCACCGTCGGATCGCCCCGTTGCACAGCAAGGGGAGGCCAGCTTGGCTCTTTACGAACCCGGCTGGCATTATGCGACTCCGCCTCGGCCTCGATCACAACTTCACAGTGCTGGCGCATGCCCACTTCTGCCAGTGGCTTTTCCAGCTTGATGTGTGTCGTGATGGCGAGGTCGAGCGGACCGGCAAGGCCGCGAGGGCTGCCGCAAAGGTTGGCAAGGCCCTCAAGGGGCCATTTTTCAAGCTGCCAGCGGGGGTGGTCCCGTTGTGCAACAATTTGCGTCGGTCTGAGATCATCGCCATGATGCCGGACTATAATGCACACGGCCCTGTCCCGAGCTGGAAGGAGCCAAAGGACGAGGATGTGCAGCAATTCTTCGACACCCTGATCGAGGTGTATGTCAATGCCGACGCCGAGCGGTGGCTTATCATGGACACCACCCAGGCAAAGCTGGACTACATCGCCACTAGGGCGAGGGAGGCACAGCTTGCCATGGAGGCCGGAAGCGTCGGGGGCATGGAGGACATGGCCACAACGGCGGCGGAGGAAGAGGAGCTCTCCCAGTGGGCGGCGGCCTCCGGGGAGGTCAGCAGCGCCAACACTGGATCTCCGCTCGTCGAAGACGCGGCCGACGAGTCGTCGAAGGAGGAGGAGGACGCGGCGGCGGGCTCGACGCCAACCAGGGGAAGAGGGCGAGTCCCGCGGCGGGCTGGCTCCGGTGAGCCGGTCCGGCCCGGCAGGGCTGCGCAGCCTCAATTGACCCTGGAGGGGTCTGGACGCCACACGAGGGCCACGGCAGCCAAGAGGCTGACGAAGGCCGCTGAGAAGAAGAAGACAACAGACCCTTCCTCATCCGGGCGCGCACAAACCCCGCCGCCTCCTTCGCCTCCTCCGGCAGGCGTCGACTTGGATGATGATGCTGTAACACCCTCGATGCGACTATAGCTCCCACGTGTCGAGGCACGACTTAGAGATATAATCGCATTGAAGGCATATGTCGCAAGTTAGGCAATCTTCACAACATCCCATGTAATGTAAATAATAAAGGGGAGATAACATAGTTGGCTTACACCCGCCACGTCAATCAAGTACATAAATAACATTACATCATCCAAACACTCATGGCCCGACTACGGCGCCAAAATAAAAGAAAACCCAACATGTGACACGGTCCCAATCACCCCCAACTAGGCACCACTACTGATCATCGGGAAAAGAAACATAGTATCGTTGAGAGTCTTTGTCGAACTCCCACTTGAGCTCATACGCGTCTCCTAGAGCGGAATCATCAGGCCCTGCATCTGGTGTAATAGTAATCTGTGAGCCACAGGGACTCAACAATCTCGCACCCTCGCGATCAAGACTATTTAAGCTTATGGGTATGGCAAGGTAAAATATGAGTGGAGCTGCAGCAAGCGACTAGCAAGTATGGTGGCTAACTTATTCGCAAAAGAGTGCGAGAAGAGGAGGCAAAGCACGAGCGAGAAACTAGAGAACAACCTGCGCAAACATTACTCCAACACCGTGTCCACTTCCCGGACTCCGCCGAGAAGAGGCCATCACGGTAACACACTCGGTTGATTCATTTTAATTAAATTAAGGTTCAAGTTATCTACAACCGGACATTAACAAATTCCCATCTGCCCATAACCGCGGGCACGGCTTTCGAAAGTTCAATCCCTGCAGGGGAGTCCCAACTTAGCCCATGACAAGCTCTCACGGTCAACGAAGGAATAGACCTCCTCCCAAGACGTTTCGATCAGACTCGGTATCTCAGTAACTCAAGACACTTCGACAGGTTAAAACAAGACCAGCAACACCGCCCGAATGTGCCGACAAATCCCGATAGGAGCTGCACATATCTCGTTCTCAGGGCACACTCAGATGAGACTAGCTACGAGTAAAACCAACCCTCAAGTTTCCCCGAGGTGGCCCCGCAGGCAGCTCAGTTCGGACCAACACTCAGAGGGAGCACTAGCCCAGGGGGGTTAAAATGAGATGACCCTTGGGCTCCGGTAACCCAAGGGAAAAAGAGGCTAGGTGGCGAATGGTAAAACCAAGGTTGGGCATTGCTGGAAAAGCTTTAATCAAGGCGAACTATCAAGGGGTTCCCATTATAACCCAACCGCGTAAGGAACGCAAAAATCCGGGAACATAACACCGATATGACGGAAACTAGGGCGGCAAGAGTGGAACAAAACACTAGGCGAGAGGCCGAGCCTTCCACCTTTACCAAGTATATAGATGCATTAAGATAGCAAGATAATATAATGATATCCCAACAAGTAAATAAAAGATGTTCCAACAAGGAACGGCCTCCAATCTTCACCTGCAACTAGCAACGCTATAAGAGGGGCTGAGCAAAGCGGTAACATAGCCAATCAACGGTTTGCTAGGACAAAGGTGGGTTAGGGGTTTGACATGACAATTTGGGAGGCTTGCAAGCAAGTGGTAGGCATCGTAGCAATGGCATAGCAAAAGAGCGAGCAAACTAGCATAGCAAAGATAGTAGTGATTTCGAGGGTATGATCATCTTGCCTGCAAAGTTGTCAGAGTTGACTGGATCCTCACAAGCAAACTCAACGGGCTCCTCGTTAGCGAACTTGTCTCCCGGCTCTACCCAAACAAGACAAACAAGCAACAAGGATACAATCAACCACGTGCAAACTCAAACAAAAAGATGCAATGATGACATGCTATGCGGGATGCGATGCGGGATGCAAAATGCCAGATATGATAGAAAATGCATGAACCTGGCCTCAACTTGGAATTCCAAGGCTGCCACTGGAAAGATGAGATGAAATCGCTTGAAAACGATATAAAGAACGCCGGAATCGGAGTTACGGTTTGGAAATGGCAAGCGATTCAAATATGACACCAGTCTGCGATTTACAGCAAGTAGGCATCTAAATGCAATGAGATGAACATGCTACAGCCACCAAACATGTCATCAAAATACATGGCAGGGATGCACACAAGATGCTTAACAAAAGTCTAGCACTGAGCTACGTCCAAATCATCCATTAACAGGTTCAAACAAGCATGGCAAAAACGCAAATGGTAAAACAGATCTCAGACTTAGTGAAATCAACACTTGTCTGGAATTTCAGGTCATATAGCCCTCTTCGGAACAACAAAACAACATGCTACAGGACCTGAACATGACAAAGAAATACATGGCATGGAGCTACTCAACAAGCTTAACAAAAGTCCCTTAGTGACCTTGAGCCAAAAGGGATCACAAAATATACTAACAAGCACACAAACATAGCAAAAACATAATCAGTTTTCATACTTAGTGAAAACTGGGACATGCTGAAACATAACTCACGAAGGCATGTAAACGAGCTCGATGCACTCACTACGGTGCAAGTCATGGCAAGGCAAGCATACATCCCTTAAGAAGGCACAAAATACAAGCTATACATGGCAAGAACAATGGCATAGCATGCACGGATCAACTACAATAACATCGGCAAAATCGCAAACAAGTTTACGATATGCCCAGATTCACAATGAAGCAAAAGTAGAGCTCGATTGACTCAAGCTAGGGTTTTCCATAATTGCAAACAAAGACATGGATGGATAGAGCACTACAAGATTAACAAAACTCCCTTACTGATCATCCTCAAAAGAGGCATGGATCACTAGGAAATAGCATGAACATATGGCATCATGAACTAAATAATCCCAGACTTAGTGAAAACTACTAAGTCCCTGAAAACAGATTTACCAGGTGCCTCACTTTGCAAGCTTGCACAAGTCACCTCACACATCCTAAAAATGCATGGGTTGCACCTCTGGAAAGATAACAAGATGCTTAACAAAACATATGAAGGATTCATAGGCATATCATGCACACAATAATCATGGCAGAAATGACAAAAGTCTAAGATGAACTAACAAATCTGTCAATTAAATGATGTACTCGTCGAGACGAACATTTTGATATACTATATGCCCAAATCGGAGCTACGGATGCGGAGATATCACCGGTCAAAGTATGCACAAAAATTAAGAGGAGAGGGGAAAAAGTCAACCGCCAGATCTAGGGTTCCTCGCGGCGCGCGAACCGAGGCCGGATCTGAGCTCGCCAGAGTTCGTGCTCCTGTTCACTGGCGACGACGGGGGAGGAGGCCGGCGGCTTGATCCAAGTGGAGGGGCGGCGGTGCGGGACTCCGACGACGAGGGGAGACCGGGTGGCGGGGTCGGCGGCGTCCGGCGGACGGGCGAGGCGACGGCCGGCCGAGGCGGCGGCTGGGTCGGCCGGAGGCGGCGATGGCGGCAAAGGGTGGCGGCGGGAGCGGATCGGCGACGGGGAAGAAGCCGCGGGGCGGCGCGGGCGGATCTGGCCCGGTGGCGGCTCGAGCGGGCCTCCCGCGGGCCGCGCGGAGGAGAGGCGGCGAAGTGCCACGTGTCAGGCGTTGGTTGGCTGGGGCGCGGCGGCGGACGTGTCCGGTCAGGCGGCAGACATGTCTGTCGGTGGCGAGGCGATTTAGGGTTTCGGAGAGGGAGAGAGATCCGAATTTCGGGGGGCCTTTATATAGGCATAGAGGGAGCTAGAAGAGTCCAAATGAGGTGTGGTTTTCGGACACGCGATCGTGATCGAACGCTCTAGGACATGGAGCAGAGTTTGGTGGGTTTTGGGCCAAATTGGTGGGGTGTTGGGCTGCAACACACACGAGGCCTTTTCGGTCCCTCGGTTAACCGTTGGAGTATCAAACGAAGTCCAAATGACACGAAACTTGACAGGCGGTCTACCGGTAGTAAACCAAGGCCGCATGAAAAGTCTCGGTCCAATCCGGAAATGTTTAATCCCCACACATGAAAGAAAGCTAGAAATGGCCACCGGAGGAGAACAAAGCGCCAGAATGCAAAACGGACAACGGGGAAAATGCTCGAATGCATGAGATGAACACGTATGCAAATGCAATGCACATGATGACATGATATGAGATGCATGACAACGACAACAACACATGGAGACAAAAACCCGAACCTGAGAAAATAAAATAACTTAACGCCGGAAACGGCAAGAGTTGGAGTACAAATTGGGAAAGTTACATCCGGGGTGTTACAGATGCGGAGCTCCCTTTTGATCTCGGGCCTCTCAGCCCGGAGAGGAAAAGGAAACTGGTGGAAGAGGAGGAGACGGATGACGAGTAAGTTCTCCGTTCCTTGCTGTCATTTTCATTTCCTCGAATTGGGTCGCTTGTCTTGATCCATTTTTGCTTCCGTAGGGAGACAGAGACGTTGTCCCAGATGGTGAAGAGGGCGAGGACCTCGGTGAGCAGCCAACCCTCGGCTGGGGCTTCAAAGACACCACTGGTGGTGCTGAGCAGCCCGGACAATAGCCCCTAGCGCAGCCCCCAGCGTAAGTTCGCCACCCTCTTCTTACTCGACATGTGGTAGGTGCTCGATGCCATGACACTGACCTTGCCGAGTTTGTAGGAGGGGAGCGGCAGCAGGAGGAGCCACAGAGGGCTACTCATAACACACCACCCCCATCGACTACGCCGCCGCGGGGGGTGTCCCCGGCAAGGGCATCAGGCACGGAGCCCACACCCATGGAGGAAGAGGGGAACTTGGGCGCTGGTGGCTCTGCCCCGGCGCCAAACGCTGGCGGAGAGGGGACTTCTGCTTCACAGTCTGGCACTGGTGAGTCGCCTGTCCTTCATCTCTGTTTTTCCCTTATTATTTTCTTAGCTTCATTGCTCCCGTTGCTGCCCAGGCCCTCCTTCAACAGGTATGGAGGACATGGATACCGTTGCTGGGAACATTGCTGAGGAGGCCGCCAAGGATGCTGCTGAGGACACCACGGCGGGGGCCGCCAAGGCGACCGGCGAGGCTTCTGCCGAGGGCACCAGCGGTGGACCTGCCGGTGGGGCCGGCAAGGCCTCCGCCGATGAAGAGGTGGTGGGTGACCAGCCTCCCTCCTCCTCAACCTCGGGCCCCGGCAGGTATCTGAAGGTGGGCAATGATCTCTTCGTCCACCTCCCAGGGGCATCAAGCCGGGCGCCCGCCGAAGGGGAAGTTTTCGACGGCGAGGTGCTTGCCGCCACCGGGCTCGAGGTGGTTGATGAGCCGGGCGTTGGTGGCGACGGTTCTCCAGAAGAGCAGCTTTTTCGTGCCATGGGGGCCAATTTTCGGAAGCTCCAAGTGCTCTACCGTGCTCGCCTGGACAAGGTCAAGTCCAGGATGGGAACGGTGGACAATGCGGAGGTGGACTTCAAGGAGCGCGTTGCCGAGACACAGACCTGGTTCCACCAGGCTCGCAAGGAGCAGAGGGCCTTTCAGGAGAAATTGGCCAAGCGCGATGTGGAGCTCACCATGAAGATGGCCGACATCGAGAAGGCCCAGGAAAAGGCGGCGAACTTGGCTGCCGCGGCCGAGGCCGCCCAGAACCAGCATCAAGCCACCTTGGATTCCCAGGAAGAGGACCTCACCGCGCGTGAGGCGAAGCTTGCCACAGCAATGTAACGCCTGGGTAATTAAGCTACAGTAATCCCCACTAATGATACCACGTCACCTTTGTCACTGTAGTTAATCTCGGGTTAAATCAAAACGGTTTCGAAATTCAATTCAAAATTATGATGGCAATAAAAGTTTTTCAAAAAAATCAAACTAAAATGTTCGGGGGTTGTCAAAAATTACAATGTTAATTATGGTGGGGTGCACACATTTTTATAAAGTGCATGAACATTTTAAAATGAAATAAAATAGAAGAGAAAATAAATTAAGAAAAGAAAAATAAAA
>NC_041380.1:331121546-331128951 GCF_002162155.2 Triticum dicoccoides | reverse complement strand
GGGGCCGAGCCCCTTGTGCTCAGCGCGTCGCGCAGCCCCCCTGGCCTTCCCGTTAGCCCCATAGCGCGATCCCGACGCGGTCCCGAATCCCACCGCCGCCTCCGCCGCTCGCCGGCGTCGTTTCCGGCCAAGTCCGGCCGTGCCTCTGCCACCGTTGGACGCGACATCTTCTCCACGTTCGAACGCACCCGCCCGCGGCCATTTTGGCCGCCGGACGGCGAATCCCGGCGAGGTCCGGCGCCCCTCCGCCGCGGGAACGCTCCCCGGAGCTCCCCAACGCCGGCCGCCGACGTGGCCGACTTGGGGCCACCCCTGGGTCACTAACCCGTGGGCCCTAGGGGCCCGGCCGACCTGTTGACCCGGTCTGCCTTGCTGACTGGACCGGCCATGCCACTGACCGCAGGCCCCCCCAGAACGTTAAAAATAAAAATAAATGATAATTAAAATATTAATTAATTAATTAAGTAAATACTTAATTTAATTAATCCTGATTAATTAACCTAATGGCTAATTAACCTAATTAACTATTGTTAATTAACTAACAGAGTATGACGAACGGGACCCACCTGTCAGGTTGACCAAGTCAACCCTGTTGACTGCTGACGTCAGCATGACATCATGCTGACGTCATAAATTCATTTTTTGAATTAAATAATTAATTATTTAAATTCCAGAAATTAATAAAATCTTTAGAAAATCATATCTTTTAATCCGTAACTCGGATTAAAATATTTTCAACATGAAAGTTGCTCAGAATGACGAGACGAACCCGGATACGCAGCCTGTTCATCTGCCACACATCCCTAACCTATCGGAATCGCAACTTTCCCCCTCCGGTTCATCTGTACGAAAACGTAAAACACCGGGAATACCTTCCCGGATGTTTTCCCCCTTCGTCGGTATCACCTACTACCGCGATTGGGCACACCTAGCATCGATACTTGTCATGTCATGCATCGTCATGCATCTGTTTGCATTGTATTCATTGTTTCTTCCCCCTCTTCTTCCGCTAGACCCCGAGACCGGCGCCGCTGCTGGGTGCCCCGATCGACTACGTTGTTCACTACCCCTCTCTCTTGCCAGAGCAACCAGGCAAGCCCCCCCTTTGATCACCAGATATCGCCTATTCTACTCTCTACTGCTTGCATTAGAGTAGTGTAGCATGTTACTGCTTTCCGTTAATCCTATTCTGATGCATAGCCTGACATTGTTGCTACATCTGTTGATACCTTACCTGCAATCCTAAATACTTAGTATAGGATGCTAGTTTATCATCTTTGGCCCTACATTCTTGTTAGTCTGCCTTGCTATACTATTGGGCCGTGATCACTCGGGAGGTGATCATGGGTATATACTATACATAAATACATACTATGCAGATGGTGACTAAAGTCGGGCCAGCTCGATGAGTACCCGCAAGTGATTCTGATGAGGGGGCTGAAGGGACAGGTGGCTCCATCCCGGTAGTGGTGGGCCTGGGTTCCCGACGGCCCCCGACTGTTACTTTGTGGCGGAGCGACAGGGCATGTTGAGACCACCTAGGAGATAGGTGGGCCTGGCCCTGTTCGGCGTTCGTGGATACTTAACACGCTTAACGAGATCTTGGTATTTGATCTGAGTTGGCTACGAGCTTATACGCACTAACCATCTACGCGGGAGTAGTTATGGGTATCCCGACGTCGTGGTATCATCCGAAGCACTTCAGACGTCAGCGACGGAGCGGCGCGCGCCGAATTGGACTGGAACGCCACTAGGCTAGGTCTGCTTTCGGCCGCGTACGCAACGTGCAGGTGTGCTATGGGCGATGGGCCCAGACCCCTGTGCGCTTAGGTTTAGACCGGCGTGCTGGCCTCTCTGTTGAGCCTAGGTGGGGCTGCGACGTGTTGATCTTCCGCGGCCGGGCATGACCCAGGAAAGTGTGTCCGGCCAAATGGGATCAAGCGTGCTGGGTAAGTTGGTGCACCCCTGCAGGGAAGTTAATCTATTCGAATAGCCGTGATCTTCGGTAACAGGACGACTTGGAGTTGTACCTTGACCTTATGACAACTAGAACCGGATACTTAATAAAACACACCCTTCCAAGTGCCAGATACAACCCGGTGATCGCTCTCTAACAGGGTGACGAGGGGAGGATCGCCGGGTAGGATTATGCTATGCGATGCTACTAGAGATGCTACCTGGAGATGCTACTTGGAGATGCTACTTGGAGATGCTATTTGGCGATGCTACTTGGAGGACTTCAGTCTACTCTCTTCTACATGCTGCAAGACAGAGGCTGCCAGAAGCGTAGTCTTCGACAGGATTAGTTATCCCCCTCTTATTCTGGCATTCTGTAGTTTAGTCCACCGACATGGCCTCCTTACACATATACCCATGCATATGTGGTGTAGTTCCTTGCTTGCGAGTACTTTGGATGAGTACTCATGGTTGCTTTCTCCCCCCTTTTCCCCCTTTCCTTTCTTTCTGGTTGTCGCAACCAGCTGCTGGAGCCCTGGAGCCAGACGCCACCGTCGACGATGATTCCTACTACACTGGAGGTGCCTACTGCTACGTGCAGGCCGCTGACGACGACCAAGAGTAGTTAGGAGGATCCCAGGCAGGAGGCCTGCGCCTCTTTCGATCTGTATCCCAATTTGTGCTAGCCTTCTTAAGGCAAACTTGTTTAACTTATGTCTGTACTCAGATATTGTTGCTTCCGCTGACTTGTCTATGATCGAGCACTTGTATTCGAGCCCTCGAGGCCCCTGGCTTGTATTATGATGCTTGTATGACTTATTTATGTTTTAGAGTTGTGTTGTGATATCTTCCCGTGAGTCCCTGATCTTGATCGTACACATTTGCGTGCATGTTTAGTGTACGATTGAATCGGGGGCGTCACAAGTTGGTATCAGAGCCGACTGCCTGTAGGAATCCCCCTTCCAACTCCTTGGCCGAAGTCGAGTCTAGACTTTACAAAACTTTTACTGACATGGCTGTGCGGCCCATGGGCCCACGTCGCCATCGGGTGGTACTAGGATCTTTTACTCCTCGACCTTTACTCTGGGACTCTGAACTCTCTTCTACTCGGGTTAAACGATTTTTACTAAAATCTGACTTTAGGTTCTCGAAAATACTTTCTCCCGGAGAGCCCCTTCAGTCCAGGTGATCACCGGCTGCACCAGAAGATTTTGAAGTTACTCGCCGAAACTCTTTTGAGACTTTGTGCCTGTTGCTTTTGCAATTCCCTACCATCGAAATATCCCTATGGATAAATACATACACTTGACGTTCTTACTTTTATTCCCAGTTGATCTTGTTATTACAAGATACCCCGAAATTCTCTCTATTGATCCGAGAATATCTTGTGCCTACTGTCTTGCAATTCCTTGTCACCTGAATACCCCTATGGATAATTCTCGCACTTGTCGAGTATCCGCTTATCCCCAGTTGTTCATGTGTTTCACAAAAGTCTTCAAAATAATATTCGATCTTCCAAAAATCCTCTGGAGCCTTTGGCTCTTGAAATTCTTGCTTGCTTGCATTATGGTTAATCCCATAAGTCTCGTAGTCTTAATGACATTCCTTGTCATTATCATTTTGAGTCTGTTGACTCAATATTCTGCGAATACACGCAATCATCATTGATCCTTATAAATTACCTTTCCGGCTGAGCTTCCATTCTTTTAACTGGAATTGGTTCTCGACCAATCCAATTGTCGTTGATTGTACCCTAAGGCTATTCAACTTATCCATCCCTAATCAGAGCATTGCTTCTGATCCCTTGATTTGGAAATCATAATTCCTTTGCATTTGACAATTGAGTTAGTCAGTTGTTTCTATAATCTGATCTCCTTGCATTCTTCTTCCTCTAGTTGAGTACCGATACTCATATCAGATCCTTTGTGGACCATCAAGTCCTTTGTTGGATTGTTATCCGACAGTGTCCTTCACATTTGATCACTTTGTGAGTTCTTCCCCTGATACATAATGCCTTTGTTAAGTTGTATCCTCTGCTTGGCTAACCATGCTCTGCTTTCGGGCTTGTGTTATTTACTCTTGAAACTTGTGGTATATGTTTCTAAGAAGCCCCTATGGGTTGAACATATGCCTTCTCTAAACCGTGTGAACCCGAAAGTTTTCACGAGTCATACTCTTCTGGTGCTTCACCAGATAAAATTTCAACACTGCAACTTCATCGAACGTGAGAAGTGAATGAAAGGTTATGCATTGGAGAAGTGGGAGTCGACCTTGAACTTGTGTTCATGCCCATGAACACGATGTAGATCTTATCATTAAAGCTTCTCTTAAATGAATTATTCCTTTGGTATAAGTTCATCTTATATCTAGGATCTGGCCTTCTGCAATCGTGGTTCCGACCATGATTGTCCTTCTTTGATCTCATTTCTCGGACAAGTTAAAACAATTGTCTTCTATGGATCAATACACCAGTCCAACCTTTACTTTGATCTTGTGTCGAGTATTACCCCCCTGGTATCTCGAGATTATCATGGAACTGCATAACTTTTTATGAGTTCTTCATCAAGTGCTACCTTCCCACTGATTCCAATTTTTCGCGGGCTCTGAGTTAAGACCCCGATAACTGAACCGAGTCCACTCTACGGTTCAACAACTCTTTAGTAAGATTCTATAAGTACGAGTTTGTACCCGATCACGCCATTCCTAGCCTGTTTGGCTATAACATAGTCGTGACGATTCTAACTGTGCTACCTGGTCCTTATTCTCGGAGCACCAATTTGCGATGATAGCTAAGCTTACGTCGATTTTCCTCGTCATACCCTTTCACCTTAAATAACAAGCTTGAGTTCGAGTTTGTGTCGTAACTATGGTTTCAATAACCTTTCGCTTCACCATTCATTTGACTTAATGTCATCGCCGATCGATTACATCTTGGAATCTCTCGACAAAGTGTGTCGAGATCATCATCAATCTTATGAGCCCTTCCAGGACATCAAATGAGTTCATGATAAGAAATACCATCCTTGCCCTTGATGATCGGCGTTATCATCGACCTTTATTGCCTTCCCACGAACACAAGCTTGTTCGTGTTTGGTGTTATACCTTGAGTTCCTTGCTATCCAACATTGTTCTTCTTTACCTTGGAATATTACCACCTTTTATGACAAGATGTCGTGGGAAATTTCACTACCTCTTGAGAACTCTTAATACAAGTGATACTTCTCACCATCACCATTCTTTCTTGGTCCCCGTGTTGATTCCAACAAGTGAACGGTGTTGTTTGGATTCTTACCTTCTAGCAACCCTATTGCTTTCAAGTTAATGGTCGGCCGTTCATTCTTAGACTATTGATTATTGAATCACCATTCTGACATTGGTCGTGCAACCCAACCCATATTTCGGGCGCACCTTTCAACCAATGTTTAATTGTGTATGTTTTCCTCGAGCATACTTCATTACATCATTTGATATGACAAATGTTATCTCCTTATCCACCTAATTGTGGAGATCCATCTTTTGAATACCTCGATGAGTTATCGCTGAGTCCATCAGTCACCTCATCCTCTTGTTGATTTAATGATGAACTCTTGTTTCGGAACTCGCTTCCATAGTTCATTTCCCGAGAATCTTCGATGTCATCTTGTCAATTTGTGTTGCACCTTTCTTCTCAGGCATCATGAGTCTGAGTTATCCCGCCACCTATCCGAGCTGAATCTCGGTCAATTATGATGGTTGGAACATTTTTCCAAGAGTTATAACACTGGTCTTTTATGACCCGGTAAGGTGATGGCATGCCCAGCATACCTGGCCGGATGACCTGTTGATATAGTTTCCTTATTAGCAAGGTTATCCATTCTTCCATGAGGAAATTGTAAGACTTATTCTACAAGTTGTTCCTGATGGATCCTTTGTGTATCCAAAGTCTGACCTTTGCTTGAAGACCATGTCAATGCTATCTCGAAGCATGTCTGTGGTACTCCGATCTTCAATAAGAACAGTTGAAGCAATGCTACCTTTTCTTTATCAAATATCCAAAACACCGTTGTTTGGGTAATGTCATGAACTTCCTCTCTCCTAACCTAAATGGTTTTCTACGTTATATCCTGTCATGGATATCATGCTCTGTTTGTCCTTGGGAAGGAAATACTCCTGAAATATGTGTTCCATTGGTTTGTTTAAACCTTTCCATTGTTCTGTCTAATCTGATGATCATATTTTCCTTCCATTGGTTTGTTTAAACCTTTTCTATGATCTATATGATATAAGCAGTAATAATCCACTGCTTGGGCAAACACCTCGATGTACAACTCTGTCGGTAAGACCTTGTTACTATTGTTGATGACATTCCGGTAACCACCGATGGACGGGAACTTTGTCAATTGTTTCGCCTCGTTCAACAAGTAGAATAATGACTCTCTTCGTTCCCCGTCCTTGGTACCGACATTGTTGCCGGCATAGCTGACAAGCTATTCACTGACATGCCTCCCTGTCGCGGCTGTGTAAGATGTCACCACCCTTCCTACTTTCAACCCATATGGTGGGCCCATAACCCACAGGTCCCTGGATCGAAACCTAACTCTTCTTTACAACCCGGTTTCAAATGTATCCTTGCATCTGGCTTCGTATGTGATTGACGAGCTAAATTCTATACCATTATCCTTCCTGGAATCAAACACCATGTTATTCTCGTTGTTCAAGCCCCCATTCCAGCTTCTGTCTAGGCATCGAATGATTGCCTACCCATTTGAAACTTTGGTACCATCATATATTGCACTCAACGGATTCACTGAAATACAACTCGTGGGGTACCTCGTGTTTTTCCCATTGAGTTCACCGTCTGATACCCAGCTTTGTGGAGGTGCGTTCTTCCTGAGTAATTCCCCCTGGCCGCGTTCGTAGGACGCTGGAGATCCTGAAGAAAGGATGACGACTTGATCATGGTGACTGGAAGCAGAGAAATGAAGACAACAACGAAAGGGATCAACCTCTTCGAAAGGGCAGCCAAGACCGAGAAGACTCGTTAGGTTTTTCGCTACCAACACCTTCCCCCCCTTACTCCACCGCTTAAATCTCGGGACGAGATTTCTTGTAGTGGAGGAGAATTGTAACGCCCGGGTAATTAAGCTACAGTAATCCCCACTAATGATGCCACGTCACCTCTGTCACTGTAGTTAATCTCGGGTTAAATCAAAACGGTTTCGAAATTCAATTCAAAATTATGATGGCAATAAAAGTTTTTCAAAAAAATCAAACTAAAATGTTCAGGGGTTGTCAAAAATTACAAGGTTAATTATGGTGGGGTGCACACATTTTTATAAAGTGCCTGAACATTTTAAAATGAAATAAAACAGAAGAGAAAATAAATTAAGAAAAGAAAAATAAAACAAAGGAGAGGACCCCCCCCCCCTGGCCAAACTGGGCCAAGCCCACCTGACCCAGCCGGCCAGCC
>NC_041380.1:331115041-331120672 GCF_002162155.2 Triticum dicoccoides | reverse complement strand
ACCGCGCCCCACGTACCCCCTCCCCTCGCGCCTCCTCCGCTCGGTCGAGGCCCCCTCCTCTTCCCCCTCGTTCCCCTCCGTACCCGAGCGCCCCCGTCGCGGATCTCGTCGCCGGCGCCCCTCTGGTGACCAAATGGTCACGGGGCCGAGCCCCTTGTGCTCAGCGCGTCGCGCAGCCCCCCTGGCCTTCCCGTTAGCCCCGTAGCGCGATCCCGACGCGGTCCCGAATCCCACCACCGCCTCCGCCGCTCGCCGGCGTCGTTTCCGGCCAAGTCCGGCCGTGCCTCTGCCACCGTTGGACGCGACATCCTCTCCACGTTCGAACGCACCCGCCCGCGGCCATTTTGGCCGCCGGACGGCGAATCCCGGCGAGGTCCGGCGCCCCTCCGCCGCGGGAACGCTCCCCGGAGCTCCCCAACGCCGGCCGCCGACGTGGCCGACCTGGGGCCACCCCTGGGTCACTGACCCGTGGGCCCTAGGGGCCCGGCCGGCCTGTTGACCCGGTCAGCCTTGCTGACTGGACCGGCCATGCCACTGACCGCAGGCCCCCCCAGAACGTTAAAAATAAAAATAAATGACAATTAAAATATTAATTAATTAATTAAGTAAATACTTAATTTAATTAATCCTGATTAATTAACCTAATGGCTAATTAACCTAATTAACTGTTGTTAATTAACTAACAGAGTATGACGAACGGGACCCACCTGTCAGGTTGACCAAGTCAACCCTGTTGACTGCTGACGTCAGCATGACATCATGCTGACGTCATAAATTCATTTTTTGAATTAAATAATTAATTATTTAATTTCCAGAAATTAATAAAATCTTTAGAAAATCATATCTTTTAATCCGTAACTCGGATTAAAATATTTTCAACATGAAAGTTGCTCAGAATGACGAGACGAACCCGGATACACAGCCTGTTCATCTGCCACACATCCCTAACCTATCGGAATCGCAACTTTCCCCCTCCGGTTCATCTGTCCGAAAACGTAAAACACCGGGAATACCTTCCCGGATGTTTTCCCCCTTCGTCGGTATCACCTACTACCGCGATTGGGCACACCTAGCATCGATACTTGTCATGTCATGCATCGTCATGCATCTGTTTGCATTGTATTCATTGTTTCTTCCCCCTCTTCTTCCGCTAGACCCCGAGACCGGCGCCGCTGCTGGGTGCCCCGATCGACTACGTTGTTCACTACCCCTCTCTCTTGCCAGAGCAACCAGGCAAGCCCCCCCTTTGATCACCAGATATCGCCTATTCTACTCTCTACTGCTTGCATTAGAGTAGTGTAGCATGTTACTGCTTTCCGTTAATCCTATTCTGATGCATAGCCTGACATTGTTGCTACATCTGTTGATACCTTACCTGCAATCCTAAATACTTAGTATAGGATGCTAGTTTATCATCTTTGGTCCTACATTCTTGTTAGTCTGCCTTGCTATACTATTGGGCCGTGATCACTCGGGAGGTGATCATGGGTATATACTATACATAAATACATACTATGCAGATGGTGACTAAAGTCGGGTCAGCTCGATGAGTACCCGCAAGTGATTCTGATGAGGGGGCTGAAGGGACAGGTGGCTCCATCCCGGTAGTGGTGGGCCTGGGTTCCCGACGGCCCCCGACTGTTACTTTGTGGCGGAGCGACAGGGCAGGTTGAGACCACCTAGGAGATAGGTGGGCCTGGCCCTGTTCGGCGTTCGTGGATACTTAACACGCTTAACGAGATCTTGGTATTTGATCTGAGTTGGCTACGAGCTTATACGCACTAACCATCTACGCGGGAGTAGTTATGGGTATCCCGACGTCGTGGTATCAGCCGAAGCACTTCAGACGTCAGCGACGGAGCGGCGCGCGCCGAATTGGACCGGAACGCCACTAGGCTAGGTCTGCTTTCGGCCGCGTACGCAACATGCAGGTGTGCTATGGGCGATGGGCCCAGACCCCTGTGCGCTTAGGTTTAGACCGGCATGCTGGCCTCTCTGTTGAGCCTAGGTGGGGCTGCGACGTGTTGATCTTCCGCGGCCGGGCATGACCCAGGAAAGTGTGTCCGGCCAAATGGGATCAAGCGTGCTGGGTAAGTTGGTGCACCCATGCAGGGAAGTTAATCTATTCGAATAGCCGTGATCTTCGGTAACAGGACGACTTGGAGTTGTACCTTGACCTTATGACAACTAGAACCGGATACTTAATAAAACACACCCTTCCAAGTGCCAGATACAACCCGGTGATCGCTCTCTAACAGGGTGACGAGGGGAGGATCGCCGGGTAGGATTATGCTATGCGATGGTACTGGAGATGCTACCTGGAGATGCTACTTGGAGATGCTACTTGGAGATGCTACTTGGCGATGCTACTTGGAGGACTTCAGTCTACTCTCTTCTACATGCTGCAAGACGGAGGCTGCCAGAAGCGTAGTCTTCGACAGGATTAGTTATCCCCCTCTTATTCTGGCATTCTGTAGTTTAGTCCACCGATATGGCCTCCTTACACATATACCCATGCATATGTAGTGTAGTTCCTTGCTTGCGAGTACTTTGGATGAGTACTCACGGTTGCTTTCTCCCCCCCTTTTCCCCCTTTCCTTTCTTTCTGGTTGTCGCAACCAGCTGCTGGAGCCCTGGAGCCAGACGCCACCGCCGACAATGATTCCTACTACACTGGAGGTGCCTACTGCTACGTGCAGGCCGCTGACGACGACCAAGAGTAGTTAGGAGGATCCCAGGCAGGAGGCCTGCGCCTCTTTTGATCTGTATCCCAGTTTGTGCTAGCCTTCATAAGGCAAACATGTTTAACTTATGTCTGTACTCAGATATTGTTGCTTCCGCTGACTTGTCTATGATCGAGCACTTGTATTCGAGCCCTCGAGGCCCCTGGCTTGTATTATGATGCTTGTATGACTTATTTATGTTTTAGAGTTGTGTTGTGATATCTTCCCGTGAGTCCCTGATCTTGATCGTACACATTTGCGTGCATGTTTAGTGTACGATTGAATCGGGGGCGTCACAAGCGCTCTGTGCCAAGGATGAGGAGCTCGAGGCCCTTACCGCGTGGCGGACTCGCGAGCTAGAGCAGAAGCACAAGGAGGCACTCGATGCCCAGGCTCTGGCCCATGCCGGCAAGGTAAGGGAGTTGGAGGTGGCGCAGGATGAGCTGAAGGAGCAGGCCCTCAAGCTGTCCAACGAGAAGAGCACGCTCAACAGCGCCTTGGTGGAGGCGCAAGGAGCGGTCATCAGCAGGGATGGGGAGCTCTCTGGAGCGCAAAACTCCGTTAGAGACCTCAAGCTGAAGCTGGAGGATCTTGAGAAGATGCTGTCGGAGAGCAGGGCTCGGGAGGAGACCTTGACCAGGAGCCTGGAGGAGGAGAAGCAGCTGCGGGCGAACGAGGCCGCCTCCCACCAGGATTATGTGGCGGGCGAGAACAGATGAATCAGCCGCCTGGAGGAGGTCGCCGGCAGGGTCACCTCGCAGTTGGCCACCATGGGGCTGCCACATGTGAGGTACACCCCCGTCAACACCAAGTTGACCCTGTTCTTCGAGGGCGTCCTCGGAGCCTTGGCGTATCTTCACTCCAACAGGACGACCACGCTGGCCGAGGAGGCCCGGCGAGTTTGCCGGAGGGTCGTGACCAAGGTCCTCACTAAGACGGCGTACTGGAATCCCGATCTTGACTTCGCGGCCGCGATGAAGAGCTTGCCGGATGGTGCTGACCTCATGGTGCTCAAGGAGCGCATCAAGCCCATCACCGACTGCATCGACGAAATCAAGAGGGTGGAAGGCCAGCGCCGGGATTAGGCATCCCGTTCTTCTTCGCCGCCATGGGTTCCTAACCAAGACAAATTTTATCTTTAGTTAGAACCCCAGCTATGATGTGATGTAATATAACTTTGAAGTACTCTTAATTTTCATGCATGTTATTTCCCCGTTTGATTCCTCTTTGTATGCGTGCCCTACGTCGATTGGGAAGGCTTGCCGGCGCGGAAGCCCCTAGCGGTGTTTTGGGGACAGATCCCCATGGCTAGCCGGGTATGCGTGCTGCCGGACGAGCCACCTTTCCGTTCTGAATGTGGCCGCTCAAACTATCGAGCTTGACTCGAGTCAGAATCGGGTGCGTTGCAGATTGCGGAAGGCTACTCTACCATTCTCGACGCAGCCGCTTGAGCTGTTGAGCAGACTCGAAACAGGGCAAGGTCGTTGCCGATCGTGGTAGAGCCCCCTAGCGTGCAGGTTTCTCATACATAGCAAATATCTCCGGGGGGAATAACCTCAAATAAGAAGGGTAGCACAAATAAGGGTTCAGTGCAACTTAGCTTCTGTTTGCGATCGCTCGAGTGTCAATCTTATGGCCTCCTTTCTTCTTCAAGGGTCACGAAGATGAAGGAGTGCCGGGCTAACTGCTAGAGCTGATTCTCACAATTGCGCCCCTACCTGGCGCGCCAAAGATGTCGGTGGGAATGACACCTATGGAATCACAAGAATCCCTACTACGGTTGCGGGGCGCGGGGTTGTGAGAAGAGCGGATCAAACAGATAGCACACGGTTCATTTATCCAGGTTCGGGCCGCGGGGATGCGTAAAACCCTACTCCTGCTTTGGTGGATTGTATATCTGTGTTCTTGAGCTAGCTATGGGGCGTGAGGAGCTCCAAAAAGCCGAATCCCCCTCCTAGTCGCCTCGGGCCTCCTTCTATAGGAAAGGGGGTTTCCACAGTGGCACACAGGAGGTGGAAAGGGTATAGTGATGTGAGGTTATCCCTCGCAGTACATGACAAGGCGCATTTAATGCGTCTTGCCTAGGTGTCCTTGCTTTATCGGGGACAGGGGAGAGCCCTGTCTCGTCCGTCGCCGCTCCCTCTCGTGTCGACACGTGCCCTGGCCAGCGGCGCCTGCGGTGCCATGTAAGCAGGCAGGCAGCTGAGGTGGCGCAGTGGTGGGTCTCCTTGAAGATCCGCATGCCGCCACGCAGGTGCCTGCCCAGCTGGTTGGGTCGGCAGCTACATGCGAACGGCGATGGAGGTTTGACTGGCGTGGGACTGATGGTGGCCCTACGGGTGTTCTTGGCAAGGGCCTTGCCGGGGCCCCGACAAGGGTCTTGCCGTGGCGCCTGCTGTCATCCCCGGCAAGGCTCTTGCCGGGGGCCTTGTTGTCACAACCTAGCTAGTCATGCATTAGAGTGTTGCATCATGTTTACTCTTTCATCAGAAACTTGAAATGGGGATCTGTGAAACCCTCAGAACCATTTTAAAAATGACCCAAACAAAAATTTCTCCAAAAGGGTCCAAGAAAATGCTCATGTTGATCTCTGAAAATATTGGACAGAGTTAAAAAAATCAAACCAATATTTTTAGTGGCTCATGGACATTTATTTTGGGCATTTGGAATTAATGCATAAATATTTGCATTGGAAATATATTTCTATATATATGAAATATGGTCCAAATATTATGCCATTTCTAAAGGAGCTCTGGAATAATATATCTAGCCCCTGCAAAAATTGGCATAAGTTAAATAAATGATTTAATATATTTTTTAAATCAAAACAAATGTCAGAAATTAGAAAACAGAAAATATATAACAGGAGGAGCTTACCTGGGCTCCTCCGCTGTGCGGCCCAGCCAGC
>NC_041380.1:330882228-331112843 GCF_002162155.2 Triticum dicoccoides | reverse complement strand
TAGTTTCTGGTGTTTGTAGCCTACTGGAGGCCGTGGACAGCGCTGACCGTAGGGGTGGGCTGTGATGCGGTAGGTACGTGGCCGGGTGTACCGAATACCCGTTAGGTATCTCGGGAACCCTGTTCACATCGTTCGGGGCCGTATGGGAAACCTCGGCCGGACTCCCTGCGGATGGAACCTGAATAGGCGATAAACCTGGACTGGAGGCTTAGGTGATTAGGTAGGTCGTGGCCGACACCCACGTTGGGCTTCCGCTTGAAGGTTGCCGAGTACATGTCGTGTAAACGACGGTAAGTGGTGAGAGCGTGTATGAAGAAGTACCCCCTGCAGGGTTAACATGATCTATTCGAATAGCCGCGTCCGCGGTAAAGGACTACTTGGTTGCCTATACAGTTCATAGACAAGTAAATGGAAACTGTTAAAAACCTCAAGATAAGTGTGAGTGCCGAGGATGGCTCTTCCGTAGGAAGACGAAGGCGGATCCTCGGTAGTGTATTGAAGTGGTGAGTAGTGGACTCGTGTGCGCAAAACCATTTCAGTTGGAGTATCGTAGGATAGCCTAGCCAAGAGTCAAAGCTGGCTTGCTGCAATAACTCCACCAACCCTTCTTGATACTATTGCATGTATGTAGGATCTGATGTAAGTCTTGCTGAGTACCTTTGTACTCATGTTGCTATAATCTACATTTTTTACAGAAGACGCTACAACCCCTTTTGATGGGTTCTATGTAGACGTTGACATCAACGAGTAGGCTAAAGACCCAGGTGGTGACCCTGAGCTTGTGAAGGACCACGTAGTATAGCTAGGCTTTCCAAGCCTCTTTTATTTTACTAGTTGTCTGTACCCAGACAAGTTATTTCCGCTGCTGGTTTGTATGACTGTATGACTTGTATGTTGGGTCGTGAGACCCGTATCTTCGTGTATGTTATGTATGGCTCCCTGAGCCTTAAATAAAGTACTTGTGTCGTAGAGTCATGTTGTGATGCTTCGTTGTATTTGCACATATCGAGCATATTGTGTGTATGATTGAAATGCTTGGTATGTGTGGGATCTGACTATCTAGTTGATTATCTTTAGTAGCCTCTCTTACCGGGAAATGTCTCCTAGTGTTACCGCTGAGCCATGGTAGCTTGCTACTGCTCTGGAACACTTAGGCTGGCCGGCATGTGTCCTTCTTCGTTCCTGTGTCTGTCCCTTCGGGGAAATGTCACGCTTTGAGTACCGGAGTCCTGTTAGCCCGCTACAGCCCGGTTTACCGGAGTCCTTCTAGCCCAGTGCTACAGCCCGGACCCACTTGCTGATGACCGACACGTTCGAAGCTGGGTCATGGATGCCTGTCCCTGTAAGTCTGTGCCACTTTGGGTTTACGACTAGTCATGTCAGCCCGGGCTCTTTATCATATAGATGCTAGCGACACTATCATATACGTGAGCCAAAAGGCGCAAACGGTCCCGGGAAAAGGTAAGACGACACCCGTGGGGATACCGTGCGTGAGGCCGCAAAGTGATATGAGGTGTTACCTGCTAGATCGATGTGACATCGAGTCGGGGTCCTGACAGCGTTGGCATCAGAGCCGGACTGCCTGTAGGTTCTCCAAGCCAAACTGGTCGATGTTGAGTCTAGAAATTCTTTAGTTATATGTAGGGGAATTGTTTGTGGGATGGAACGTAAGGCTCTTTTTACTCCTTATACCTTATGACTTTCTGATCTGAGTCAGTCCATTCTTCCACCGGGGGTTAAGGAATTAGGATCTGTTCTCTCTATCAGGATCACGAGTTACTAATCAGTAGTACCTTATAAGTTTGATGGATACAAGCCTAGTTCAGATCTACTACCACATTATGTTGCCAGAATGGTTTCAGAACTTTGATATAATGATGATGAGTGTGTACGAAATCCTTTGTCAAATGTCTCAAATCCTTTTTGAGCATTTACAGCTGTTATGCTGCCGAAATTTTGCTAGAAATTCTAATGCCTTTGCATTATGATTGTGCTTTCAGATGGCCACTCGCGACCTCAATCAAGTGGTTCGCCTGACTCGATGCCTAGATGTACCCGGCCATACTGCTAAGTTGGTCAGGGTAATGACTGAGGCTGGATATCGCTGGTATCCCGAGTACACGGTCGAAGAGCAATTCCGAGATTTCAATCAAAGCCAGTATCTCTGCACTGTCAGGATATTTCCATCTTATCCTGGATCCACCGAGCCTCTTCACTGCTCTTATGGACTCGGGGTTACCATTGAGATGGCTGTGCAGGACGCCGCCTACTCTATGATGACCATTATGCGAGTCAGATCTGGGTTATTTCGGGACTCTGATTTCCGGTATATGCCAGGATCACTTCCGGGAGCACAAGGGTATCTCCAGGCTATCTATGCTGACTCCACTCAGGAGGATTCACGGACTCGCACCATTGCTGAGATGCTCAAGGATAAGGACCGTGAAAATCGGGCCTTAAGGTTAGAGCTCTTCAACACCCGTGCTGACCACTGGGCCACTTTGACTCGGTTCGCACCGGCGGTGCAAGCTGGATATTCAGATATGCGCGATCTCTATCCTGTGAGGTCCGCTCTGCCAGACGTGATGGTTTGGCGTGATGTAGGAGGCATCACCCCACCTCGCGGTCCCCGCAGGCCACCGTTTGTTGGTCCAAGGCCTCATCCTAGCCCCTATGGTCCACAAGCTCCGCGAGACCGTCTGTTTCCGGATGAACATGTTGAGCTTCCGGGCTATGGAGGTGACTTCTACGAGGACTATTACGGATCGGTCTGAGTTAGTGGTGGTATCACTAGTTTGCACTAGCTGTGTCGTCTATCGCCCCGCGTAACTCGTGGGATATGACCTAGTCTGTACTCTTTCCGGAGATGTAGAAAAATAATGTATAGGAGCTTGGAATGCCTCCGATGAGATGTAATCCTCTTTTCACCGTAATAGTACTATGTTTGGTCTTGTACTAAACCCTGTATGGTGTGTATGACGATGGAATAAAAGAAGCAGATTCTGTATCTACCATGTCATACGGATGATCATCCTGCATTCCGAGTTATTCCTTACATTATGTATCCTATGTCGGAATTTTACCATCCTGACTAAAACATTGTCTTGATTTCCTAGGATGGTCAACACGCGCGCTAACCCTGCTTCCCAAGAGCAGGCCGAAGGCAGTGAAGCCAGGAATGAAAATCTGCCTCATCCTCCTTCACTAGCCGAGGTGATGATGGAAGCTGAGAGAAACAAGCGGGAGACAAACCGTTTGTTGGAGCATATTGAACAGAATACAACACACCATCAGAGGGCTAACGTGGTGTCACTCAGTGATTTTATCAAATTGCATCCACCCACGTTCCATCACTCCGTCGAGCCTCTCGACGCTGATGACTGGCTTCGCAGTATCTCTCACAAACTGCGTTCCGCGCTGGTAGCGGAGGCTGACAAGGTCACCTTTGCTGCATATCATCTTGAAGGCCCCGCCAGTCTATGGTGGGAGAATTATGGAGCTATGCGCCCAGCGGGCCATGTCACAACTTGGGCTGAATTCAGCGAGGCTTTCCGTGAACATCACATTCCGGAGGGTCTCATGGACCGTAAACGTGAAGAATTTTGCAGTTTCACCCAAGGCCGACTTTCTGTGAATGCCTATACTAGGGAGTTTGGTAATCTCGCCCGATATGCAACTGAGGAAGTTTCTACTAACGCCAAGAAGCAAGCAAGGTTCCGTAAGGGCCTTAGTCCTGAGCTTCGCCGTGACCTCCGTCTGCATGAGTGCACATCTTTTTCGAAACTTGTCAACAAAGCCATCAGTGCTGAAACTGGTCAGACTGACTATGACGCAACACGCAAGCATGGACGTGACACGGGTTCCTCATCCGGTGCTGGTCCTCAGAAGCGCCGCGTGTGGGTGCCCAACACTGCCCTGCCACCCAGGTTCACATCGAGGCCATCTTTCCAGGCGCCTCGCCCTGTACAACAGTCTGCTCCAGCCAAGTCCTATGGGGGTCCAACCAATAATGCTCCTCCACGTACCAGTTCCGTGACTTGTTTCAAGTGTGGGGAATCTGGCCACTATATGCGTGAATGCCCCCAGACCAACCCAAATCAATCTGCTAAAGCTGTTGGCCGTGGCAAGCCGACAGGGAAAGTGTTTCATGCTAAACCGGTCACCGCTTCACGTGGCCATGTCAACTGTGTCTTTGCCGAAGAAGCTCAAGAGGACCCCAACGTCGTTCTCGGTACGCTTCTTGTTAATTGCCACCCGGCATCTGTTCTTTTCGATACAGGAGCCTCTCATTCCTTTATATCTGAAAATTATGCTCGTTTGCATAACGTCGCATTCTGTGACTTGCCATCCACTATGGAAATCTCTACCCCTGGATCTAGATGGCAGACCTCTAGGGTAAGTTATGGAAATGAAATTCAAGTCGACAGACTTGTTTTCCTTGCGTCTTTGATAGCCCTTAAACCTTCAGATATTAATATCATTCTGGGTATGGACTGGATGTCAGCTCATCATGCCCAAATTGATTGCTTCTCTAGGACTGTTCAACTCACCCATCCTTCGGGGAAGATAGTCCATGTCTTGACCCGAGTAGCCAAGCGACAATTATATTCTCTTAACGCCAGCCCTTTGCCAGACCTTGAGGACGTTCCGGTAGTCCGTGACTTCCCGGATGTCTTTCCAGAGGAATTGCCAGGTGTTCCACCTGACAGGGATGTTGAGTTTGTAATAGACCTCATTCCAGGAACCGTTCCGATTGCTAGAAGACCTTATAAGATGGCACCCCTAGAACTAGCCGAGCTTAAGAAACAACTCGATGAGTCCTTGAAAAAGGGTTTCATCCGCCCTAGTTCATCTCCGTGGGCTTGCCCCGTCCTATTCGTCAAGAAGAAGGATGGTACGGACCGGATGGTTGTAGATTACCGACCTGTCAACTTGGTCACAATCAAGAACAAATATCCGCTTCCCAGGATCAACGACCTGTATGATCAGCTCGCTGGATCCTCAGTCTTCTCCAAGATGGATTTGAGGTTGGGCTACCATCAAATCAAAATCAGAAACGGGGACATTCCTAAAATGGCCTTTGTTACTCGTTATGGCCAATACGAGTACACCGTCATGTCCTTCGGTTTAACCAACGCTCCAGCCACCTTTTCTCGGTTAATGAACTCAATCTTCATGGAGTATTTGGATAAATTCGTCGTGGTTTACCTCGATGATATACTCATCTACTCCAAGAACGAGGAAGAACATGCCGAACATCTAAGGCTAGTGTTGCAGAAACTTCGAGAGCATCGCCTTTATGCCAAATTCTCTAAATGTGAATTCTGGTTGTCAGAAGTGACCTATCTGGGTCATGTAATATCTGGTAAAGGTATTGCTGTTAACCCTGAGCGAGTTCAAGCCGTCCTTAACTGGACTCCACCCGAATCGGTCAAGCAAGTTCGGAGTTTTCTAGGCTTAGCGAGTTATTGTCGTCGCTTTGTCGAGAACTTCTCCAAGGTTGCCAAACCTCTAACCGAACTCCTCAAGAAAGATAAGAAGTTCGAATGGACTCCACAATGTGAGCACAGCTTTCAGGAACTGAAAAGACGCCTGACTTCTGCTCCCGTACTGGTACCGCCAGACTTCTCCAAAGACTTTGTTATCTACTGCGACGCCTCGCGACAAGGACTAGGTTGCATTCTCATGCAAGATCGACACGTAATTGCCTACGCTTCACGGCAATTGCACCCACATGAGGAGAATTATCCTACTCATGATCTAGAGCTTGCAGCCGTAGTCTATGCACTTAAGACCTGGCGACATTACCTCCTTGGTAATCGTTGCGAAATATTCACTGATCACCAAAGTCTGAAGTATATTTTCACCCAACCGGATTTGAATCTCAGGCAGAGACGTTGGGTTGAATTGATCACAGACTTTGACTTAGGAATAACCTATACCCCAGGGAAAGCCAACGTCATGGCTGATGCGCTAAGTCGTAAATCTTATTGTAACAACCTGATGTTACAACAAAGTCAACCGCTTCTCCATGAGGAATTTCGGAAGCTTAACCTTCATATTGTTCCTCAAGGTTTTCTCTCCACCATGGTGGCAAAACCTACCCTTACGGATCAAATTATCAAAGCACAGAAGGTAGATCCGGGAATCTCCCACATCAAGAGGAACATTCAGAAAGGAATTGCGAATTGTTTCTCCATTAATGATCAAGGAGTCGTATACTTCGGGAATCGACTAGTAGTTCCCAAAGTGCGCAACCTGAGGCGATTGATCCTTAAGGAAGCTCATGAATCTCCTCTCACCATTCATCCCGGTAGTACTAAAATGTATCAGGACCTACGCCAGAGGTTCTGGTGGACTAGGATGAAGAGAGAAATTGCTCAGTATATTGCAAATTGCGACGTCTGTCGTCGTGTAAAAGCAGAGCATCAACGGCCTGCTGGCACCCTTCAACCCTTAGCTATTCCTGAATGGAAATGGGATAAAATTGGTATGGATTTCATTACCGGGTTTCCCAGGACCAAGAGAGGGAATAATGCTATTTTCGTCGTGGTCGATCGTCTTTCCAAAGTAGCCCACTTCTTACCTGTTCGTGAGAGTATAACCGCTAGTCAGCTGGCAGATTTGTACATCTCCCGAATAGTGTCTCTCCATGGTGTTCCTTTGGAAATTAACTCGGATCGAGGAAGTCTTTTCACCTCTCGATTTTGGGAAAGTTTCCAAAATGCTATGGGAACCCGTCTTTCCTTTAGCACCGCTTTCCACCCTCAGTCGAGTGGTCAAGTGGAACGCGTCAACCAAATTCTAGAAGACATGCTTCGAGCCTCTGTTATCTCATTCGGAATGGACTGGGAGAAGTGCCTTCCATTTGCCGAATTCGCTTACAACAACAGTTATCAATCTAGCTTGGGTAAAGCCCCTTTTGAAGTTCTCTATGGACGACGATGTCGAACACCCCTTAACTGGTCAGAGACCGGGGAAAGACAATTCTTTGGCCCGGATATGATTCAGGAAGCAGAAGAACAAGTTCGTATCGTTCGTGAAAAGTTGAAAACAGCCCAATCTCGTCAAAAGAGTCAATATGACCGAAAACATAAGGCTATGACCTTCGAGGTTGACGAGAAGGCTTATCTTCGGGTCACCCCTCTGAAGGGAACCCATCGTTTCGGTATCAAAGGCAAATTGGCTCCTCGTTACATTGGACCTTTTCGCATTCTTGCCAAACGAGGAGAAGTTGCCTACCAGTTGGAACTACCTCCGCACCTCTCCAGAGTTCACGATGTCTTCCACGTTTCTCAACTCAGGCGTTGCTTCTCGGATCCTATCCGTGAAGTGGACCACGAAACGCTTGATCTCCAAGATGATCTTACATATCGAGAGTACCCCATTCGTATCCTCGATCAAGCCGAACGTACCACGCGACGTCATAATATCAAGTTTCTCAAGGTTCAATGGTCGCACCATTCTGAGGATGAAGCAACTTGGGAAAGGGAGGATCGTCTTCGACTCGAGTATCCCGCCTTCTTCCCGGAGGAACCCAAATCTCGGGACGAGATTCTTTTGAGTGGGGGTGAGTTGTCACAACCTAGCTAGTCATGCATTAGAGTGTTGCATCATGTTTACTCTTTCATCAGAAACTTGAAATGGGGATCTGTGAAACCCTCAGAACCATTTTAAAAATGACCCAAACAAAAATTTCTCCAAAAGGGTCCAAGAAAATGCTCATGTTGATCTCTGAAAATATTGGACAGAGTTAAAAAAATCAAACCAATATTTTTAGTGGCTCATGGACATTTATTTTGGGCATTTGGAATTAATGCATAAATATTTGCATTGGAAATATATTTCTATATATATGAAATATGGTCCAAATATTATGCCATTTCTAAAGGAGCTCTGGAATAATATATCTAGCCCCTGCAAAAATTGGCATAAGTTAAATAAATGATTTAATATATTTTTTAAATCAAAACAAATGTCAGAAATTAGAAAACAGAAAATATATAACAGGAGGAGCTTACCTGGGCTCCTCCGCTGTGCGGCCCAGCCAGCAGCGGCCCAGCCCACCACTGCAGCTCTCCGTCGTCTTCCTCCCCTCGCCCCGAAGCTGCTGCGTGCTCGCGCGCGCACGGCCGCGCGACCACCTCCTGCTTGCCGACGCGCTCCTGGCCGCGTGGACGACTCCCGCAGGCCGTCCCGATCCCCCCTGCTCTCTCTCACTCTCCCCCGGCTCTCCTCTCCTCTCTCTCGCTCCCCCTCTCACACGGCCGAACACCACCGTCGCCGCCGTTCGCCATAGCCACCGTCTCCGACCACCCCTCGCTTCCCCGACTAGCTCAGGAGCTCCGCCTCGACTCCCTCTTCCTCCCCACCGCTCTACAGCTCCCCGGAAGCCCTGCATCGCCGCCACGTCGCCGTTCCCCTCTTCGGGCTCCGATCATCGTCGCCGTCGAATTCGTCGTCTCCGGCGCGTCTCCGAGCCCGCTTCGACGCCCACTGCAACCGTGGTGAGCTACGCCACCGTTTCCCCCTCTCCTTCTCCTCGTTCCCTCACCGTAGCCACCTCCCCACCACGGCCGAACCTCCGCCGTCGCCGAGCTCGCCGTCGACGCAGCTCCAGTGACCATTTGGTCACCCCGGCGAGTCCAACGAGTTCGCAAGACCCCGTAGAGCATTCCTAGCGCCTCGCTTTGCTCGACTTCGAGCTCCAGCACCGTTCCCGTGCACGACCGAACCCCGGCGGCCGTAGCCGAGCTCGCCGCCGTCGACTCCGGCCACCCCGACCCCAACGGGCTCCGCCAAGAGCTGCGGGTTGGCCTCAGCTCCACTCCGGTGGTCTCCGCGGTCCGTTTGGTGGCCGAAATGACCAAAACCACTTCCGCCGCCGCGTCGGGCTCGCCGGCGACTAAACGCCGGCAGCCGACATTAACTTTGACCACGGGTGGGCCCTGGTTGACTCCCCTGAGTCAATGACAGGTGGGGCCCAGCCCTGTTAATTAAACAGGATTAGTTTTAATTAAGTTTTAATTAAAATAATCACCCTGACATGCGGGACCCACTGTCAGGTTTGACCTGGACCAGTTCCGTTGACCTGCTGACGTCACACTGACGTCAGGCTGACGCAGTAATTGATTTTCTGGATTTAAATTAAATCAGGAAATTCCAGAATATTATTTAAACTTCAAAAATTCATAACTTTTATTCTGTAACTCCAAATTGGACAAATTATATATGAAAAATGATCAGAAAAATCCAATCTATCCATCTGTACTATTTTCATGCATGATCAAACAAGTTAAATTGATGTTTCAAGCAGAACAAGGAAAAGCACTTTAAAAGGCCATATTTGAATTTGAAATTTGAATCCTTGATTCAAATTTGTTCAAACCCTTCTGGTTTTAGTTGCATTAGCCCAATACACTCATATTGCCATGTTTCATGCATGCATCATATTGTTGCACATTGTTTGGTGATGTTTGTGTATCGGTGCTCTCTGCGGCAGGTTCTGTCCCCGAGGAGTACCGTGATTACCCTAACGAAGAACCGTATCAGTGCATCGAACCATCAGGCAAGCAACCAACCATTTGATCATATCGATACAATCCCATGTTCTCGCTCCTGCTCTCTTTTACTGCATTAAGACAACGCGATTCAAACTGCTGTGTGCTACGGTAGTTGAACCCATTTCCTTTGCATGACCTGTCATTGCCACAGTAACTAGATGAAACCCACTAGCATGTGTAGGAGTTGCTTGAGCCATATGTATGTGTTGTTCCTACCTTGCTATGCCTGCTATGCTTAGAGTCGTGTCAGGTCTGGTTCATCTGGGTGATGGGCCGGAGTGAAATGATTATGTCGGTAATGAGAGTGGTGTGGTGAACACGATTTGGTAAAGGTATCGATGAAAGGCCATGTAGGAGTACATGGTGGGTTGTTTCATTGAAGCCGACCTTAAGCACTGAGATCTGTATATGTGATTTAAGAATCAGCTACTACCATGCATTGGGCCCGAAACCAATGGACCCTCTCGGCTTCTTATTCACCCTAGTTCTCCGTCCAGGAGTTGCAAGTAGTTTCTGGTGTTTGTAGCCTACTGGAGGCCGTGGACAGCGCTGACCGTAGGGGTGGGCTGTGATGCGGTAGGTACGTGGCCGGGTGTACCGAATACCCGTTAGGTATCTCGGGAACCCTGTTCACATCGTTCGGGGCCGTATGGGAAACCTCGGCCGGACTCCCTGCGGATGGAACCTGAATAGGCGATAAACCTGGACTGGAGGCTTAGGTGATTAGGTAGGTCGTGGCCGACACCCACGTTGGGCTTCCGCTTGAAGGTTGCCGAGTACATGTCGTGTAAACGACGGTAAGTGGTGAGAGCGTGTATGAAGAAGTACCCCCTGCAGGGTTAACATGATCTATTTGAATAGCCGCGTCCGCGGTAAAGGACTACTTGGTTGCCTATACAGTTCATAGACAAGTAAATGGAAACTGTTAAAAACCTCAAGATAAGTGTGAGTGCCGAGGATGGCTCTTCCGTAGGAAGACGGAGGCGGATCCTCGGTAGTGTATTGAAGTGGTGAGTAGTGGACTCGTGTGCGCAAAACCATTTCAGTTGGAGTATCGTAGGATAGCCTAGCCAAGAGTCAAAGCTGGCTTGCTGCAATAACTCCACCAACCCTTCTTGATACTATTGCATGTATGTAGGATCTGATGTAAGTCTTGCTGAGTACCTTTGTACTCATGTTGCTATAATCTACATTTTTTACAGAAGACGCTACAACCCCTTCTGATGGGTTCTATGTAGACGTTGACATCAACGAGTAGGCTAAAGACCCAGGTGGTGACCCTGAGCTTGTGAAGGACCACGTAGTATAGCTAGGCTTTCCAAGCCTCTTTTATTTTACTAGTTGTCTGTACCCAGACAAGTTATTTCCGCTGCTGGTTTGTATGACTGTATGACTTGTATGTTGGGTCGTGAGACCCGTATCTTCGTGTATGTTATGTATGGCTCCCTGAGCCTTAAATAAAGTACTTGTGTCGTAGAGTCATGTTGTGATGCTTCGTTGTATTTGCACATATCGAGCATATTGTGTGTATGATTGAAATGCTTGGTATGTGTGGGATCTGACTATCTAGTTGATTATCTTTAGTAGCCTCTCTTACCGGGAAATGTCTCCTAGTGTTACCGCCGAGCCATGGTAGCTTGCTACTGCTCTGGAACACTTAGGCTGGCCGGCATGTGTCCTTCTTCGTTCCTGTGTCTGTCCCTTCGGGGAAATGTCACGCTTTGAGTACCGGAGTCCTGTTAGCCCGCTACAGCCCGGTTTACCGGAGTCCTGCTAGCCCAGTGCTACAGCCCGGACCAACTTGCTGATGACCGACACGTTCGAAGCTGGGTCATGGATGCCTGTCCCTGTAAGTCTGTGCCACTTTGGGTTTACGACTAGTCATGTCAGCCCGGGCTCTTTATCATATAGATGCTAGCGACACTATCATATACGTGAGCCAAAAGGCGCAAACGGTCCCGGGAAAAGGTAAGACGACACCCGTGGGGATACCGTGCGTGAGGCCGCAAAGTGATATGAGGTGTTACCTGCTAGATCGATGTGACATCGAGTCGGGGTCCTGACACTTGTGGTCCTCCTTGGCTAGGATCCCGCCAAGGATCATCATCTTCTAAAGGGTGTATCTGATCTTGAATGTCTTCACAAAGATCTGCATGCCACCACGGGGATGTCTCCCGAATCCTTGCCCCATGGGGGCAGTGGACTCAAGGGTGACTCACTCCGTAGGTGTGGGGCGAGCTGCCATGGCAAGGGTCTTGCCGGGTTTGCTAAAACCGCCTCCTGGCAAGGATCTTGCCGAGGGGGGGGAGTCCGCTTCGTGCCCTTTGCTCTTTGTGGTCTTGGTCTTGGCGTCGTTCTGCTTCTCCTGAGCTTCAGCCTTACCTTGGCTCACCTCCCTTGCCTTGCTTAGTGTGGTGGTGCCCGTGGCTCAGACTGCCCGTGCACAGTTATAGGGGTACAAAAAGCGTACCCCTCTTTTTGTACACCGACATTGAGTTGGAGATCGAGGACCTAAGGGAGCAAAATTCTATCCTCAAGTGCAAATTAAGGAAGAAGCACACGCCATCAACAACTCCATCATCACCACCTCCGAGGAAGGAGGCATAAACACATGGGTATGGGCACTCCCCTTGGCAACTGCCAAGCTTGGGGGAGTGCCCCGGTATCATATCACCATCACTTTTATCTTTACCATTTTTCTTAGTTCGATCCTTTTGGTAATATCTTGATCTAGTAGAATGAAGTTTTAGTACGATCTAGTTTTTAGTTTTGCTTTATGATCCTTCTATGCAATCGAGTCCGTGATCCATATATAATAAAGATTAGTGTTGAGTCAAGGGCTTGATCATCTTGCTATGCTTGAGGGAATAGAATAAAAAAGAAGAGATAAAAAGAAATAAAGAGATCATATGGATCTTATGGAGAGTAATGACTTCACATATGAAGAGTATGATGAATAAAAGTTGTTGAGAGTTGACAAACATAGTTTTGGTCATCGTTGCAATTAATAGGAAATAATAAAGAAAGATAGGTTTTCACATATAAATACACTATCTTGGACATCTTTTATGATTGTGAGAACTCATTAAAATATGACATGCTAAAGAGTTGATGTTGGACAAGGAAGACAACGTAATGGATTATGTTTTCTTACATCTGAGGTAAATTATATTGTCATGGATCATCCAACATGTTGAGCTTGTCTTTCCCTCTCATGCTAGCCAAATTCTTTGCACCAAGTAGAGATACTGCTTGTGCTTCCAAATATCCTTAAACCCAGTTTTGCCATGAGAGTCCACCATATCTACCTATGGATTGAGTAAGATCCTTCAAGTAAGTTGTCATCGTTGCAAGCAATAAAAATTTCTCTCTAAATATGTATGATTTATTAGTGTGGAGAAAATAAGCTTTATATGATCTTGTGATGTGGAAGAAATAAAAGTGACGGACTGCATAATAAAGGTCCATATCACAAGTGGCAATATAAAGTGACGTTCTTTCGCATTAAGATTTTGTGCATCCAACCATAAAAGCACATGACAACCTCTGCGAAGGGCCTATCTTTTATTCTTATCTTATACTTCATGCAAGAGTCATGGTGATCCTCACCTTTCCTTTTTACATTTTATCCTTTGGCAAGCACAATGTGTTGGAAAGATCCAGGTATATATGGCTAATTGGATGTGAGTTTTCATGAACTATTATTGTTGACGTTACCCTTGAGGTAAAAAGTTAGGAGACAAAACTATAAGCCCCTATCTTTCTCTGTGTCCGATTAAAACTTCATAACCATAAATATTGCGTGAGTGTTAGCAATTGTGAAAGACTAAATGATGGTTGAGTATGTGGACTTGATGAGAATCTCTTATACTGACTCTTTCCTATGTTATGATAAATTGCAATTGCTTCAATGTTTGAGATTATAGTTTGTTAGTTTTCAATGAAGTTTCTGATTCATACTTGAGTATGTGAATGAATTGTTACTTTAGCATAAGAGATCATATGACAACTACATAGTCAAGTAACAATTCATTCACATACTCAGATGGGGGGCGCGCCCTACCCCCTGGGCGCGCCCCCTGCCTTGTGGCCCCCCTGGTGGCCCTCTGATGCCCATCTTTGGCTATATGGAGTCTTTCGTTGAGAAAAAAATCATAAGCAAGCTTTCGAGACGAAACTCCGCCGCCACAAGGCGGAACCTTGGTGGAACCAATCTAGGGCTCCGGCGGAGCTGTTTTGCCGGGGAAACTTCCCTCCGGGAGGGGGAAATCATCACCATCGCCATCACCAACGATCCTCTCATCGGGAGGGGGTCAATCTCCATCAACATCTTCACCAGCACCATCTCATCTCAAACCCTAGTTCATCTCTTGTATCCAATCTTTGTCCCAAAGCCTCAGATTGGTACCTCTGGGTTGCTAGTAGTGTTGATTAGTCCTTGTAGTTGATGCTAGTTGGTTTACTTGGTGGAAGATCATATGTTCAGATCCATTATGCATATTAATACCCCTCTGATTATGAACATGAATATGCTTTGTGAGTAGTTCTGTTTGTTCCTGAGGACATGTGAGAAGTCTTGCTATAAGTAGTCATGTGAATTTGGTATTCGTTTGATATTTTGATGAGATGTATGTTGTCTCTCCTCTAGTGGTGTCATGTGAACGTCGACTACATGACACTTCACCATTGTTTGGTCCTAGAGGAAGGCATTGGGAAGTAATAAGTAGATGATGGGTTGCTAGAGTGACAGAAGCTTAAACCTTAGTTTATGCGTTTCTTCGTAAGGGGCTGATTTGGATCCATATGTTTCATGCTATGGTTAAGTTTACCTTAATACTTCTGTTGTAGTTGCGGATGCTTGCAATGGGGGTCAATCATAAGTGGGATGCTTGTCCAAGGAAGGACAGTACCCAAGCACAGGTCCACCCACATATCAAATTATCAAAGTACCGAACGCAAATCATATGAGCGTGATGAAAACTAGCTTGACGATAATTCTCATGTGTCCTCGGGAGCTCTTTCCTTTATATAAGAGTTTGTCCAGGCTTGTCCTTTGCTACAAAAAGGATTGGGCCATCTTGCTGCACCTTATTTACTTTTATTACTTGTTACCCGTTACAAATTACCTTATCACAAAACTATCTGTTACCGACAATTTCAGTGCTTGCAAAGAATACCTTGCTGAAAACTGCTTATCATTTCCTTCTGCTCCTCGTTGGGTTCGACACTCTTACTTATCAAAAACGCTATGATAGATCCCCCACACTTGTGGGTCATCATCCCCTTCTTTGGCCCACATGTCGGTCGGACGAAACTACCAGGATAAGTTTTGCTAAAAAAACTGTGAGGATAAGTGGGTTCCATTGTATGCCCCACTGTAGCGACCCGACCTCAGACGCTCAAGTCTCTATGCATAAGTGTCATCCCTGGATCGGTATGCTGACACACACACAGTACTCGAGGATATATAACAGAGGTAAATCACATGTATAAAGTAACGTAAATACTATTACCTCAATCCAAATAGCGGAAGTAACAACAAGGTCGTGGATTCCCATCAACATCAACGACAAAGTTGAGTGTAGAAATTGTAACCCTAACGTATCACTTATTCGTTGTAAGATTCCCGCAACATGAGACGTTGCAGCCACAAAGGGTCAGTACATTGAACGTACTGGCAAATTCACACTGTAGAGCAATGCTGAATAATGGCTATTACTACATGCATATTTGGCTGGTGGAGGCTCTAAGTTTCATTTTTGCATAAAGCCAATTTTCCCCTACATCAAAGGAATATATTTTTATTTAACTACCAAGTTGGTTGAAAATTATTGAGAAGGTTCCTCCAACTCAATCCCAATTAAAAGTTAACAACCCAACAAATTAATTAAGTAAAGTGATGAGATCAAATCAATAATTCAAGTACCAGATACTCAAGTTGTCCAGAACCGAGGACACGACTAATCACGATTAGTTTGTACACTCTGCAGAGGTTTGCGCACTTTTCCCCACAAGACTCGATCTCCTCCGTTGGATTCTTCGCACTACATGGTGTTTGAGAAACGGATGACCAAGACACATTCTTTCAGAAAAATTAACTCTTTACTCTGGGTGGACAGTTACACCTACTTTCTCCTACATATGCTGGCTCACCACTGAAAGAGGTCATGTAACATACTCAACTGTGCTAGAGCCAATAATAGCTTGTGGCTGCACACGGAAGTTTCTAGCGTGAATAATATTATGATCCCTTTGAGCCTGGGTGGCGAACCAAAAAGACAACACTGGTATATCCCCTGGTGCCCGCAACCAATCCACCCAGATGTGTGTTTAAGTAGCCACCTTAAGTTAACCATTAATTAACAATCTCACATGTGTCATGGATACACTGAAACCCAATCCACGTCTACGAGCATAGCACGGCAAATTAAGCATATCGTGGAAGTAACTCCCAAGGGTTTGATAATAAAAGGGCAATAGGTTCTACCTCATCATCTACTTCCCATAACCCACATGTTAAGATCCTACTCATGCAATGTTTGAGGATTGTAGCTAATGCATAAAAACTGGGTAATGAAAAGTATGATCGAAGTGCGAACTTGCCTTGTACTGTTGATGAAGATGATTCACACTCATAACTCCTGATAATTCTACTCGTCACACTCCGATCAATCTAGTGTAAGCAAGCAATAGTAACCACACATAAGCAATCACTCAAAAGATCGGGGGAGAACGAAGAAGACAATTCGAAAAACATCAAAACCAAGCAAATTACTATTGCAACATAATACAATTTCTAACAGTACCAAAATTATGTGAATTTGGACTTATCATAAAGTTTAGGTCAAGAGCTTTAATTTGCAAAAATAATCAATTAAATCGGAGTTATAAAACTCAAGTTATGATCAAACAAAGTTTGAAATTAAATATGTTTGAAATCAAATTTTAAACTTTCAAAAATATGTTTAAGTTGTTTAAATGGATAGAGGGGATCATAACGAAGAAGTGGGCGTTGGTTTCGTCGGATTAGGACAAACGATGTAAAAGTTGTGAGGGTTTGAAAAATTAGGGACTAATCTGTAAATAAAATATTCACAGATGGGTCCCTGGCCGAAATCTAAAATAAAAAGAAAAATCCTATCGAACGAACATTCGCTACAGAACCCTACTGAACGAAATCGTTCGCTACCAGAAGCTAACGAGCGAACGCTCGCTAAATAACCTAACTAAATAATAAAACCGGCTAAAAAGAAAACCGAAGAAAACCTAAAAAGAATAAACCGGACCGGGGCAGTTTATTACCGGTTCGGGCGGTTTTCGGCGTGAAGACCGGCAGCGGCGGTTAGTAGATCGGTGGCGACGGCGGATCGGGCTCCGACAACGTTTGGCGGCGGCGGCTCCACGCGGCGGCGGGACAAGGCGCGGGTCGGCGACGCAGACGAGCGGCGAGGTGGGGCGGTGGCTGCAGTGGCGTGGCTGCATGGCGTAGGCGGCAATGTGCGGCAGTGGCGAGGACAGGTGATGGCGGCGCGTTGCGAGGAGGAGGAGAGAGGGATCCGGGGCAGCGCTTATATAGGCGGATGGGGCGGCTTTGAGGCGTGGAGGAGGCAAGGGAGGCGGCGACGGGAGTTGGAGGCGGTCACGGCGGCAGCGGCGCTCTCGTGCTGGCTCGGGAGACCGAGCGGAGCTCGGGGACGAGCAGGATGGGCCGTTGGGCTGCGACCTGGCTTTAGCGCTGGGCCGGCCTAGTCGGCGACGGGGGAGTTTTTTAAACACAACGAAAATAAAATAAAGCGAAATAAAATAAAATAGAACCTAGGCATATAATATATCCAAATTTACAGAAAAAGATTTCCTACAACCTGGACATTTTTCTAGCGTCAAATAAAATATACAAAAATTCAAATAAATCAAACAGTGCTACTGCTCTAATAAAATTCAATAAAATCATTTAAAAAACCAAAATAATTTCAAACCCATTTTTCTCCAATTTTCTAATGTAGGGAATCATTTTACCCTAATTTCCATATATTTTATTTTTGGAGAAAAATAATTGGAATAAAAACCAAAATAACTCCAAATTGAAAATGATTTCAATGGGGCGTTAAATTTGGTTTGTTTGAAACTTCCAACTCATATTTCATGTAATTTGAAGAAGTCATTTTATCTTCTCTCGTGAAAAACATTGAGTTGCATAAAGTTTCTGAGTTGGAAATATTTCCAAATGAAATTCAAATATTTTCAAAAAACCTTTTCATTTATTTAAATGGAAGAAGTCATGTCATCTTCTCTCTAGGGTTTTGTATTTGAAAATAATTTGAATTCATGGAGATCATAAATGCAAAATGAAAGTTTGGAAAAGTCCTTTTATTCCTTCTCATTTAACTTTCAAAAGTTTCGATTTCACTCACTTTCAGTCAATCAATCACACAACAATCAAACAAACAATCAAAACTATTTATTTATTATAACATTCCCAAAATTTAGAATTTTGGGATGTTACAAACCTACCACCCTTAAAATGAATCTCGTCCTCGTGATTCGGAGAGGTTAGAAAGAAATAGGTTAGGTTCATTGATCATCTCCAGGGGTCTCGGGTGCTACCATCCTTAGAAGCGTTGTTACGGTTCCATTAAAACTCATATACTCCATCCTTATTCTTGACAGTGTCAGTCTTCTCAGATTCTCGGGAAAATCCCTTCTCTGGGCTCTTCCGGTAGGGGCATAGATTTCCTCGATCCTTGTGTCCTTTTCGTCTTGGTAGTGTTCTTCTGAGACTGGGTCTTCTTAGCTGACAGGTCTGGTGCCAATACTAAACAACTATTGATATCTCATGGTGGTCATCAATTTATGGTTTCTCCTGCAGGAAATGGGTCTGGGCTTCATTCTCACCGTATGACCTATGATTGGCAACAGCTGCCTTGTACCAGGGAAAATACTTATACCATTCTAAGCTTCAAACAAGGTTTTGATATCGTCGTCTCTCTACTATGGGTAAGTCACTCAGATTTACCATCCCATATAGCAAGGCGAATAATAAGAGTAAGTCGGTATGGTGATCAATCCATCCCGCACCCAAATCATTACCTTGTATACGGTTTAGAGAATTTCACATTGTAACACTCGGTCATCCTCACAAGTATTGCTGATTTTCTCTTGTCAACGAACCAAGTTCGGATAATCCATTGATTCTGCAAGCCAGGCAAACAATCTATCGTTTCTTCACAACTCTCAGGTTTTTGCGTTACTCCTATAAAATCGTCGGTGGGTAAGGTCATAATCTCTTTGAGGGTTTTTCTTTCAGCAGGAGTGTGCTTGCTTCTTGGCAGGTCCTGGGGCCTGTGGGTTATGGCCCATCTCATCACTTATAAACCTTGAACTCATCATCGGGGCAACTGATCATTATTCCAACATCCAGCTTCCTAGCATTCTTAAACCCATCCAATTGTATTGTCTCTCTTCCTTCTATTGGTACCAAACTAAGACGTGATTACTCGAACTCATCATGGAGTTACAATTGTTCCATATTACCAACCTTCTACCTCCTTTACATCTGATAGTACTTCATCCCTTCATATTCTTGGGGTATCCCACATATCGAGATTAAAACTCGTACTTACTTTGTCCAAAGTCCACTTCATGGAATATCCTTATCCTTTTCCAGGGGTCAAATCCCTCGCAGGGTACTACCACCCTTAAAATACACAAATTCATCCATATACCATATTTCTTATATCCTCGAAAATGGTCAAAATCTTCCTTCATAGAGTCACTGCTCATAAAATCCAAATCGGTACCAACAAAGCTAACTTTATTGATTCTCCAATGACTACAATCTCTTGCATTTCCATTACATGCCTTAACTCATAGCCTCAATATAAAGGAAAATGCTCTCACTACTACTACTATTCACAAACACAACTAATTATCACTAGTCTCCTTCTCCTTGGGACAATCTCTGGCAAAGTGCCCTGCTTCATTACAACGAAAACATATTACTTCTGAAAAGTCTGGAGATTTCCTTTTTGGGCAAATGCTGAAGTAGTGCCCCAAATCTTTGCACATGAAACGGGCGATATGACTCAGGCCCTTCCTGGAATCCAATATATTTCTCTTCTTGGACTTTTCCGTGCCAATCAGGGCTTATATTTCCTATGGGTCATACTCTACTTTCTCTGTCGGGAATTCTACTAGATCTCCATTCAGACAATTCTGGGAGATGTGTCCTTCTTCTCCACAGGAATAGCACAACTTGGTGTAGGGTTTAATTGGGTCTGCTTTGGGTGTGTCTTCCACCTCTTTCTTCATCACAGGTTCTCCTAAAATTTCCATGAGGGCTGCTACCTCTTGAGCATGCGTTGGTTTTTCCCTTGAAGAGGAAAGGGTGATGCAGCAAAGTAGCGTAAGTATTTCCCTCTGTTTTTGAGAACCAAGGTATCAATCCAGTAGGAGGCCACACGCAAGTCCCTCGTACCTACACAAACAAACAAGAACCTTGCAACCCACACGATAAAGGGGCTGTCAATCCCTTCATGACCACTTGCAAAAGTGAGATCTGATAGAGATGATAAGATAATATTTTTGGTATTTTTATGATAAAGATTAAAAGTAAAGATTGCAAAATAAACGGTGCCAGAAATAACTTGTTGACGGGAGATTAATATAATGGAGAATAGACCCGGGGCCATAGGTTTCACTAGTGGCTTCTCTCAAGATAGCATAAGTATTACGGTGGGTGAACAAATTATTGTGGAGCAATTGATAGAACAGCGAATAATTATGAGAATACCTAGGCATGATCATGTATATAGGCATCACGTCCGTGAAAAGTAGACCGACTCCTGCCTGCATCTACTACTATTACTCCACACATCGACCGCTATCCAGCATGCATCTAGAGTATTAAGTTCATAAGAACAGAGTAACGCATTAGGTAAGATGACATGATGTAGAGGGATAAAATCAAGCAATATGATATAAACCCCATCTTTTTATCCTCGATGGAAACAATACAATACATGTCGTTTCCCTTTCTGTCACTAGGATCGAGCAACGCAAGATTGAACCCAAAGCTAAGCACTTCTCCCATTGCAAGAAAGATCAATCTAGTAGGCCAAACCAAATTGATAATTCAAAGAGACCTACAAATATAACAAATCATACATAAAAGAATTCAAAGGAGATTCAAATATTGTTCATAGATAATCTTGATCATAAACCCACAATTCATCGGATCTCGACAAACACACCGCAAAAAGAGTTACACTGAATAGATCTCCAAGAAGATTGAGGAGAACTTTGCATTGAGATCCAAAGAGAGAGAAGAAGCCATCTAGCTAATAATTATGGACCCGAAGGTCTGAGGTAAACTACTCATACATCATTGGAGAGGCTATGGTGTTGATGTAGAAGCCCTCCGTGATCGAGGCCCCCTCCGGCAGAGCGCCGGAAAAGGCCCCAAGATGGGATCTCACGGGTATAGAAGGTTGCGGTAGTGGAAATAGGGTTCGTGGTGCTCCTGGATGTTTTCACGGTATATGAGTATATATATGTGAAGGAAGTCGGTCAGGAGAGCCACGAGGGGCCCACGAGGGTGGGGGGCGCGCCTCCCTGCCTCGTGGCCTCCTCGGTTGTTTCTTGACGTCAACTCCAAGTCCTCTGGATCACGTTTGTTTCAAAAATCACGCTCCCAAAGGTTTCATTCCGTTTGGACTCCGTTTGATATTCCTTTTCTGCGAAACACTAAAACAGAAAAAAACAGCAATTTGCACTAGGCCTTGGGTTAATAGGTTAGTCCGAAAAATAATATAAAAGTGTATAATAAAGCCAATTAAACATCCAAAACAGAATATATAATAGCATGGAACAACCAAAAATTATAGATACGTTGGAGACGTATCAAGCATCCCCAAGCTTAATTCCTGCTTGTCCTCGAGTAGGTAAATGATAAAAAATAGAATTTTTTGATGTGGAATGTTTTCTAGCATATTCTTAAATGTAATTTTCTTTATTGTGGCATGAATGTTCAGATCCGAAAGATTCAAGATAAAAGTTTAATGTTGACATAAAAATAATAATACTCCAAGCATGCTAACCAAGCAATTATGTCTTATCAAAATAACATAGCCAAAGAAAGCTTATCCCTACAAAATCATATACTCCCTCCGTTCCTAAATATTTGTCTTTCTAGAGATTTCAAATGATCACCACATACAGATGTATATAGACATATTTTAGAGTGTAGATTCACTCATTTTGCTCCATATGTAGTCACCATTTAAAACCTCTAAAAAGACAAATATTTAGGAATGGAGGGAGTAGTTTGGCCATGCTTCATTTTCGTCACACAAAATGCTCTCATCATGCACAACCCCGATGACAAGCCAAGCAATTGTTTCATACTTAGCCTTTTCAAACTCTTTCAACTTTTACGCAATATATGAGCGCGAGCCATGGACATAGCACTATGGGTGGAATAGAATATAATGATTGAGGTTGTGCGAGAAGACAAAAAAGGAGAAAGTCTCACATTGACGCGGCTAATCAATGGGCTATGGAGATGCCCACCGATTGATGTCAATGCAAGGAGTAGGGATTGCCATGCAACGGATGCACTAGAGCTATAAATATATGAAAGCACATCAAAGAAACTAAGTGGGTGTGCATCCAACTTGCATGCTCACGAAGACCTAGGGCATTTGAGGAAGCCCATCATTGGAATATACAAGCCAAGTTCTATAATGAAAAATTCCCACTAGTATATGAAGGTGACAAAATAAGAGACTCTCTATCATGAAGATCATGGTGCTACTTTGAAGCACAAGTGTGGAAAAAGGATAGTAACATTGTCCCTTCTCTCTTTTTCTCTCATTTTTTTATTTGGGCCTTCTCTTTTTTCTTCTTCTTCTTTTTGCCTCTTTTTTTTCTCTTTTTTCGTCCGGAGTCTCATCCCGACTTGTGGGGGAATCATAGTCTCCATCATCCTTTCCTCACATGGGACAATGCTCTAATGATGATCATCACACTTTTATTTACTTACAACTCAAGAATTACAACTCGATACTTGGAATAAAATATGACTCTATGTGAATGCCTCCGACGGTGTACCGAGATATGCAATGAATCAAGAGTGACATGTATGAAAAATTAAGCATGGTGGCTTTGCCACAAATATGATGTCAACTACATGATCATGCAAGGCAAAATGACAATGATGATGCGTGTCATAATATACGGAACGGTGGAAAGTTGCATGTCAATATATCTCGGAATGGCTATGGAAATGCCATAATAGGTAGGTATGGTGGCTGTTTTGAGGAAGATATAAGGACGCTTATGTGTGATAGAGCGTATCATATCACGGGGTTTGGATGCACCGGCGAAGTTTGCACCAACTCTCAAGGTGAGAAAGGGCAATGCACGGTACCGAAGAGGCTAGCAATGATGGAAGGGTGAGAGTGCGTATAATCCATGGACTCAATATTAGTCATAAGGAACTCACATACTTATTGAAAAAATCTACAAGTCATCAAAACCAAGCACTACGCGCATGCTCCTAGGGGGACAAAGTGGTAGGAAAAGACCATCGCTCGTCCCCGACCGCCACTCATAAGGAAAGCAATCAAAGAACATCTCATGCTTCAAATTTGTCACACAACATTTACCATACATACATGCTACGAGACTTGCAAACTTCAACACAAGTATTTCTCAATTTCACAATTACTCAACTAGCACACCTCTAATATTACCACCTTTATATCTCAAAACAACTATCAAGTATCAAACTTCTCTTAGTATTTAATGCACTTTAAGGTTTTTATCTTGGATGCCTATCATATTAGGACTAATTTTATAACCAAAGCAAATTACCATGCTATTCTAAAGGAATCCCAAAATAATATAAGTGAAGCATGAGAGATCAATTATTTCTAGTAAATAGAACCACCGCCATGCTCGAAAATATATAAGCGAAGCACTAGAGCAAAATTATCTAACTCAAAAGATATAAGTGAAGCACATAGAGTATTCTAATGAATTCTGATTCATGTGTGCCTCTCTCAAAAGGTGTGTACAACAAGGATAATTCTGGTAAACTAAAAAACGAAGACTCAAAGCATACAAGACGCTCCAAGCAAAACACATATCATGTGGTGAATAAAAATATAGCTCCAAGTAAAGTTACCGATGGACGAAGACGAAAGAGGGGATGCCTTCAGGGGCATCCCCAAGCTTAGGCTTTTGGTTGTCCTTGGATTTTACCTTGGGGTGCCTTGGGCATCCCCAATCTTAGGCTCTTTCCACTCCTTGTTCCATAATCCATCAAATCTTTACCCAAAACTTGAAAACTTCAGAACACAAAACTTAACAGAAAATCTCGTGAGCTCCGTTAGCGAAAGAAAACAAAACACCACTTCAAGGTACTGTAATTAACTCATTCTTTATTTATATTTTTGTTAACCTACTGTATTCCAACTTTTCTATGGTTCATAAACTCCATTACTAGCCATAGATTCATCAAAATAAGCAAACAACACACGAAAAACAGAATCTGTCAAAAACAGAACAGTCTGTAGTAATCTGTATCAAACGCAACTTCTGGAACTCCAAAAATTCTAAAATAAATTTCTGGATGTGAGGAATTTATCTATTAATCATCTGCAAAAATAATCGACCTAATCTCACTCTCCAGTAAAAAATGGCAGCAAATCTCATGAGCGCTAAAGTTTCTGTTTTTTTCAGCAAGATCGCAAAGACTTTTCCCAAGTCTTCCCAAAGGTTCTACTTGGCACAAACACTAATTAAAAGCATAAAACCACATATAAACAGAGGCTAGATGAATTATTTATTACTAAACAGAATCAAAAAGCAAGAAATAAAAATAAAATTGGGTTGCCTCCCAACAAGCGCCATCGTTTAACGCCCCTAGCTAGGCATAGATAATTTCAATGATGCTCAGATGAAAGACAAGAATTGAAGCACAAAGAGAGCATCATGGAACACGTCAAAAACACATCTAAGTCTAACATACTTCCTATGCATAGGCATCTTAAAGGCAAACAAATTATCATAGCAAGCAAAAACTAGCATATGCAAGGAAGCGAAAAGAAACAATAGCAATCTCAACATAACGAGATGTAATTTAGTAACATGAAAATTTCTACAATCATATTTTCCTCTCTCATAATAATTACATGTGGGATCGAAAGCAAATTCAACAAAATAGCTATCACATAAAATATTTTCAACATGATCCACATGCATGCAAAGTTGACACTCTTCCAAAATAGTGGGATTAAAATTAACTAAAGTCATGACCTCTCCAAACCCACTTTTATCAAAAATTTCATAAGATTGAACATTCTGCAAGTATGTGGGGTCTAAGGTTGACACTCTTCCAAACCACTTTCAATAATATTGCAAACACTATTATCAATCTCATATTCATCATGGGGCTTAAATAAATTTTCAAGATCAAAAGAAGAATCACCCCAATCATGATCATTGCAACAAGTAGAGGACATAGCAAAACTAGCATCCCAAAGCTTAGGGTTTTGCATATTATTAGCACAATTGGCATTAATATAATTTATAATGACATCATTGCAATCATGCTTTTCATCGAAGGAACTATCAAGTATGGGTGCAATAGCAACGATCTCATGTTTAACATAATGAACTATAGCAAATTCATCTTCATAAATATTGGCATCATGGCCACAAGAATAGCAAGCATCGTGTTCATCAAGGTATATTTCAATGAAATCATCGGAATCATAATTATCTACAGATTCATGCATATCATTATTTTCTTCCAAAGAAACAGTCATTCTTTCAATAAATTCTTTGACATAGACATTATGAGCATAGTTTTCATAGCAATATTTAAGTATGTCAAAATTTTCCGATTCGTAGAGAGTAATATCATACTTTCCAATCAAAGAAGCAACTTCATAAGCACCCTTAAAAGCAACAAATTCTTCAATTTGTTCGATATCGTAGTAACTATAAACACCCTTTGCATAAGAAGATAAGATTGCATTATCATTAAACTCACATAGGTAGGGAAGGTGTTTTTTAGGGTTCTTAGAGCAACAAGTAAAATCACAAATTTCACAAAGATTCCAAGCATAAGACAACAATCTGTTTATTTGATCCCATAAGAGTCTCCCTTTTTCAGACAAACGGTGGTTCACAAAATGAGCATGCTCATCTAAAGATTTCCCATCAACTAGGCTAGTTGGGGTTTCAGCACGAGCGCATAAGGATCGAAGATGATCCAAGTAGAACACTTTAAGTGGATCCATATCAATAGATTTTTAGCAAGCAAAGATGCAAGCAAATAGAAGGCACATGGAAACACAAACAAAGATACATAGGGGAAGAAGGCGAAGAAAAGGCAAAGGTGAAGTGGGGCAGAGGAAAACGAGAGGCAAATGGCAAATAATGTAATGCGAGGGATAAGAGTTTGTGATGGGTACTTGGTATATCTTGACTTGTGCGTAGACTCCCCGGCAACGGCGCCAGAAATCCTTCTTGCTACCTCTTGAGCATGTGCTGGTTTTTCCCTTGAAGAGGAAAGGGTGATGCAGCAAAGTAGCGTAAGTATTTCCCTCAGTTTTTGAGAATCAAGGTATCAATCCAGTAGGAGGCCACACACAAGTCCCTCGTACCTACACAAACAAATAAGAACCTTGCAACCAATGCGATAAAGGGGTTGTCAATCCCTTCACGGCCACTTGCAAAAGTGAGATCTGATAGATATGATAAGATAATATTTTTGGTATTTTTATGATAAAGATTAAAAGTAAAGATTGCAAAATAAACGGTGCCAGAAATAACTTGTTGACAGGAGATTAATATAATGGAGAATAGACCCGGGGGCCATAGGTTTCACTAGTAGCTTCTCTCAAGATAGCATAAGTATTACGGTGGGTGAACAAATTACTGTCGAGCAATTGATAGAAAAGAGAATAATTATGAGAATATCTAGGCATGATCATGTATATAGGCATCACGTCCGTGACAAGTAGACTGACTCCTGCCCGCATCTACTACTATTACTCCACACATCGACCGCTATCCAGCATGCATCTAGAGTATTAAGTTCATAAGAACAGAGTAACACATTAGGTAAGATGGCATGATGTAGAGGGATAAACTCAAGCAATATGATATAAACCCCATCTTTTTATCCTCGATGGCAACAATACAATACACGTCGTTTCCCTTTCTGTCACAGGGATCGAGCAACGCAAGATTGAACCCAAAGCTAAGCACTTCTCCCATTGCAAGAAAGATCAATCTAGTAGGGCAAACCAAACTGATAATTTGAAGAGATTTGCAAAGATAACAAATCATACATAAAATAATTCAGAGGAGATTCAAATATTGTTCATAGATAATCTTGATCATAAACCCACAATTCATCGGATCTCGACAAACACACCGCAAAAAGAGTTACATCGAATAGTTCTCCAAGAAGATCGGGGAGAACTTTGTATTGAGATCCAAAGAGAGAGAAGAATCCATCTAGCTAATAACTATGGACCCGAAGGTCTGAGGTAAACTACTCACACATCATCGGAGAGGCTATGGTGTTGATGTAGAAGCCCTCCGTGATCGATGCCCCCTCCGGCGGAGCGCCGAAAAAACCCCCAAGATGGGATCTCATGGGTACAGAAGGTTGCGGAGGTAGAAATAGGGTTTTGTGGTGCTCCTGGATATTTTCAGGGTATATGAGTATATATAGGCGAAGGAAGTCGGTCAGGAGAGCCACGAGGGGCCCACGATGGTGGGGGGTGCGCCCAGGGGAAGCAGGCGCGCCTCCCTGACTCGTGGCCTCCTTGGTTGTTTCTTGACGTCCAGTCCAAGTCATCTGGATCGCGTTTGTTCCAAAAATCACGCTCCCAAAGGTTTCATTCCGTTTGGACTCCATTTGATATTCCTTTTCTGCGAAACACTGAAATAGGCAAAAAAACATCAATTTGCACTAGGCCTTGGGTTAATAGGTTAGTCCCAAAAATAATATAAAAGTGTATAATAAAGCCCATTAAACACCAAAATAGAATATATAATAGCATGGAACAATCAAAAATTATAGATACGTTGGAGTCGTATCAAGGGATCCTTTCATTTTTCTTTCTTCTGCTGGATGGTTCTTTGTACCATGGGGTAAATGTGACACTGAGCAGGGTAGTGGGTAGTCCCTTCACACAAGAAACAAGTAATCTTCCTAGTTGGGCATTCTTCATCTGGGTGTCTTCCTTCACAATTAGGGCATTCATCCTTGTGTCCTTTATGGTTGTGTCCTATTTCTCCACAAAGCTTGCATACACAAGGTTTCTTCACATCCTTTCCATAAGGCTTCAACTTCTGGGACACAAGCCAAGACTTTTGCAAAGTCAGCTTAAATTCTTTCCAAGTGGTTACTCCTTGACATCCATTAATGGTTTGGTACATCCTCCATCAAGTAGCATCACCTCTTTCAAAGCACTGAAGAGCATGCTGGGTCATATCCTTTCCGACTATAGGGTTATTCTCCATATGATCCTCCATGTTATGAATCCATCGGTCGATCTCCAATTGACTTATCATTCCCGGAAATATGAGTTCATCTCCATTCATCCTCTATTGGGTCCAGGGTTTCGGGGTGAGATAAGAGAGATAGAGAGGGATACACACAATACAAACAATAGTTTTGAAGAGACATATTTTATTTTGTGGCTGGCGGAAAAACATCAAACAAATGGTAGCTCACAAACGTCGCCTCTAACGTGGGTATATAACAGGGGTTTGGTCTTCTAAAGGTTAATAAATCTTCAAAGTTGTCATACTCTTCAAGCCTTGTTCATGTCTCCGATGGCTTCTTCCGATCGTGCTTGTCCTTGTCAAGTTCTTTTACCAGATCATCTCTGTTGACGTGAAGGCTCTCGTGACGTCCTTTAAGAGTTGCATTCCAAACTTCTGGATTTCAACATCCTTGGCATGAACCATGGTCCTACTCTCCTTCAGTTCCTGACGAATCTACGGTATCTCGAGGTTTTGTTCCTCCAGCTTGGCTACTTTCAGCTTCTCGGTCTCATGTTCTTCACGAACTGCTTCCTTGTCAAATATGGCTTCTTGCAGATCCACCCTAAACTTCTTGATGTAATAATGCAGATCCTGGTGATTCACCAGCTAAGGTTAAAACTTCATGTTTTGCTGATAGGTGCTCCATTAGCCCTTCTGTCATCCATTCCTTCTGAAGAAATGCATGCTTAACTCAGCACAGTGATACTAGCATAAGTGGGTGATAACATCATGGATAGCCGTGTTTCTGCTCTTGTCATTTCCATGAGCTATCATTCCATAGTTGATATCTCCTGCCTTAGGGTTTTCTTGACAAAATCTTTGAGTGCTAATGCTCTATGTTCCGGTCTTTCTCCGACACACCTTGATCTCGGGTATTGACAGCTTCAATAGTCTTCCAAGTTCCATAAGGGTAATATTCCTAGGTCATACAAATCTGGGAATTCTTCAGAGCCTTCAAATTCTCCTAGTATTCGGAGTCTCCAACCGTTGTAGTTTCCATTATTATAATGCACGGTAAAATACTCTTCATTCCGAAATGGTCTTAGTTGTCCAAAAACTTTTACTTCTTGGAGTGGTCTCATCAGTTGAATCTTTGTGTGGTCAAAAGGAGAAAGGGGTATAGTCTAACTAAAAGGGATATTTCATAAATCTCAGAAAGGAAGAGAGGTAAAAGATCTTTTTGAAAATAAAGTTGTAGAGAAAATCTTTCCTATGGGCTTGCCAAGTTCTAGGGGTCACGTCCTACAGTCAACATGTGCTCTGATACCATCTTGTAGCAACCCGACCTCAGACGGTCAAGTCTCTATGCTTAAGTGTCATGCCTGGACCGGTATGCTGACACACATAGTACTCGAGGATTTATAACAGAGGTAAATCACATGTATAAAGTAACATAAATACTATTACCTCAATCCAAATAGCGGAAGTAACAACAAGGTCGTGGAGCCCCATCAACACCAATGACAAAGTTGAGTGTAGAAATCATAACCCTAACATATCACTTACTTGTCATAAGATTCCTACAACATGAGACGTTGCAGCCACAAAGGGTCAGTACATTGAACGTACTGGCAAATTCACACTGTAGAGCAATGCTGAATAATGGCTATTACTACATGCATATTTGGCTGGTCGAGGCTCTAAGTTTAATTTTTTCATAAAGCCAATTTTTCCCTACATCAAAGGAATATATTTTTATTTAACTACCAAGTTGGTTGAAAATTATTGAGAAGGTACCTCCAACTCAATCCCAATTAAAAGTTAACAACCCAACAAATTAATTAAGTAAAGTGATGAGATCAAATCAATAATTGAAGTACCAGATACTCAAGTTGTCCATAACTGGGGACACGACTAATCATGATTAGTTTGTACACTCTGCAGAGGTTTGCACACTTTTCCCCACAAGACTCGATCTCCTCCGTTGGATTTCTCGCACTACATGGTGTTTTAGAAACGGATGACCGAGACACAGTCTTTCAGAAACATTAACTCTTTACTCTGGGTGGATAGTTACACCTACTTTCCCCTACATCTGCTAGCCCACCACTAAAAGAGGTCATGTAACATATTCAACTATGCTAGAACCCATAATAGCTTGTGGCTGCACACGCAAGTTTCTAGCATGAATAATCTTATGATCCCTTTGAGCCTGGGTGGCGAACCAAAAAGGACATCACTGGTATATCCCAAGGTGCCCGCAACCAATCCACCCAGATGTGTGTTTAAGTAGCCAGCTTAAGTTAACCATTAATTAACAATCTCACATCTGTCATGGATACACTCAAACCCAATCCACGTCTACGAGCATAACATGGAAAATTAAGCATAGCGTAGAAGTAACGCCCAAGGGTTTGATAATAAAAGGGCAATAGGTTCTACCTCATCATCTACTTCCCAGAACCCACATGTTAAGATCCTACTCATGCAATGTTCGAGGATTGTAGCCAATGCATAAAGATTGGGTAATGAAAAGTATGATCAAAGTGTGAACTTGCCTTGTACTATTGATGAAGATGATCCGCAGTCATAACTCCTGATAGTTCTACTCGTCACACTCCGATCAATCTAGCGTAAGCAAGCACTAGTAACCACACATAAGCAATCACTCAAAAGATCGGGGAAGAATGAAGAAGACAATTTGGAAAACATCAAAACCAAGCAAATTACTCTTGCAACATAAAATAATTTCTAATAGTACCAAAATATGTGAATTTTGCCTTATCAGAAAGTTTAGGTCAAGAGCTTTAATTTGCAAAAAGAAACAATTAAATCAGAGTTATAAAACTCGAGTTATGATCAAACGAAGTTTGAAATCAAATTTTAGACTTTCAAAAATATGTTTAAGGTGTTTAACTGGATAGAGGGGATCATAACTAAGTAGTGGGCGTTGGTTTCGTCGGATTTGGACACACGATATAAAAGTTGCGAGGGTTTGAAAAATCAGGGGCTAATCTATAAATAAAATATTCATGGATGGGTCCCTGACCGAAATCTAAAATAAAAAGAAAAAACCAATCGAACGAACGTTCGCTACAGAACCCTACAGAACGAAATCGTTCGCTACCAGAAGCTAACAAGCGAACCCTCGCTAAATAACCTAACTAAATAATAAAACCGGCTAAAAAGAAAACCGAAGAAAACCTAAAAAGAATAAACTGGACCGGGGCGGTTTATTACTGGTTCGGGCGGTTTTCGGCGTGAAGACCGGCGGCGGCGGTTATCAGATCAGTGGCGATGGAGGATCGGGCTCCGGCGACGTTTGGTGGCGGCGGCTCCATGCGGCAGTGGGACAAGGCGCGGGTCGGCGGTGCAGGCGAGCAACGAGGTGGGGCGGCGGCTGCGGTGGCACGACTGCGTGGTGTTGGCGGCGATGTGCGGCAGCGACGAGGAGAGGCGATAGCGGCGCGTTGCGAGGAGGAGGAGAGAGGGATCCGGGGCGATGCTTATATAGGCGGACGGGGCGACTCCGAGGCGTGGAGGAGGAGGCAAGGGAGGCGGCGACGGGAGTTGGAGGCGGTCACGGTGGCGGCGGCGCTCTCGTGCTGGCTTGGGAGGCCGAGCGGAGCTCGGGGACCAGCGGGATGGGCCGTTGGGCCGCGGCCTGGCTCGGGTGCTGGGCCGGCCTAGTCGGCGACGGGGGAATTTTTTTAAACACAACAAAAATAAAATAAGCGAATTAAAATAAAATAGAACCTAGTCATATAATATATCCAAATTTTCAGAAAAATATTTCCTACAACCTGAACATTTTTCTAGCGTTAAATAAAATTTAGAAAAATTCAAATAAATCAAACAGTGCTACTGCTCTAATAAAATTCAATAAAATCATTTTAAAAAACCAAAATAATTTCAAACCCGTTTTTCTCCAATTTTCTAATGTAGGGATTCATTTTACCCTAATTTCCATATATTTAATTTTTGGAGAAAATAATTTGAATAAAAACCAAAATAACTCCAAATTTAAAATGATTTCAAAGGGGCGTTAAATTTGGTTTCTTTGAAACTTCCAACTCATATTTCATGTAATTTGAGGAAGTCATTTTATCTTCTCTCGTGAAAATCATTGAGTTGCATAAAGTTTCTGAGTTGGAAAAATTTCCAAATGAAATTCAAATATTTTCAAAAACCCGTTTCATTTATTTAAATGGAAGAAGTCATGTCATCTTCTCTCTAGGGTTTTGTATTTGAAAATAATTTGAATTCATGGAGATCATAAATGCAAAATGAAAGTTTGGGAAAGTCCTTTTATTCCTTCTCATTTAACTTTCAAAAGTTTCAATTTCACTCACTTTCAGTCAATCAATCACACAACAATCAAACAAACAATCAAAACTATTTATTTATTATAACATTCCCAAAAATTAGAAATTTGGGATGTTACACCTGTTGGGGAACGTAGTAATTTCAAAAAAATTCCTACGCGCATGCAAGATCATGGTGATGCATAGCAACAAGAGGGAAGAGTGTGTCCACGTACCCTCATAGACCGAAAGCGGAAGCGTTAGCACAACGCCGTTGATGTAGTCGTACATCTTCACGATCCGACCGATCAAGCATCGAACGTACGACACCTCCGAGTTCTGCACACGTTCAACTCGATGATGTCCCTCGAACTCCGATCTACCCAAGATTTGAGAGAGAGTTCCATCAGCACGACGGTGAGGTGACGATGATGATGTTCTACCGATGCAGGGCTTCGCCTAAGCACCGCTACGATATGGCCGAGGTAGATTATGGTGGAGGGGGGCACCGCACACGGCTAAGAGATCCAAGGGATCAATTGTTGTGCCTCCAAGGGGTGCCCCTCTCTCCGTATATAAAGGAGTGGAGGAGGGAGACGGCCGACCCTCTCTATGGCGCGCCCTAGGGGAGTCCTACTCCCACCGGGAGTAGGATTCCCCATTTCCTAGTAGAACTAGGAGACCTTACAAGTAGTAGGAGGAGGAGAGAAGGAAAGGGAAAAGAGAAGAGAAGGAAGGAGGGGGCGCCGCCCCTCCCCCTAGTCCAATTCGGACTAGGCCTTGGGGGGGCGCGCAACCTCTCCTCTCTCTTTCCCCTAAAGCCCAATAAGGCCCATCTACTCCCCGGCGAATTCCCGTAACTCTCCGGTACTCCAAAAAATACCCGAATCACTCGGAACCTTTCCGATGTCCGAATATAGTCGTCCAACATAACGATCTTTACGTATCGACCATTCGAGACTCCTTGCCATGTCCCCGATCTCATCTAGGACTCCGAACTACCTTTGATACATCAAAACACAAAAACTCATAATACCGATCCTCACCAAACTTTAAGCGTGCGGACCCTACAGGTTCGAGAACTATGTAGACATGACCGAGACACGTCTCCGGCCAATAACCAATAGCGGAACCTGGATGCTCATATTGGCTCCTACATATTCTACGAAGATCTTTATCGGTCAAACCGCATAACAACATACGTTGTTCCCTTTGTCATTGGTATGTTACTTGCCCGAGATTCGATCTCGGTATCTCAATACCTAGGTCAATCTCGTTACCGGCAAGTCTCTTTACTCGTTCCGTAATACATCATCCCGCAACTAACTCATTAGTTACAATGCTTGCAAGGCTTGTAGTGATGTGCATTACTGAGTGGGCCCAGAGATACCTCTCCGACAATCGGAGTGACAAATCCTAATCTCGAAATACGAAAACCCAACAAGTACCTTTGGAGACACCTGTAGAGCACCTTTATAATCACCCAGTTATGTTGTGACGTTTGGTAGCACACAAAGTGTTCCTCCGGTAAACGGGAGTTGCATAATCTCATAGTCATAGGAACATGTATAAGTCATGAAGAAAGAAATAGCAACAAACTAAACGATCAAGTGCTAAGCTAACGGAGTGGGTCAAGTCAATTACATCATTCTCCTAATGATGTGATCCCGTTAATCAAATGACAACTCTTTTTCTATGGCTAGGAAACATAACCATCTTTGATCAACGAGCTAGTCAAGTAGAGGCATACTAGTGACACTTTGTTTGTCTATGTATTCACACATGTATCATGTTTCCGGTTAATACAATTCTAGCATGAATAATAAACATTTATCATGATATAAGGAAATAAGTAATAACTTTATTATTGCCTCTAGGGCATATTTCCTTCAATCTCCCACTTGCAGTAGAGTCAATAATCTAGTTCACATCACCATGTGATTTAACACCAATAGTTCACATCACCATGTGATTAACACCCATAGTTCACATCATCATGTGACCAACACCCAAAGGGTTTACTAGAGTCAATAATCTAGTTCACATCGCTATGTGATTAACACCCAAAGAATACTAAGGTGTGATCATGTTTTGCTTGTGAGAGAAGTTTAGTCAATGGGTCTGCCACATTCAGATCCGTATGTATTTTGAAAATTTCTATGTTAACAATGCTCTGCACGGAGCTACTCTAGATAATTGCTCCCACTTTCAATATGTATCCAGATTGAGATTTAGAGTCATCTGGATCAGTGTCAAAACTTGCATCGATGTAACCCTTTACGACGAACGTTTTGTCACCTCCATAATCGAGAAACATATCCTTATTCCACTAAGGATAATTTTGACCGCTGTCCAGTGATCTACTCCTAGATTACTATTGTACTCCCTTACCAAAATCAGGGCAGGGTATACAATAGGTCTGATACACATCATGGCATACTTTATAGAACCTATGGCTTAGGCATAGGGAATGACTGTCATTCTCTCTCTATCTTCTGCCGTGGTCGGGCTTTGAGTCTTACTCAATTTTACACCTTGGAACACAGGCAAGAACTCTTTCTTTGACTGTTCCATTTTGAAGTACTTCAAAGTCTTGTCAAGGTATGTACTTATTGAAAAAACTTATCAAGCGTTTGATCTATCTCTATAGATCTTAATGCTCAATATGTAAGCAGCTTCACCGAGGTCTTTCTTTGAAGAACTCCTTTCAAATACTCCTTTATGCTTTCCAGAAATTTCTACATCATTTCTGATCAACAATATGTCATTTACATATACTTATCAGAAAGGCTGTAGTGCTCCCACTCACTTTCTTGGAAATACAGGCCTCATCGCAAGTCTGTATAAAACTATATGCTTTAATCAACTTCATCAAAGCGTATATTCCAACTCCGAGATGCTTGCACCAGTCCATAGATGGATCACTGGAGCTTGCACATTTTGTTAGCACCTTTAGGATCGACAAAACCTTCTGGTTGCTTCATATACAACTCTTCTTTAAGAAATCCATTAAGGAATATAGTTTTGACATTCATTTGCCAAATTTCATAAAATGTGGCAATTTGCTAACATGATTCGGACAGACTTAAGCATCGCTAAGAGTGAGAAAATCTCATCGTAGTCAACACCTTGAACTTTGTCAAAACCTTTTTCGACAAGTTTAGCTTTGTAGATAGTAACACTACTATCAGCGTATGTCTTCCTCTTGAAGATCCATTTATTTTCTATGGCTTGCCGATCATCGAGCAAGTCAACCAAAGTCCACACTTTGTTCTCATACATGGATCCCAAGTCAGATTTCATGGCCTCAAGCCATTTCGCGGAATCTGGGCTCATCATTGCTTCCTCATAGTTCATAGGTTCGTCATGGTCAATTAACATCACCTCCAGAACAGGATTACGGTACCACTCTAGTGTGGATCTTACTCTGGTTGACCTACGAGGTTTGGTAGTAACTTGATCTAAAGTTACATGATCATCATCATTAGCTTCCTCACTAATTGGTGTAGGAGTCACAGAAACAAATTTTTGCGATGAACTAATTTCCAATAAGGGAGCAGGTACAACTACCTCATCCAGTTCTACTTTCCTCCCACTCACTTCTTTCGAGAGAAACTCCTTCTCTAGAAAGGGTCCATTCTCAGCAACAAATATCTTGCCTTCGGATTTGTGCTAGAAGGTGTACCCAACAGTTACTTTTGGGTATCCTATGAAGACACACTTTTCCGATTTGGGTTTGAGTTTATCAGGATAAAACTTTTTCACACAAGCATCACAACCCCAAACTTTAAGAAACGACAACTTTGGTTTCTTGCCAAACCACAGTTCATATGGTGCCGTCTCAACAGATTTAGATGGTGCCCTATTTAACGTGAATGCAGCTGTCTCTAATGCATAACCCCAAAATGATAGTGGTACATTGGTAAGAGACATCATAGATTGCACCATATCTAATAAAGCATGGTTACGATGTTCGGACACACCATTACGCTATGGTGTTCCGGGTGGCGTGAGTTGTGAAACTATTCCGCATTGTTTCAAATGAAGACCAAACTCACAACTCAAATATTCTCCTCCACGATCAGATCGTAGAAACTTTATTTTCTTGTTACGATGATTTTCCACTTCACTCTGAAATTCTTTGAACTTTTCAAATGTTTCAGACTTATGTTTTTTCAAGTAGATATACCCATATCTGCTCAAATCATCTGTGAAGGTCAGAAAATAATGATACCCGCCGCGAGCCTCAACACTCATCGGACCTCATACATCAGTATGCGTTATATCCAATAAGTCAGTTGCTCACTCCATTGTTCCGGAGAACGGAGTCTTAGTCATTGTCGGCGTCAAAACCGGTGGATCTCGGGTAGGGGGTCCCTAACTGTGCGTCTAAGGTGGATGGTAATAGGAGGCAGGGGACACGATGTTTACCCAGGTTTGGGCCCTCTTGATGGAGGTAATACCCTACGTCCTGCTTGATTGTTCTTGATGATATGAGTATTACAAGAGTTGATCTACCACGAGATCGTAGAGGCTAAACCCTAGAAGCTAGCCTGTGGTATGATTGTATGTTGTCCTACAGACTAAACCCTCCGGTTTATATAGACACCAGAGGGGGCTAGGGTTACACAGAGTCGGTTACAAGGGAGGAGATCTACATATCCGTATTGCCAAGCTTGCCTTCCACACCAAGGAACGTCCCATCCGGGCACGTGACGAAGTCTTCAATCTTGTATCTTCATAGTCCAACTGTCCGGCCAAAGGATATAGTCCGGCTGTCCGGAGACCCCCTAATCCAGGACTCCCTCAGTAGCCCTTGAACCAGGCTTCAATGACGATGAGTCTGGCGCGCAGTTTTGTCTTCGGCATTGCAAGGCGGGTTCCTCCTCCAAATACACCATAGAAGATCTTGGACCCAAGGATAGTGTCCGGCCCTGCAAATTTTTTTCCACATACCACCATAGAGAGAAAAATATTTCCACAAATCTAATCTGCTGACGTGTTTTGACAGCACGATGTCATGTCATGGCCCGGTCATTATCCGAACCATTTTTCCCAACCAGCACTACACATATTGCGAGGCGGTTTTCTTGACACGTCTTGTTGAAGCAGAGATCGTGTCCCCCTCATTACGGGATTCTCATCAATACGGACATGGGTAACCCACTCGTGCCTGTTGGTATGACTCCTCGATTTTAGGCAAGTCAAAAACGGCCGCGAGGAGGACGCTTGATATTCACCCTCTTTATAAAGATGCCAAGGCCTGTCCTTTTTTCCTCTCGTGCTCAATCGAATCCTTCCCCCGCCTCGAGTTCCAACACCCAAGGCTCAGGTCAGGCGCTTCGGACCTTCAACCATGTTCGGTCCAACCTCCAAGGTCGGTGGATGCCTTCCTCTGTCACAGAGAAGGACATCAAGAAGCTGAGAGAAGCCAGGTATCTGACCGGCGAAATCTGGCATAGGCTGCCTGCTTGAGGGCAGGTCATTCCCACTCCCCAACCTGGCGAGAGCGTGGTATTCATCTCTCACTTCCTTCAAGGGATACACCTTGCTCTAGATCCCTTCGTTAGGGGGCTCATGTTCTATTACGGGCTGGATTTCCATGACCTGGCCTCGGATTCCCTCCTTCAAATCATGTCGTTCATCGTCGTGTGTGAGGCCTTCCTCCGCATTACCCCACACTTCGGCCTGTGGCTCAAGACCTTCAATGTACAACCGAAGATGATTGAGGGGCGACACACAGAGTGCGGAGGTGCTATAATAAGCAGGAATACTGATGTTCCATGGCCAGAGGGTTCCTTTTTAGAGGTTTCCAGTTTATGGCAGCGGGAGTGGTTCTATATCACCGCTCCCCGAAGTACCAAGTGGGTAGCCGCCCCTGCCTTTCGCTCGCCCCCCCACCACAACTGACGTCATGGGTCAACAAGGGGCTGGACTGGGGGCCAGTAAATGATGTGCTGATATTGCAGAGTCGCATCAGAGATCTCCTCGAGAGATACGTCAGCCTGGTCACAGTGATGCAAGTCATGCTAGTTCGTCAGGTCCCGCCTTGCAAACGTAGACCTCTCCGTATGTGGGAGTTCAACCCGGAGGGACTGCGAATCATTCAACACTTCCTCGGCATGACGCTCGAGGAGATGTACAAGTTGTTCTTGAGACCACAAATAAAGTGTCCGGACACCACCGAGGATGTGGGTCTAAGCTGTAATCGCCTGGATACCCAAGTAAGTAATCCCACGGCCAAACACACTATTTTTCTTATTTATCATAATCACCATTCTAAAGAAGTCGCTCTTCGACTAGGATTGGGTAACAAAGGCAAAGATGATCAGGTGTCCGACCCCCCATCCCGAAGGTGCAGCAAACCCAGTACTGGCCAGGATGCTCGAGCCGGCGCCTTATCCGGTGCCCTTAGGGGAAGATGAAGGGGGGAATAAAGAGGCTGAAAGCAGACCTCACTCATTATCCATCCAAACCGGGGGAATTAGCGCCTCCATGAAGGAGGGTACCCAGGGAGAAGGATTTGAAATTCCCTCTCCCCAAGGAAGGAAGAGGACTACCTCTGAAGACCCGAAAAGAATGGTTTCCAAACAGGGAAGAAATCTTCGCCAGAGGGTCTTGCCTCGAAGGGCACTCTTGCCGCACAGCGCCTGCAAGGGGATCAGCCCTCTACCGAGCTATAAGTAATCAAAAAGTACTTAATAGTGAAAATATCCTATCTTGCTTCTGAAGACACTAACCGAAGCTTATATCTTGTAGTTCAGATCGTAGCCCTTCTCGACAGAGTTCGTCTTCGGGGGATCTTCTTCCGGAGATGATGGAGAGTGAAACACCTCCCTTGCCACCCCGCCTCATGAGGCGGGCGACCCTGAAGTGTCGTCGCGGAGGGTTTCTCCTAATCCACCAAGGCCAGAGGGTAATCCTTTGACCACCCGGAGTCCTCAGTATTCGGCTCCTAAAGAGAGCGACAGAAAGAGTCCGGGACTATACAGTGTGTGGTCGGATGTACTGAAGGATCTTTTGGAGCAAGCGGCCATCTCAGAAGCGCATCGTATGCTAATGGGTACGGTGATTGAAAGGATTTCATTCACCGAAAGCGAGTTGCATGAAGTTTTTATGAGTCTGCTGAAAGGCTTTGAGGTACGCGAAATAGTGTATGTTTTTGGTAGTACCGCACATGTTAGGTGTGCCCTATGTAGATAGTAGCCCCTGAGACTCTAGTTGCCGTCGAAAACGGCGGCAAATAGAGGATCATAGTCCCAGGTAATAACCAGACCGCCTTTATGTGTAGGTGGCTGAAGCTCCGGTGGCTAGCCGGACTGATGGGTTTGCTGAGCTAAAGCGGCAACTTGATGCGGCAGATGCCGACATCGTGCTTGTCAACAAGCGGCTTGACGAGGCACAGGGTAAGTGATTTCTCCGGTGATCAACACATAGTAAGAGGAGCATGATGCCAGTATCTTTAATATGTTGTGAATGTAGATGGAGCTGCCACCATGGAGTCCCTTCGGGCGGAGCTTGCCCAAGCCAAGAAACAAGCAAGGAAAAGCGATGTGGCCGCCCTAAAGGCGGTCGAAGAGCTGAGGGCCGAACAGGCCGCGCATTGCCAGAGCAAGGAAAAAATAGCCAAGATGGCCATTGAGTTGAAGGATGCCGCTGACCGTTACTAGCTTCTTGAAAAAGAAATCCGAGCGAAGGCGACGGACCTGGGGAAGGCCATGGTAGCAGCCAAGGAAGCCCGCCTCCAAAATCAGAGCGACGAAGGAGGAGCTGCGTCAAGCTACGGATATCGTGGTTGGGAAGCCCTTCTTGTTGAGGACTAAGTTCGGGGATCCGAAGTATGCTCCTCTTGATCAACTATGGAGTTCTGCGGACGCCTACGTGGATTTGGCAGCAAGTGCTGCTGATGCGGCCGAGTACTTCAAGGATCAAAACGATCGTGAAGTGGAAAAGCTGTTCTGGTCACAATTCCATGCTCTAGTGCGTCCACTGCTGTTGAATGAGAGAATGGCCGAGTGGGCCGGGAGGGCCAAGGCCGAATAGCTACTTTAGTTTAGTGCAACAATTCCTTGGTGTTCTGCCGCACATCGACGCTATGAAGAGGTCGGCGTGCATAGAGGGTGCGCGTATGGCATTTGCCCGTGTCAAAACATACTGGGCAGAGATGGAGGCCACCACTATTGCAACACAGGGTTCGGCCATGGGCTGAGTGGCTGCCGAGCACTACTTTGAAGAGGTTCTTGAAGGCGCTCGTTCAATAGAGGCTCAGCGCTCGAAGAATATTATGTTCTAGTGACATGTATTCCCATTGTAAAAACAATGTTTTATTGAATTGTAAAGGCTGTGTTTATACTTTTGCCTGAAAGTATTATGATGCCTCCTGTGCGGCCATTTATGTATATATGTATATAACCTGAAAGTTTACAGTCACCAGCTTCCGCCCCCATGCATATAATGCGGGGGTGTTTGCAAAAAACGCGTATTCACACTTGATCCAACGTCTTGGTCCATGAAGGAGGTGGTAGCGCAGTGAACGAGGCAATCGGACTATATTGCTTTAACACTTTCACTTAGCCATAGGAATTTGACCGTGGGGCTACTATATGGCCCCTGGTACTTCTGCGCTCGTCCGAATACGGGGTGCGTACGTACATGACCAGGAAATGACCCTTCATTAATGCGGAGGAATCCCGAAGATTCCGCTGAGTCATCGAGTGGTTGACTAGTCTCGCGCTACATCATGACAGTCAGTTTTCGGCTTTCTCTACTGAGGTGCTCATCCGGATGAACTAGGGCACAATCGCAGTAGTTCTCCCTGTGCTACCTTAGCCGATATAGCGGAACATAAGGTACCAAAACATGGGAGCCGGGCAAACCCAACATTTGACCAAAGACATCATTCAGAGCTGATGCATATAAGGCCAAACTCGCAACACCGAACACTCCCTAAGGTATTCGGTCTTTATAACATATACCAGGCTGAATAATGCCCCTTAATAATAAACCCCGAGTGTCTAGGTACGTGCAATGTCCTGACGTGGCCACATGCCAATAACGTCAGTATCCTTCTCGGTTGTATTGGGTATCCGGAGGATGTGAACAACAAGAGACAGTAAAAAAGGTTTACGTAGGGTCTTAATCTGAAAAGAAACCTTTGAGAGGGTCCCTGCTGCACGTCTGCGCCTGTATCTCCATTTTGCCGTGTCCTGGATGGGTGTAGCATGATTGTCATCTGTAAAAAAGAGAAGAACTTAGGTGAAAGTTGCTGTGCCAGAAAATTGGTTATTATCAATAAACCATAAAAATACAAGATAATCAAGTTGAGCCGGACTAACCCTGATTACACGCGGGAAGCCCCTTGTACCGTCTAGGAGGGTTTGACTATCAAACACTTCTCATGTATATGTAATGGTGCACCGGACTCGTCTTACCGTGTCCGTGGTCTTGACGACCTGTCATTGTTTCTGGTTGGTGAGGCCCTCTAGTGCCCGACCGTTAAAGCCGCCGCACATTCTTCCGCGCGTAGAGAATGCTCAATGTTTCTGCTAACTGTGATGGTGCCACGTGGACCGGTCATCTTAAGCTTGAGAGAAGCGTAATGCGGTATTGCATTGAAATGAGCGAAGGCCGTTCTTCCGAGTAGTGCTTGATAGCCGCTTCAGAATGGAGCGATGTAGAAAGTTAACTCTTCGCTTCGGAAGTTGTCGGGAGAACCTAATACAACCTCTAGTAATAGAGAGCCCGTACAGCGGGCCTCTAGGCCTGGTATTACCCCCTTGAAGGTAGTATTACTGTGGCTTATTGTTGTCGAGTCTATCCCCATTTTGCGGAATGTGTCCTGATATATCAAATTTAGACCACTTCCGCCGTCCATGAGGACTCGTGTGAGATGGTATCCGTTTATTATTGGTTCTAACACCAAGGCAACCAATCCTTCGTGCCGGATGCTTGTCGTGTGATCCCTGCGATCAAAAGTGATCGGGCAGGCCGACCAGGGGTTGAACCTAGGGGTGACGGGCTCTATGGCACGTGTGTCTCGGAGTGCATGTTTTCTTCTCCTCTTCGTCACATGGATCATGTTTACTGTTTTAACCTCTGGTGGGAATTTTTTCTGTCCTCCAATGCTTTGCTGGCGAGGTTTGTCCTCGTCTTCGCTTGGCGTCTCCCCCCTTTATGTTCGGCGTTTAGCTTACCGACCTGCTTGAAGACCCAACATTCTCTGTGGGTGTGATTTGCAGGTTTATCAGGGGTGCCATGAATCTGACATAGTTTGTCAAGAATCCTATTTAGGCCAGATAGTTCGTCTCTCCTGCCTTTGAAAGGCTTTTTCCGCTGGCCTGGTCGAGAGCCCCTGAATCCGGCGTTTACCGCCGTATTGTCTGGGCTATCTTCTTTATTTTGACGCTTGTTTTTATTGCGTCGTGTTTTTCCATTGCCATCCCTAACTTCGGATGTGCTTGGGTCGCTGGTGCTACTGCGGGCTAGCCAGCTATCTTCGCCCACACAAAAGCGGGTCATGAGGCTTGTCAGGGCTGCCATTGTTCTCGGTTTTTCTTGGCCGAGGTGTCTGGCGAGCCATTCGTCTCGGACGCTATGCTTGAAAGCTGCTAGGGCTTCGGCGTGCGGACAGTCGACGATTTGGTTCTTCTTAGTGAGAAACCTGTTCCAAAGCTTTCGGGCTGACTCTCCGGGCTGTTGTATTATATGACTTAAATCGTCTGCATCCGGAGGTCGAACATAGGTCCCTTGAAAATTAGCCCGAAAGGCGTCCTCGAGCTCCTCCCAACTTACAATTGAGTTTTCGGGGAGGCTTTTCAGCCAGTGCCGAGCTTGTACTTTAAGCTTGAGGGGCAAGTATTTGATGGCATGGAGATCGTCTCCGCGAGCCATATGGATATGGAGGATAAAGTCCTCAGTCCAGACCCCAGGGTCTATGGTCCCGTCGTACACCTCTATGTTCACTGGTTTGAATCCTTCTGGGAATTCGTGATCCAGCACCTCATCGGTGAAACATAGGGGGTGTGCGGCACCCCTGTATTTGGATGTACCATGGCGTTCGAACGGTTGTAGTATTCAGTTTTGATTTTGTGCCGGAGCGTGCTTCCTAGATCCATAGATGGATCTGGTCGTACTGGATTTTTGGCGCAAGTCCTCACGTAGGTCGTGTGTTGACTTGTGTGCGACCTTGTTAGCCACTCTATCGCGGTCACAAGGTTGTTGTTCTGGCCGGTTGGCTGTTTCATTTTTCGGCTGTGTGGCCTCATCGTCGAATTCAGGTAATAGCTTGCGCTTTGGATAGTTCTTTGTGTGGTAACTTTCACCATACTTTTCTTCGTTGTTGAGCACTTTGTTCCACCTGCTGTTGAGCGTATTTTGTGTGGCCTTAAGCCTTTTCTTCTGCTTCTTCAGACTCTTCGTTGTGGCAATAAGCCTTCTGCGGAGGTTCTCTTGCTCTAAGTGCGTTTCCGGGATGATGTGTGCATCTTCGTCCGGACTGTTTTCTTCCCCAGAGGGGGTTTGATGAGGTTTATCCTCGGTGTCGCCGTGTTCGGATGTCGGATCCGTACTATGTTTGCCGCTTGCAGCTTCGTCGTGCTCTGCCGTCGGGGCAATGTGGTCATCGTTTCCTCTGGAGTCGACTGGAGTGTTATTTTCTCTTGCGCTGTTATCGCTGTTTTTGCTATGGAGGGACTTAGGGCGGCGCCGCTGACGTCGACGCTTGGGTTGCTTCTTGGAGGGGCCATCCTCCGCTGTCTCTTCGTCATTGCCTTCTTTGGGTGTATCCACCATGTATATGTCATGTGATGAGGTGACGGTCTAGCGCCATGTGGGTGGTGGTTCCTGTTCGTCTCTTGCATCGTCGTCCATACTGTCGATATCTTTGGAGTCGAAATCGAGCATGTCGATTAAATCGTCGACAATGGCTACTAAGTGGGTGGTGGGTGGGCAGCAAATTTCTTCGTCGTCCGCATCCCATTCTAGCTGGACATAGTTCGGCTGAGGTTCTTCTGACAAGGAGAGAGACCTTAATGAATTTAGCACATCGCCAAAAGGCGAGTGCTGAAAGATATCCGCGGAGGTGAACTCCATGATCGGCGCCCAGTCGGATTCGACGGGCACGGATGCAAGCGGCTCGGAGTCCATGGCCGCAGATGAATCCAGTGGTTTGGCGACATGGCTCTCGTAAGGGGTGAAGTTAGTATCCGGCTCTATTGCCACTGAGAGTGCGGCCTCCGAGGCGGGGTCTATCCCTCCGTTCCCGGATGGCGCGATTTGCTCCGGATTTACGGCCGGAGTAGCTGCAGATGCGATCTCCCGAATATTGTCCGATGATAGAGTTACATCATTCTCGTCGTGACTGTGCGGTGCACCTGACATGGGCTCGAATCGATCGAAGATCAAGTCTCCGCGGATGTCGAAAGTGTAGTTTAAGTTTCCGAACCTGACCTGATGGCCAGGGGCATAGCTCTCGATCTGCTCCAGATGGCCAAGCGAATTGGCCCGTAGTACAAAGCCGCCGAATACGAAGATCTGTCCGGGGAGAAAAACCTCACCCTGGACCGCATCGTTACCGATGATCGAAGGGGCCATCGAGCCTTATGGTGACGGCACAGTGGAACTCTCAATGAAAGCACCAATGTCGGTGTCAAAACCGGCGGATCTCGGGCAGGGGGTCCCGAACTGTGCGTCTAAGGCGGATGGTAACAGGAGGCAGGGGACACAATGTTTATCCAGGTTCGGGCCCTCTTGATGGAGGTAATACCCTACGTCCTGCTTGATTGTTCTTGATGATATTAGTATTACAAGAGTTGATCTACCACGAGATCGTAGAGGCTAAACCCTAGAAGCTAGCCTATGGTATGATTGTATGTTGTCCTATAAACTAAACCCTCCGGTTTATATAGACACCGGAGGGGGCTAGGGTTACCCAGAGTCGGTTACAAGGGAGGAGATCTACATATCAGTATTGCCAAGCCTGCCTTCCATGCCAAGGAAAGTCCCATCCGGACACGGGACGAAGTCTTCAATCTTGTATCTTCATAGTCCAATAGAACGGCCAAAGGATATAGTCCGGCTGTCCGGAGACCGCCTAATCCAGGACTCCCTCAGCCATCTTTGCCCATGAGTCATGGTTCACAAGCATCTACTGATTCATTAATCAAGTGATTCCAAAATCCCATCAGCATGGATTTTCTTCATGCGCTTTACACCAATATGACCTAAACGGCAGTGCCACAAATAAGTTGCACTATCATTATTAACTTTGCATCTTTTGGCTTCAATATTATGAATATGTGTATCACTACGATCGAGACCCAACAAACCATTTTATTGGGTGTATAACCATAGAAGGTTTTATTCATGTAAACAGAATAACAATTATTCTCTAACTTAAATGAATAACCTATTGCAATAAACATGATCAAATCATATTCTTGCTCAACGCAAACACCAAATAACATTTATTTAGGTTCAACACTAATCCCGAAAGTATAGGGAGTGTGCGATGATGATCATATCATTCTTGGAACTACTTCCAACACACATCGTTACTTCACCCTTAACTTGTCTCTGTTCATTCTGCAACTCCTGTTTCAAGTTACTACTCTTAGCAACTGAACTAGTATCAAATACCGAGGGGTTGCTATAAACACTAGTAAAGTACACATCAATAACATGTATATCCAATATACCTTTGTTCACCTCGCCATCCTTCTTATCCACCAAATACTCAGGGCATTTCCGCTTCCAGTGACCAGTCCCTTGGAAGCAGAAACACTTAGTCTCAGGCTTAGGTCCAGACTTGGGTTTCTTCACTTGAGCAGCAACTTGCTTGCCATTCTTCTTGAAGTTCCTCTTTCTTTCCCTTTGCCCTTTTCTTGAAACTAGTGGTCTTGTTAATCATCAGCACTTGATGCTCTTTGATTTCTACCTTCATCGATTTCATCATCACGAAAAGCTCGGGAATCATTTACGTCATCCCTTGCATACTATAGTTCATCACGAAGTTCTACTAACTTGGTGATGGTGACTAGAGAATTCTGTCAATCACTATTTAATCTGGAAGATCAACTCCCACTTGATTCAAGCGATTGTAGTACCCAGACAATCTGAGCACATGCTCAATGCTTGAGCTATTATCCTCCATCTTTTAGCTATAGAATTTGTCGGAGACTTCATATCTCTCAACTCGGGTATTTTCTTGAAATATTAACTTCAACTCCTGGAACATCTCATATGATCCAAGACGTTCAAAATGTCTTTGAAGTCCCGATTCTAAGCTGTTAAGCATGGTGCACTAAACAATCAAGTAGTCATTTTCGGTGTCAAAACCGGCGGATCTCGGGTAGGGGGTCCCGAACTGTGCGTTTAAGGCGGATGATAACATGAGGCAGGGGACACAATGTTTACCCAGGTTCGGGCCCTCTCGATGGAGGTAATACCCTACTTCTTGCTTGATTGATCTTGATGATATGAGTATTACAAGAGTTGATCTACCACGAGATCGTAGAGGCTAAACCCTAGAAGCTAGCCTATGATTATGATTGTTATTGTCCTACGGACTAAACCCTCCGGTTTATATAGACACCGGAGGGGGCTAGTGTTACATAGAGTCGGTTACAAGGGAGGAGATCTACATATCCGAATTGCCAAGCTTGCCTTCCACGCAAAGGAGAGTCCCACCCGGACACGGGACGAAGTCTTCAATCTCGTATCTTCATAGTCCAACAGTCCGGTCAAAGGATATAGTCCGGCTATCCGAGGACCCCCTAATCCAGGACTCCCTCAGTAGCCCCCGAACCAGACTTCAATGACGTTGAGTCCGGAGCACAGATTGTCTTCGGCATTGCAAGGCAGGTTATTCTCCAAATTCCGAATACCCGTCGAGTAGTGTTCGGCTTTCCATAAATGTTGTACTCCTCGGCTTCTGCGCTTTAATAATGGCTATCTTCCACGTGTCGAGCGAATGTGAGAAGTCGGGGCATTTTTACATTTGCCACCCTAACCCTGTGAGTAAATCGCCTATTTAAAGAGTCGGGGATCTTCAGATCAGATCACACCATCCTCCCACAGCGAGTATCCATCGGAGCGTGCCCGGAAAAGCCCATCCTATCATGGCCGGCCATCATAGCTCCTCTTCTCGCTCCCGCAGCACTAAGCCAGGCAATTGGGAGAAGTGTTCCGTCCCTTACAGCCAATTAGTAGAGTTACAGACCCAGGGGTTTCTCCCTCCTGCGTATATGGTCCTCGTCCGAGCCGGACTGGCCACTTATAATGGCAGGGAGCAAGTGGAGAGCTTCCCCAACCCGTCCATGGGGGAGCGGGTATGCCTTATCCCTTACTTATTGAGGGGACTCGGGTTTCCAATCCAACCGTTCCTCCGCGGGCTCCTGGAGTTCTACGGCCTCCAGCTGCATAACTTTACTCCCGCCTCCATATTACACATTGCCGGCTACGTCGCATTTTGCGAGCTCTTTCTGGGCTGCGAAGCTCATTTCGAGCTATGGAAAAGGCTATTCTGCCTCGTACCCCGTACACAGAAGGAGTCAATATACCAAGTGGGCAGAGCCGAAATATGGCGCATCGCCGGGACCGGATACCTGTCCGGTACCCCGAAGAAGTCATCCGAGGCTGGCCTTCGGAGTGGTTTTATATGGAGGACGTCCCCCTTCTGGACCCTATTCGGATGGGCTTTCCTGAGTTTAATAATGCCCCTTTGAAGAAACGCCGCAGCCGGCGTCCTCCGAGCCCCCAGGAGGAAAATAACAGAGAGGTCCTTTACCTGATGGGCAGGATAGAAACGCCGGCCAAATCAGGACTGACAATAGTCGAGGTTATGTCAATATGTATAATGCGGGGGGTGCAGCCACTTCAGTATCGGGGGAAACCCATGTGGCACTTCAATGGAGAAGACGATGCCACCCTCTACGGCCGTAAAGGTCTGGACTCCGCCGCCGCTCTAGCGAAAGTACTATCCGATTATACAAATGAGAGGAAGAGGAGTTCATCCGTATCAAGCCACGGGATGGATTCTCCATGTACAACCCCCCAAACTAGGTGAGTTGCTACCTTTCACTCCAGATCTTCCCGCATTCTTCATTATAAGTATTTACCTTGCTATTTCATAGCAGGAACTGCGAAAAGCTGTGAGGGAGGTCCATAGCCCGGCTCCACAGCTAGAGGACCTTGACCGGGCCCTTGACCCGGACTCGAAGAAGATCCAGACATATTCGTGGAACTCATTGACATGACGTTCTATCAGTTGAGCTGCGACGGTGTCTTGGTGGCTATCATAGCCGATTATCCGGGCCTGCTCCCTACATCGCATGTAAGTAAAACCGGAGTCCCAACTTCTGAGAAGGATCCCTTTTTTGTCCTTCACCCATCACACGCATATGGTGTCCTACAGGGAAGGCCCTCGGGACGCCACGCCAAACCCGCAGTGACTCACTAGCAAGGGGCACCGAAACCGGACAGGCTTAAAAGGAAGGCGGTCAGGGCTGAGACGCCGTCGCAGAGGTATGAAAAAACCCTGCTCCGTGGTTTGTCATCTTTAAAATATAATAACGTCCATGGTTCCCGGCAGAAAAAACGCTCGCCGGACCGTGCCCGGAGAGCCTGTCAGCCATGCCTCTACCAGCCGAACTCCAGAGCCGGACTTAGGGGCAGATGCTAACGTGGGGACAACACCAGATGTTCCTCCTACAAAGGATGCGGATAGGTTGTCCGCTACAAATTCTGAAGTGGAGAGTGCCATGAATCACAGGCGCCGCCAGGCCATACTCCGCGACCCTGGTTTCTCTGAAGAGGCGTTCAATGCCTTCAAGTCAGGAGACGCGTACATCGAAGCTGCTCAAAATGGTCTTGCCAGAGCCACGGACCAGTATGTAAAGGATATACGGGTAAGAAAATCTGATAACTATATATATATCAGTAGCCCCTAAGACTTGAAATAGTTGACACAACTGATTTAAGGATCATTATTTGTGTAGGCTCTTACGGAGAAGAATGCCCCGTTGTCTCAAGAGGTGGAGGAGTGCAAAGCCCAGTTGCGGTCCGTAGTTGCCACAATGAAGGAGTCCGCGAAGGCCCCATCTGGTAACACTTGTTTCTATCGAAAAGAAGGATATGTACCGGTTCGTATTCGGCATGTATGCAAATCTAACGATAGATTCTGCAGATGACCTCGGAGTGAATCCGGAGGTCGCGTGAGGGGATGAGCAACAAGCTCAACGACAGCTAGAGGCTGGCGAGCGCGTGCTTACACGGGTTAGGCAAGATAAAAATGATCTCTAAGATGCCAATACCCAGCTGGGCGTTGAACGGAAAGACATTCGGGCCCAGCTAGCTGACTCCGTAAAGGAGAATAAAAGGCTTCGATGTGGCATTTTTAGTAAGTGCTTTGACGAACTTTTATAGAGTTCGGCGAAGAAACCGACTAACAGAGTTATATCTGTAGGTATGCTGACGGGTCATCCCGCAGAGGAGATGCCCGGGTCTGCGGGTGATCTTCTGCCAGACCTCTCACAACTGCACGAACAAGTTCGATAGGTGATGTAGGTCATTGCCCAAGCCTTGCGGCCGGCCGCCTCCCTGCCAGGAGGCATGGGGGAGCTTCTAGAGATGCTCACGGGAGCGCGATGGTGCTTCCGATTATGGAAGATATCGGCCTGCCGATAAGGTGCAAGGGAAGCCTAGGCCATGGTGAAGATGCGATATACCAAGGCTGACCCAAACCACATGGCCGAGGTCGGACCTATGGGGTCTGATGGGAAAGAGATCCCCGTCAGTTTGGTGTATGACCAGGTGAAATTAGCCGCAAAGTATTCCCAAGAGGATTGTAGGCTAGACAGCCTGTTGGATGGTATAGAACAAGAATTTAGTCAGTCTAAGTGACTGTGTACTTCAAATGACATGTATTGTCCCTAGCCAGATTGTAAATCATTTGTCATGGCAGACTTTTTCGCTTCAACCTCCAGACCCGATAGTCCAGAGTGTATCCAAATACCTGCTCAGTTATATAAAAATTGGGGTACGTGTGGAAACCAGGCGTAGGGGTTATAAGTGCTTGAATAGACAAGTACCCAACTAGCTATGTTATATTACATGGATAGTATGAAACATCTTCCAGGGAGAATAGTTCCGTTAAGGGTTCCTTTCCCTGGGTATGCATGCATTAATGTGCATGTCCGGACTACGAGAAGAGACGGATGATATAAACATCTGGGGGTATGTATCACAATAAATAAAAGTCATCTTTTGTTCACCGACCGAATATTCCCTTAAGAACGCTAGCTTTCAGCTTCACCCAGTCTGAGATACACATCCGGCTGACCCACAGTAACAATCGCAGAGGTGCTCCCCTTATGCCCTAGCGGAATTAACGGGAACGTAGGGCATAAACACAAGAGCCAGGCAACCCAGCTTGGCCAAAACTTAAGTCATATCGATGCATATAATGGCGAAGAAAAGGTACATGTGGAAAAGTAACACATGTGCAAGGGGCATAGAGCCCGGAACATTGTTATATTAAGCTTCTGTATAAGAAGCCCCCAGGTATAATGAGCACGCCTAGCGTGTCAAGATTGTGTAGTCAAGACACATTTTAACCTTTTAAGGCTGTGAAGAAAAAGGGAAGAAGGAAAGAAAGAAAAGACAGATAACGGATATATAAAAAATTGACGGAGGTAAGGAGACGAACATAGAGTCCAGTACTAGGCGTAGAACCTTCGGAGTCTGGCCGCGTTCCACGGGTTTGGCTCGAGTCGATTGTCCGATGCATCCTGCAGACGGTACGCTCCACCGGTCAGAACTTTGTCAATAACGAAGGGACCTTCCCATTTGGGCTTGAGCTTGTCCTTTTTCTTCTCCGGTAGGCATAGAACGAGTTTGCCAACATTATAAGTTTTGGCCTGTACTTCTCTGCTTTGATACCGCCGAGCCTGTTGCTGATAGAATGCGGAGCGGGCTTTTGCCACGTCATGCTCCTCCTCCAGGGCGTCCAAACTGTCCTGCCGATCAAGTTCGGCTTCTTTCTCTTCGTACATGCACACTCGAGGTGAGTCATGAATTATGTCACAGGGCAGTACCGCCTCTACGCCGTACACCATAAAGAACGATGTGTATCCGGTAGTGCGATTCGGTGTGGTCCGCAGCCCCCATAGTACGGAGTCAAGCTCCTCCACCCAGTGTGTATCTGATTCCTTCAAGGATCGCACTAATCTGGGTTTAATGGCGCTCATGATAAGACCATTTGCTCGCCCGACTTGACTGTTAGTTTGTGGGTGATAGACAGAGGCATAATCGAGCTTAATGCCCATGTTGCTGCACCAATTTTTTACATCGTCGGCTGTAAAGTTCGAGCCATTATCGGTGATGATGCTGTGGGGGACGCCGTAACGGTGTACAACCCCGGATATGAAGTCTATCACTAGTCCGGACTCGGCTGTTTTAACTGGTTTGGCTTCTATCCATTTGGTGAATATATCCACCATGACTAATAGGTATTTTTTCTTGTGTCTTCCCCCTTTAAGGGGTCCGACCATATCAAGCCCCCAGACCGCAAAGGGCCAAGTAATGGGGATCATTTGGAGAGTGGTAGGTGGCATATGGCTTTGTTTTGCAAAAAGCTGGCAACCGATGCAATGTTGAACAAGGTCTTGTGCGTTTTCTCGGGCCGTCGGCCAGTAAAAACCTGTACGGAAGGCCTTGCTTACAAGGGCCCGAGCTGCGGCGTGGTGGCCGCCAAGTCCAGCATGAATTTCTGCCAAAAGTTGCCGTCCTTCCTCTTCGGAGATGCACCTTTGAAGTACTCCGGTAGCGCTTTTCTTATAAAGCTCTCCCTCGTGGACCTTGTAGGCTTTAGACCTCCGCACAATGCAACGTGCCTCATTTGGGTCATCAGGGAGTTCTTGCCTAGTTAAGTAAGCCAAAAAGGGTTCTGTCCATGGGGCGATGACAGCCATAATCACGCGGGCCAAAGATGTTATTTCGGTGGCAGAGCCTCCAATTACGTCAGATTGTTCGGGGTCTGGTGTTGTGGCCGGATCCGGACTGTTTTTGCCGGTCTCCCCTTCCCACACCACGGATGGCTTAAACAACCTTTCCAAGAAGATATTAGGTGGGACAGAATTGCGCTTAGCGCCGATGTGGGCGAGGATATCCGCCGCTTGATTTTTTCCCCGGACCAAATGGTGAAATTCAAGCCCCTCCAACTGAGCTGACATTTTGAGGACGGCGTTGCAGTACAAGCCTTGTTAAGGTCCTTGAAATTGACAGATAGGTGCCAGGATTTGTCCTTATTTGGTACCATCACTAGGTTTGCTAGCCAGTCCAGATGTTTTATTTCTCTAATGAATCTGGCCTCGAGTAACTTGGCTAGCTCTTCTCCCATGGCTTGTCGCTTAGGCTTAGAGAAACGCCGAAGAGTCTGCTTGACCGGCTTGAACCCCTTTAGAATGTTAAGGCTATGCTCGGCTAGCGTGCGTGGGATTCCTGGCATGTCTGAAGGATGCTAGGTGAAGATGTCCCAATTCTCACGCAAGAACTCCCGCAGTGCGGTGTCTGTTGTGGGGTTCAGCTGTGCCCTGATGGATGCTGTTTTTGTAGGGTCCGTTGGGTGGACCTGGAATTTGACTATTTCGTCCGCTGGTTTAAAAGAGGTGGACTTGGGTCTTTTGTCGAGTATCACGTCATCCCTGAGTGTAGCGCAGTTAGTTCTTCGGCCACCAGGGCTTCGGATAATGCCTCAATGGCTAGTGCGGTGGTTTTATTTTCGGCGCGGACTGCTATGTCAGGATCACTAGCCAGAGTGATTATTCCATTGGGCCCGGGAATTTTGAGCTTCATGTACCCGTAATGGGGTATAGCTTGGAAGATCGCGAATGCCTCCCGCCCTAAAAGGGCGTGGTATCCGCAATTAAACGGGGCCACTTGGAATGTGATTTCTTTGGACCTATAGTTCTCCGGCGTGCCGAATACCACATATAGTGTGAGTTTTCCCGCACATCATGCCTCCTGACTAGGGATGATTCCTCTGAAGGTCGTGCTGCTTTGCTCAATGCGGCTCTTGTCTATTTCCATGTTGCTAAGAGTTTCCTCATAGATAGGGTTTAATCCGCTGCCACCATCCATGAGCACTTTAGTGAGCCGGAAGCCGTCCACAATTGGACTAAGGACCAAAGCGGCTGGTGCTTAGGCTGTTTGGAATTGAGGTTCGTCACTGGCATTGAAGGTTATGGCCGTGTCATTCCATGGATTTATTGCTGCAACGTGGCAGACTTCCGCAAGGCTGCGGAGTGTTCGCTTGCGCCTATTATTTAAGGCGAAGGTCTCGAAGACTGTCAATACTGTATTGTTATTTTCCATAGGATGGTGCTATGTTGTATTATTGGTGAGGATATCCTCGCCGCTCTTGGCCAGCTGCCGGAGTATCCAACATGCTCTAAGGCTGTGTGTTGGCATGGTATCCGCTGTACTATGAATTTTGCATGGCCCATTGAGCCATCCCTCCAATACAGTTCCACGCCCTGTAGTGGGCTTTGGTTTCTTTGTAATTGAATCGGGTGACTTACGAGAGTACACCCTTTAGTTCGGATGGGGGGTTTAGTGAGAGCCGGAGGGTCCCAGAATTTTGTTTGGGTTTTCCAAGCGCTTTCCATCACACAGTACTTCCGTACTATGGCCGCCAAGTCAGCAAAGTGTGCTATGTCACGGCGACTTATGGCATTGAGAATTCCCTTGTCCATGCAATTTTTGCAAAAGAATGAAATTGCGTCTTCCTCGTGACAGTCCTAGACCTTTCTCATTACAAGGAGGAATCTGGCCCAATAGTGATGTACTGTCTCTTGGGGCTCTTGTCTAATGTGGGAAAGATCACTTGAGTCTGGGTGGGTGGGTAGATTTAGGTCCGAACCCTGACCCGATCTGAGGCCCAGGGGTGGAGGAGTTTCCGAGCTTAATAGTTCAGGGTCCGGGATGTTGCCCAATAGTCCTGGCCCGTTGTCTAATTCTAGGTTCGAAGCTTGGGCAATGTCCTCCCATGGACGGGTATCCGGCTCGGAGAGCTCGGAAATCCAGACATAGTTTGTCCTCAAAACAGAGGAAGGATCGCTACATTGGTCCTCCACCACCGCTATCTGATGGGTGACCGGAAGGGAGTTAATGTCCCTTTGGTCGGGTTTAAGCCTGATCCGATCATAGTCCGTAGCAACTCCCAGGGCGGCGATGCGATCCAAGAGCTCGTTCAAGGAATAGAGCTCTATTGGATCCATCTTCTTGGCGAATACCGAGCCGACATGGAGGCTGTTTTTGATGACCCGAGAAGTCATTGTCGGCGCGACGGCCGAACGGGCGGTCATGACGAAGCAGCCCAGTCGGAGGGTTTGGCCTACAGCCAGGGCTCCCCCCGAGGAGATGTTGTCCTTGACAACAAGACGAGCCATCCAGCCTTATCATGACGGCACAGTGGAACTATCAATGAAAGCACCAATGTCGGTGTCAAAACCGGCGGATCTCGGGTAGGGGGTCCCGAACTGTGCGTCTAAGGCGGATGGTAACAGGAGGCAGGTGACACAATGTTTACCCAGGTTCGGGCCCTCTCGATGGAGGTAATACCCTACTTCCTGCTTGATTGATCTTGATGATATGAGTACTACAAGAGTTGATCTACCACGAGATCGTAGAGGCTAAACCCTAGAAGCTAGCCTATGATTATGATTGTTATTGTCCTACGGACTAAACCCTCTGGTTTATATAGACACCTGAGGGGGCTAGGGTTACACAGAGTCGGTTACAAGGGAGGAGATCTACATATCCGAATTGCCAAGCTTGCCTTCCATGCAAAGGAGAGTCCCACCCGGACATAGGACGAAGTTTTCAATCTCGTATCTTCATAGTCCAACAGTCCGGCCAAAGGATATAGTCCGGCTGTCCAAGGACCCCCTAATCCAGGGCTCCCTCAGTCATCATATTGAGCTTAGCTAAACATTCATAATGTCTGCATCTACTCCTGCAATAGGTCCGTCACCTAGCGGTGCATCAAGGCCATAATTCTTCTGTGTAGCAATGAGGATAATCCTCAGATAACGGATCCAATCCGCATCATTGCTACTAACATCTTTCAACTTAGTTTTCTCTAGGAACATATCAAAAATAAAACAGGGGAGCTAAACGCGAGCTATTGATCTACAACATAGATATGCTAATACTACCAGGACTAAGTTCATGATGAATTAAAGTTCAATTAATCAAATTAATTAAGAACTCCCACTTAGATAGACATCCCTCTAATCATCTAAGTGATCACGTGATTCAAATCAACTAAACCATAACCGATCATCACGTGAAATGTAGTAGTTTTCAATGGTGAACATCACTATGTTGATCATATCTACTATATGATTCACGCTCGACCTTTCGGTCTCAGTGTTCCGAGGCCATATCTACATATGCTAGGCTCGTCAAGTTTAACCCGAGTATTCTGCGTGTGCAAAACTGGCTTGCACCCGTTGTAGATGGACGTAGAGCTTATCACACCCGATCATCATTTGGTGTCTGGGCACGACGAACTTTGGCAATGGTGCATACTCAGGGAGAACACTTTTATCTTTAAATTTAGTGAGAGATCATCTTATAATGCTACCGTCAATCAAAGCAAAATAAGATGCATAAAAGATAAACATCACATGCAATCAATATAAGTGATATGATATGGCCATCATCATCTTGTGCTTGTGATCTCCATCTCCGAAGGACCGCCATGATTACCATCGTCACCGGCGCGACACCTTGATCTCCATCGTCGCATCATTGTCGTCTTGCCAACTATTGCTTCTATGACTATCGCTACCGCTTAGTGATCAAGTAGAGCAATTACAGGGCGATTGCATTGCATACAATAAAGCGACAACCATATGGCTCCTGCCAGTTGCCAATAACTCCGCTACAAAACGTGATCATCTCATACAATAAATATAGGATCATGTCTTGACCATATCACATCACAACATGCCCTGCAAAAACAAGTTAGACGTCCTCTACTTTGTTGTTGCAAGTTTTACGTGGCTGCTACGGGCTGAGCAAGAACCGTTCTTACCTATGCATCAAAACCACAACGATAGTTTGTCAAGTTAGTGCTGTTTTAACCTTCTCAAGGACCGAGCGTAGCCACACTCGGTTCAACTAAAGTTGGAGAAACTGACACCCGCCAGCCACCTGTGTGCAAAGCACGTCGGTAGAACCAATCTCGCGTAAGCGTATGCGTAATGTCAGTCCAGGCCGCTTCGTCCAACAATACCGCTGAACCAAAGTATGACATTCTGGTAAGCAGTATGACTTGTATCACCCACAACTCACTTGTGTTCTATTCGTGCATATAACATCAACGCATAAAACCAGGCTCTGATACCACTATTGGGGAACGTAGTAATTTCAAAAAAATTCCTACACACACGAAAGATGATGGTGATGCATAGCAACAAGAGGGAAGAGTGTGTCCACGTACCCTCGTAGACCGAAAGCGAAAGCGTTAGCACAATGCGGTTGATGTAGTCGTACGTCTTCACGATCCGACCAATCAAGCACCAAACATATGGCACCTCCGAGTTCTGCACACGTTCAACTTGATGGCGTCCCTCGAACTCCGATCCAGCCGAGCTTTGAGGGAGAGTTTCGTCAGCATGACGACATGGTGACGATGATGATGTTCTATCGACGCAGGGCTTCGCCTAAGCACCTCTACGATATGATCGAGGTAGATTAGGGTGGAGGGGGGCACCGCACACGGCTAAGAAATCCAAGGGATCAATTGTTGTGTCTCCAAGGGGTGCCCCTCTCCCCATATATAAGGGAGTGGATGAGGGAGAGGGCCGGCCCTCTCTATGGTGCACCCTAGGGGAGTCCTACTCCCACCGGGAGTAGGATTCCCCCTTTCCTAGTAGAACTAGGAGCCCTTCCAAGTAGTAGGAGTAGGAGAGAAGGAAAGGCAAAAGAGAAGAGAACGAAGGAGGGGGCGCTGCCCCTCCCCCTAGTACAATTCAGACTAGGCCTTGGGGGCGCGTGCATCCTCTCCTCTCTCTTTCCCCTAAAGACCAATGAGGCCCATCTACTCCCCGGCGAATTCCCCTAACTCTCCGGTACTCCAAAAAATACCCGAATCACTCGGAACCTTTCTGATGTCCGAATATAGTCTTCCGATATATCGATCTTTACGTCTCGACCATTTCAAGACTCCTCGTCATCTCCCCGATCTCATCCGGGACTCCGAACTACCTTCGGTACATCAAAACGCAAAAACTCATAATACCGATCATCACCGAACTTTAAGCGTGCGGACCCTACGGGTTCGAGAACTATGTAGACATGACCGAGACACGTCTCTGGTCAATAACCAATAGCGGAACCTGGATGCTCATATTGGCTCCTACATATTCTACGAAGATCTTTATCGGTCAAACCGCAGAACAACATACATTGTTCCCTTTGTCATCGGTATGTTACTTGCCCGAGATTTGATCGTCGGTATCTCAATACCTAGTTCAATCTCGTTACCGGTAAGTCTCTTTACTCGTTCCGTAATACATCATCCCACAACTAACTCATTAGTTACAATGCTTGCAAGGCTTATAGTGATGTGCATTACTGAGTGGGACCAGAGATACCTCTCCGACAATCGGAGTGACAAATCCTAATCTCGAAATACGCCAACCCAACAAGTACCTTCAGAGACACCTGTAAAGCACCTTTATAATCACCCAGTTACGTTGTGACGTTTGGTAGCACACAAAGTGTTCCTCCGGTAAACGGGAGTTGCATAATATCATAGTCATAGGAACATGTATAAGTCATGAAGAAAGAAATAGCAACAAACTAAACGATCAAGTGCTAAGCTAACGGAATGGGTCAAGTCAATCACATCATTATCCTAATGATGTGATCCCGTTAATCAAATGACAACTCTTTGTCTATGGCTAGGAAACATAACCATCTTTGATCAACGAGCTAGTCAAGTAGAGGCATACTAGTGACACTCTGTTTGTCTATGTATTCACACATGTATCATGTTTCCGGTTAATACAATTCTAGCATGAATAATAAACATTTATCATGATATAAGGAAATAAGTAATACCTTTATTATTGCCTCTAGGGCATATTTCCTTCAACACCCACAACAGTGTATTTTGGATTAGGTTGCTTCCCGTAAAAAAATAGTCGAGACTTATTTCTTTTTGCCGACTCTTACATCCTCCTGATCCCATCACCATCGCCGCCACCAGTGCCACCGATGGCTTCTCGGGCAAGGGTGGTTAGATCCAGCGGAGTGGTCCATCTCATCCCATCTTCAGGATCCCGTCGGCCTCCTGCCTCGCCGTTGCCCGCCCTTGCCGCGCCAACGAGCAAGCTACCGCCCGCCATTGCTGCGCCAACGAGCCGGACGCCGCCCGCCATTGCCACACCGACGAGCCAACCACAGTTGCTACACCGGACACTCCTCCATTCCTCCCCACATCAACATCAACCAGGAGCGAGTTGTATGTGTCCAGCAGAAACCATCTCTCATTCAGAATTTGTTGATTAAATATTGTGATTTGAAATTCCCCCCTTCAGAATTTGGGGTGAACTTTTTCCCTTTAGGTTTAATGGTGTCATGACCCGGTCCCTGATAGGGGCCCAAATCTCTGCGCTTTCTGTGTTAGTCGCTAGATCAATAGCTGACATGCACACTCGACGATGAAATACCAAGAATACATCACATGTCATAGTATTACATTGCAGATGGGTCTTCTCACTTCACTGCGATGAGTAGCACATAATAATTTGAGAAACGGGTAGCACAGTGTTAATACATTGGTTGTACTCCTACTACTACTAGTACTAGCACCACCGTCTAGATTTAGTAGTACTACCACGTTCATCTGGATTTAGTCTAGCAATATCTAGTAATGCATGTAACAAAAAATGTACTACTCCCTTTGTAAATAAATACATGGTGTATTGTTTTATTCCTTCCGGTAGATGGCTCAAATCTGAATTCTCATCAATCAGACTACTATTGTACTCACCGAGTGCTCAGCTTTGTAAGCTACCAACAAAAAATTGCTACCAAAGACTACTATTGTACTCCCTCCGTACTAGTGCATCAGTCATGTTACGAAAACCAAATAGTAATCCCAAAACTTTTAGGCGTTGTGCATTAACTACCCACCTCGTTCCCTATTTTTTGCCACGAAAAAAGAAATCACCCAATACGAGACGTGGGGTGTGTATGCATCCAATGACTTGAGACTACTCCCTCCGTCTAGGTGTATAAGTCATCTTAGAGCAAGTGAAAAAAGAGGAGTGGGCTCAAATGCAAGAGCCTAGCTATATACGGATTCCTAGGCCGATATACAATAAATATTGAGAAAGAGAGAGAGAGAGGATGAGAAAAAGTAGTACTCTTATAGCCAGCCTTATAGCTAACCTTATTGTATGAGTGGCTACAAGTGATAGCTCCACTATGACATGGCAATATCATATAGCCAGCAGCTGGCTATAGTATTAAGTATTAACCTGTTGGTGAATGTAGTATTTCAAAAAATTTCCTACGATCATGCAAGATCTATCTAGGAGAAGCATAGCAACAAGAGTGGAGAGTGTGTCCACATACCCTCGTAGACCAAAAGTGGAAGCGTTTAGTAACGCAGTTGATGTAGTCAAACGTCTTCGCGATCCAACCGATCAAGTACCAAACACACGACACCTCCGGGATCTGCACACGTTTAGCTCGGTGACGTCCCTCGAACTCTAGATCCAGCTGAGGCCGAGGGAGAGTTTCGTTAGCACGACGGCGTGGTGATAGTGATGATGAAGTTACCGACGCAGGGCTTTGCCTAAGCACTACGGCAATATGACCGAGGTGGAATTCTGTGGAGGGGGCACTGCAGACGGCTAAACAATGAACTTGTGTGTCTGTGGGGTGCCCCCTCCCCTATATATAAAGTAGGGGAGGAGGAGGAGGGCCGGCCTCAAGGGGCGCACCCAAAGGGGGCATTCGTACTCCTAGTAGGAGTAGGTTTCCCCCTTTCCTAGTCCAAGTAGGAGAAGAAGGAAGGAGAGGGAGAGGGAGAAGCAAAGAGGGGGGCGCCGCCCCCTCCTAGTCCAATTCGAACCAGCCCATGGGGGGCGCGCTGCCACCCTTCAGGCCCTTCTCTCCTTTCCCGTATAGCCCATTAAGGCCCACTACTCCCCCCGGCGAATTCCCATAACTCTCCGGTACTCCGAAAAATACCCGAATCACTCGGAAACTTTCCGATGTCCGAATATAGCCTTCCAATATATCGATCTTCACGTCTCGACCATTTCGAGACTCCTCGTCATGTCCGTGATCTCATCCGGGACTCCGAACAACCTTCGGTACATCAAATCACATTACTCATAATACAAATCGTCATCGAACGTTAAGTGTGTGGACCCTACGGGTTCGAGAACTATGTAGACATGACCGAGACACATCTCCGATTAATAACCAATAGCGGAACCTGGATGGTCATATTGGCTCCTACATGTTCTACGAATATCTTTATCGGTCAAACCGCGTAACAACATACGTTGATCCCTTTGTCATCGGTATGTTACTTGCCCGAGATTCGATCGTCGGTATCATCATACCTAGTTCAATCTCATTACCGGCAAGTCTCTTTACTCGTTTTGTAATGCATCATCCCGTAACTAACTCTTTAGTCACATTGCTTGCAAGGCTTATAGTGATGAGTATTATCGACAGGGCCCAGAGATACCTCTCTGACAATCAGAGTGAGAAATCCTAATCTCGATCTATGCCAACACAACAAACACCATCGGATACACCTATAGAGCATCTTTATAATCACCCAGTTGCGTTGTGATGTTTGATAGCACACTAAGTGTTCCTCCGGTATTCGGGAGTTGCATAATCTCATAGTCATCGGAACATGTATAAGTCATGAAGAAAGCAATAGCAACAAACTAAATGATCATAGTGCTAAGCTAAAGGATGGGTCTTGTCCATCATATCATTCTCTAATGATGTGATCCAGCTCATCGAATGATGACACATGTCTATGGCTAGGAAACTTAACCATCTTTGATTAATGAGCTAGTCAAGTAGAGGCATACTAGGGACACTCTGTTTGTCTATGTATTCACACATATATCAAGTTTCTGGTTAATACAATTCTAGCATGAATAATAATCATTTATCATGATATAAGGAAATATAAATAACAACTTCATTATTGCCTCTAGGGCATATTTCCTTCATAACCATGCTCTTAGGTTGTGCACCGTGACCAAGACGAAGGGGAAAGCAAGAGAACTTAATGTCTTTTTGCTAATTAATAGGATTACATGCAATGAACTAACCACTGCATGTCATGTTTGGTAGTATCAAGTCATTGAAAGCATGCACAACCCACATCTCTCATTGGTTGATATGTCACGAAATAAGGAACTAGGAGGGAGTTAATGTACCATGCCTAAGTGTTTTGGAATGGAGGAGGACGCAGCTTCATTGACTTACTGCACCTGCATTTGGGTGAATGACTCGTGGGCCCAACAGGTGGCTGGCCCACCTGTCATACAGCCAAAGGCAGGTGCAGTAGAGGGCTGAGGAGTAGATGGCCAACACACACGTGAATGCAACGCAGTCTGCACTTCTCACCACCAGTCCAATCTATGAAATCCTACACACCTACACACCCTAACCAAGGGCAAGAGTGATCACTCCAATCGCAAGATCAGTTGACTAGAAGGTAGACCCATGGACGCAATGAGCGCGAGCATCAGCCGGCTGTGCCAGATGGTCCACGATGCCGACCTGCGGCCCGGCACCGAGGAACGTCTCCAGGTCGTGCTTGAGGCCACCAAGGCGAGAGGCCGCTTGGACGACAACTTCGTCTCCTTGTTCGACAAGGTCCTCGTCGGCTACCTCGACAAGTTCATTGTCGTCAAGAAGCTCACGGACGACCTTGACGTACGCATCCAGCCCATGCGCCCAGGCTCTGCAATGCCCGCCACCCTCAACAGCCTCTATGGTGACAACCTCTTCGACGCACTGGTGGCCCTTCGACTGCCCACTATCACGCCGGAGAATTTCCACCTTGAGGTCGCGCGGAGCGCCTAGTGCAGCAAGACACCATTGACATAATCACCCACGTCTATGTGCAAATTGTCCACAAGGACTACTACGTGCCAGAGGAGGAAGATAGGTCACTGGCCTTCTTGACCCGCAGGGCAACCTTGGACGACATTTTTTTAGAAGCACGTTGAGCTCGCCGCCAACACCGCTGCTCCTCACACGTCTGTTGGTGACCCGGCGCACTAGGGCGTGAGGATGTCGTTGATGGATCTATATGTATCTTTATCTTTCCATCAAATTCATGTAGTAGTATATGGTACTACTAGCAATTATCTTACCTTTTGCATCAACTTCATAATTTCCGTACGTACTCCATGCATGAACCGCGCCAGAACCAAACTTCTCATTACTCTAGGGAAAATCGCTATTTCTACCTATCGGTCGCGCCATGGAGTAGAGCCAAATTTTACAAGTTATAAGTTCAAAAGGAAATGCCTCCCGTGTTCGCATACGTTGCACCCCAACACGGTTGGTCCAGCATGCCGCTCAAGGGGGAATGCGTGCTGTGTTGCATTTTCACTTACAAGTGGGACCGCAGTTGAGCAAACCGACTATCGGCAAACCCCCATCCCTCCCACCACGTGATGGCTGAGAAAATAGGAGGGAGAAGAGATGGCTATAGCATGGACTCCAAGAAAATTGGTGTCGGATGGGACTCGTGTAGGTGGCATGTGCCGTACTGCTAGACGTGAATGCTAGTTATGGCCCATGCCACCCACTATATCGAGCCTATATGAAGGTGCTGGTTACGTAGAACAAATTTCCTGGAGTTCGTGCTCAGCCCTCCTCTATCTCTCTTCTCAGCCAGCTAGCAGACGCGCGGAGCCCATCATCTGTTTGCTCACATGCGGTCCCACATGTCAGTGAAAATGCAAGAGGACGCACAGAACCTGTAGATCTTTCACCTTGACATGCTGGTGATGAAAAACAAATCCAATAAAGATCTTCGGTGGCCGCTTTTGGAGTTACTCAAGAGTAGTAAGATTCTATTTACAGTTTAACCCAAGATGCACATCACGTGGCTTCAACTACCACTCCATTTTCTTGCATGACATGACCTGGATGGTGGATATCCCACGTGTCGGCAAAAGGAGGAAGAACTCGACCAAATCTTCTCCACATTTAGACCGGAGGAGTAGGAAACACGGCAAGCCCTGTGCCTACATCATACTACTACGTACAAGCCCACCTCATGCAGTCACGCAATCACCATATTTCTCGGCCTCCGTACGACACCTAGCTCTAGTTGATCTAAATAAACTAAGTATTGGTTGGCTCTAGGTGATGTGGCAACTTCATACTACTACGGATGCTGGCTATACTACTACGGCGCTAACACTCCAAGAAGTGAGTCGAAAACCATCTATAAATTGAGATTATGACACACATATGCAAATGTACCATTCATTACATACAACAAATCATCAACACACAACAACAAAGAATACATGTTGGATTATAGATTAGTTCCAACAAAACATTCTAGTAAATACTAAAGTTTTCATCACACAACAAATAACAAGCAATGAAATGAACTTCAACTCAACCACTCCTCGGTGTTGGAAATGCTTGCTTTGAACCATAAGAGTTTGTCTCGGAAGGGCTAGCTACTGTTAATCTCGAGACCAATGCAGGACTGATCATCCAGGCTGAAGCGACCTATTTGATGACCCATATTGTGATAGCCACGGTAGGGAATCATAGCAATCTCCGAGGTATAGATACAATTGCTTCTCATAAATGGTAGTAATGTTGTGTTAACAGAAGCTGGATCGCCTTTCACCATGATTGGATAGTTTTGTCCAAGGAAGACTTTTAATACTGAACCAGGGAGAAGGTGTTGGCACTAGCACAGTAGTATCCATCCCGAATACCCTGCAACGGATGTTGGAATAGGTCCGGAGAGTGCGAACATGGGAGACAACACCTGCTTCCTTAGTCACATCAGCGGTGCCCTGTATACAGACAAGAAGAGATGATCCATCGGAACAAGTTTCCAGGCGCCACTGAGTACTCCTATATGGGCCCTCATGCTCGTGATCATCAGCATCATCATCTCCCCCTTGGTTAGAAAAATTTTCAAGTATAGGTGGTGGAATGTTCATAGGACCTTGGAAACACAAGAAGGTTAATTAGTAAAGGGAAACTAGCTAACCTGCATGCATGTGGATGAAACAATTATAATTACGGTGGTAGACAAACGTACCGAAAGCATCAAGATTCCATGCAAAAACAGTGCCACGAGTGGTGGCAGCAAACACAAGACCCTCGTATTGAATTGCATCACAATACTCATCCTTGTATAGAAACTGATTTTTGAGCAATATCCATCCAGTCGAACTATGAAGGAAGTCAACAAGCTTGTCAAAGATAGCAACAACTACATATTCCATTAAATCCCAAGAGCGGTCGGGAACTTGACAAATTGCTATCTTCTGTAGACGATAGTCACCATGACCGTAGTTGAAAGTACGGTCATACCCGGTGTGCTCAACCTCTAGGCAGTCTGAGATTTTTGGAAGTGGAACCCGGTGACAAGTGTACACATTCACAAGTTCCCACTCGCAGTTGGACCCAATATAAACAACCCAATCTCCATTTGCGCCTGCCCAAGCCTTACCCTCAAGCGATGGTATCTTAACATCGCACGTATCATTATCAAGCGGCACCAACTTGCACAAGGCGAGGCCTCCGTAGTCCGCGCGCCAGTGAGCAGGGTCACGGTGAAGAAGATAGGGGAGATCAAACCGCTCCTGGACCCTTGGGTTCCTTCTAATGATGTTATTAGTTGAGTCGAGAATGGTCTTGAACGAACCTGCCATGCTAGCCGAGGTGATGACGTCACACCGATCAATGAGTTCCTCCACCACATCATCATTTAGATCGGGGCAAGAATAATGGGGTCGTTTTCGGTCTGTTCCCTCCATGGAGAAGATGATCGAACAATGGCAGAAGGAAGGGTGAAGGGAAATGGAGGAGGGAGGAAGAGCATGTGACAGTAGTTCCAAATCGAGAGGGAAAGGCGAAGAGTCGGTGGACGGTTGCCATAGTACACGAAGAGGCGCCCTGGCCTACATAGAAGTCCATTCGGAAATTGTACAAAAGGATTCACCGTCATCTCACTAACATGTGGGAACGGGACCACATGTCAACGAATAGGCTAGTAGGGAGTGGACGGTTGCCATAGAGGTCACACACTGATGACAAGGCCATCTTGTCAAACCTAGCGCCCGCACGGGATGACTTCTGTCCCCCACAAGAGCGAAGCCACATGGCACCCCACACGGTTGGTCCACCACACCTCTAGGCCAATTCCAGTGCGTACAGCTCGGACGTGCGTTCGCTCAGCCCCCTTTCCCTCGACGCCCCGGAGCTACCCAACCACGGCTACGTGTTTTGTGCGCCTGGCGGCCGGATTTGGAGCGGATCCGGTCGGGCTTGAGCTCGCCCAGTTGTGGGAGGCCACGCCACGCCATGGACTGGCCGGGTGAGGGAGTCCTGGACTAAGGGGTCCTCAGGTGTCCGATCTATTGAATATGGGCCGGACTGATGGGCCGTAAGGACACAAAGACCGAACACTCCACCCGTATCCGGATAGGACTCTCCTTGGCGTGGAAGGCAAGCTTGGCGACCAACTATGAAGATTCCTTTCTTTGTAACCGACCTTGTGTAACCCTAGATCCCTCCTGTGTCTATATAAACCGGAGGGCTAGGTCCGTTGATAGGGCGAATCCTCATAATCATAGCCAGACTAGACTCTTAGGGTTTAGTCATTACAATCTCGTGGTAGATCAACTCTTGTAATACTCATATTCAACAAGATCAATCAAGCAGGACGTAGGGTATTACCTTCATAGAGAGGGCCCAAACCTGGGTAAACATCATGTCCCCTGTCTCCTATTACCATCGACCTTAGACGCACAGTTCGGGACCCCCTACCCGAGATCCGCCGGTTTTGATACCGACACCGGGCACCAGGCCGGAAGGCCCCGGCAAGGCCGCAAGGCCGCATGCATGTATTGACTCCTCCGCTAGCCAGTCTGATCTACACCGTCGGTGTCCGCCAGCAGATACATGAATGGCGGTTGGCCGGGCTCGGCGCTGGCCCAAAAGCTCATCGGCACACCATTGCCACTCATTATGTGCAACAACTGCCCAAAGAAGGTCTTGCGCCGCGTGTCTACAACGTCGGAACATCCCGGATGGGTGTTCATCAAGTGCTCAACAGATGGGGTATGTGCTACTTTAGCTTCGGTTGTGCTCTCCAATTAGACTTGTTGTGCTAACTTAAAATTTTATTGTGTAGAATGGATGCAAGTTTTGGTATTGGGAAGAAGAGTACATCGATATATTGATAGAGCGCAATTTAGTAGATATTGCAGCACTTTTAGGTAGCATAGAGGCTTGAGATGAGTGAGGGAGTCCTGGATTAGGGGGTGTTCGGATAGCCGAACTATACCTTCAAGCCGGACTCCTGGACTATGAAGATACAAAATTGAAGACTCCGTCCCGTGTCCGGAAGGGACTTTCCTTGGCGTGGAAGGCAAGCTTGGCGATACGGATGTTCAGATCTCCTACCATTGTAACCGACTCTATGTAACCCTACCCCTATCCGGTGTCTATATAAACCAGAGGGTTTTAGTCCGTAGGACAACATACACATCAACTATCATACCATAGGCTAGCTTCTAGGGTTTAGCCTCTCTGATCTTGTGGTAGATCAACTCTTGTAATACCCATACCATCAATATTAATCAAGCAGGACGTAGGGTTTTACCTCCATTGAGAGGGCCCGAACTTGGGTAAAACTTCGTTTCCCCTGCCTCCTGTTACCATCTGGCCTAGACGCACAATTTGGTACCCCCTACCCGAGATCCGCCGGTTTTGACACCGACATTGGTGGTTTCATTGAGAGTTCCTCTGTGTCGTCGCCATCAGGAAGGATGCCTCGCCCCGTCTTTAAAGAAGACACCGTTGCTAAGGGAGTTTTGGCTGTCGGCCAAACCCTCCGGCTAGGTGGTTTTCTTATGACCACCTGTTCAGCTTCTACACCGACGATGACTTCTCGAGCCATCGAAAACAATCTTCATGTCAACTCGGAACTTGCCGAGCAGTTAGATCCAATAGAGCTTTCCTCCATAAACGAGCTCTTGGACCGCTTCGCCGCCCTGGGAGTCGCTACAGATTACGACCAGATCGGGCCTAAAACCGATCTAAGAAAGATTAACTCTCCCCAAGCCACCCACCACGTCGTCGTGGTAGAGGGACAGTGCGGCGACCCTTCATCTATCCTAAGGACTCGCTACGTCCGGATTCCCGATCCCTCCAAGCCGGATGTCCGCGGAGGGGAGGATATCACTCAAGACCTGAACCTAGAATCAGGCGACGGACTGGATTCATTGGACGACATCCAGGAATTCAAATTTTCGAGTTCGGAAATTCCTCGGCCTCCGAGCCTCAGAAGGGGTAAGGCTTCGGACTTAATTCCACCCACCCACCCGAACATTAGCGATCTATCCCAAATCAGGCAAGAGCCCAATGAAACAGTACATCATTACTGGGCCAGATTCCTCCTGGTTATGCACAGGATAAAGGGCTGCCGTGAGGAAGACGCAACTCTATCCTTCTGCAATAATTGCACGGACAAGGGAATAATCAACGCCATAGGTCGCTGTGATATTACACGCTTCGCCGACTTAGCATCCATAGTACAAAAGTACTGTGTGATGGAGAGCGCCTGGAAAACCGAAACAAAATTTTGGGACAATCCGGCCTTTACTGCAAACCCAGTCCGAAACAAGAGGGTGCATCATCGCCAGACACCCAGGTCAAACACCAAAAAGCAAAAACCCTCTCCAGGGCATGGAACCGTACTGGAAGGATGGCTTAATGGACCCTGTAAAATTCATAGCACAGAGGACGCCATACCAACTCACAGCCTTAGAGCATGTTGGATACTCCGGCAGGTGGCCAAGATCGGCGAGAACCTCCTAATCACGGAGACCACAGAAAGACACCCCAGAGACTCCAATACGGTACTAACAGTCTTCGAGACCTTCGCATCAAATAATATGCGAAACAGGACACTCCGCAGCCTTGCCGAAGTCTACCAAGTAGCAACAGTAAACCCGTGGAGTGACACGACCATTACCTTCAATGCCAATGATGAACCTAAATTCCGAACAACCCGAGCACCAGCCGCATTGGTCCTCAGTCCAATAGTGGACGGCTTTCGTCTCACCAAGGTACTCATGGACGGCAGTAGCGGATTGAACCTCATCTATGAGGAAACCCTCCAAAAAATGGATATAGACTGGAACCGCATCACGCGAAGAAGCACAACCTTTAGAGGAATAATCCCCAGTCGGGAAGCGCGCTATACAGGAAAAATCACACTGGATGTGGTGTTCGGCACACCGGACAATTATAGGTCCAAATAAGTCACGTTCCACGTGGCCCCGTTCAGCAGTGGTTATCACGCTTTGCTAGCGCGGGAAGCATTCACAATCTTCCAAGAAATACCCCATTATGGGTACATGAAGCTCAAGATGCCCGGGCCTAACGGGATCATCACTCTCGCTAGTGATCCGGATGTAGCACTCCGCGCCGAAAACAAGACAGCCGCACTGGCCCTTGAGGCACTATCCGAAGCCCTAGCAGCCGAGGAACTGACTGCGCTGTGCTCTACCGTGAATAGGGACGACGTGGTACTCGACAAAAGATCCAAGTCCACCTCCTTTAAACCAGCGGACGAAATAGTCAAATTCCAAGTCCATCCAACGGACCCCAACAAAACAGCTTCCATCGGGGCACAGTTAAACCCTGATGTCGACGCCGCATTGCGAGAGTTCCTACGGGAGAACTGGGACATTTTCTCCTGGCATCCTTTGGACATGCCAGGAATCCCACGCAGGCTGGCCGAGCACAGCTTAAATATCCAAACAGGATTCAAACCTGTCAAACAGGCTCTTCGGCGTTTTTCCGAACCTAAGAGACATGCTATGGGAGAGGAGAGAGCAAAGCTATTGGAAGCCGGATTCATCAGAGATATAAAACATCCGGACTGGCTAGCAAACCTGGTGATGGTACCAAAGAAGGACAAATCCTGGCGCCTGTGTGTCGATTTTAAAGACCTCAACAAGGCTTGCCCAAAGGATCCCTTCCCTCTTCCCCGCATCGATCAAATTATCGATGCCACCGCAGGACACGATTCGTTGTGTTTCCTTGACGCATATTCTGGCTACCATCAAATCAAGATGGCAGAATAAGACCAAGCCGCAACGGCATTTATCACACCATACGGGCCATTCTGCTTCAACACAATGCCCTTCAGGCTCAAAAACGCCGGCGCAACATATCAGCGCATGATTCAGACATGTCTGGCAAGCCAGATCGGTAAAACAATGGAGGCGTACGTAGATGATGTGGTCGTCAAAACAAGACATGTTGAATCTCTAGTAGACGACTTGAGGCTCACATTTGATAATCTTCGAACATACGACATCAAGCTCAACCCGGAAAAATGCGTCTTCGGCATTCCAGCTGGAAAGCTCTTGGGCTTCATTGTATCTAGTAGAGGAATTGAAGCCAATCCAGCCAAGATCCGAGCTCTATCGCAATTGGATATCCCAAAGGACCTCAAACAAATACAAAAGTTAACCGGATGTGTGGCGGCTCTAAGCCGCTTTATCTCCCGCCTGGGAGAAAAGTCCCTCCCCATTTACCGCCTCCTTCGGCGCACCAAACACTTCAAATGGACGGACGCAGCCATGGCCGAACTCGACAAAATAAAAGCCATACTGGCAACAAACCCAGTCCTGGCCGCGCCAAACATCGGCGAACCAATGCTATTGTACATCGTAGCAACACATCAGGTTGTAAGCGCAGTGCTCATCATCGAACGAGAAGCGGACGGACACAAATTCCCCCTTCAAAGGCCTATCTATTATGTGTCCACTGTCCTCACTCCCTGCAAATCACGGTACCCGCATTATCAAAAGATTGTGTACGCGGTATTCATGGCATCCTGGAAGCTACGGCACTACTTCCAAGAGTGTTCAATAACAGTAGCCTCGGAAGTACCACTTAATGACATTATTAACAACCGTGACGCAACGGGCCGGATCGCGAAATGGGCCATCGAGCTCCTCCCGTTCGACATAACTTACAAGCCATGATGAGCCATCAAGTCACAAGTTTTGGCCGATTTCGTCGCAGAATGGACGGATGCCGAACTCCCTAAAGAGTACGACACATATTCAAATTGGATCATGCATTTCGACGGCTCCAAGATGTTGGCCGGACTGGGGGCTGGTGTCGTTTTGACGTCCCCCATAGGAGACACAGTTCAATACGTGCTACAGATTATGTACACAGACTCCAACAATGCAGCCGAATATGAGGCCCTTTTACATGGTCTCTGGATGGCAGTAACCATGGGCATTCAACGCCTAGAGGTGCGCGGGGACTCGAACCTTGCAATATCCCAAATAAATGGAGACTTCGACACCAAAGATCCAAAGATGGCAGCTTACTGTAACGCCGTCCTAAAAATGTCATCTCGGTTCGAAGGGCTTGAATTTCACCACATAGCCCGGGAAAATAATCAGGCGGCAGATGTCCTGGCACTCATCGGCGCAAAACGCGATGTAGTCCCCCCCAACATCTTCTTGGAAAGGCTGTTCAAGCCATCCGTAGTATGGGAAGGGGAGCCGCACAACAACAGCCCGGACCCAACCGCACTGCCCGACATTGAACATTCTGACACAATCGGCGGCTCTACCAATGAAATAACACCCTCAGCCCACGTAATAATGGCCGTCATAGCCCCGTGGACAGAACCATTCCTCGCCTACCTTACTAGGCAGGAACTCCCCGAGGACCAAAATGAGGCATGCTGCATAGTGCGGCGATCCAAAGCCTACAAATTCCATGAAGGAGAGCTTTATAAGAAAAGCACTACCGGAGTCCTTCAAAGGTGCATCTCCGAAGAGGAAGGGCGGGACCTCCTGGCTGAAATTCATGCCGGACTCGGTGGTCATCACGCTGCAGCTCGGTCCCTTGTAAGCAAGGCCTTCCGTACAGGCTTTTATTGGCCGACGGCTCAGGCAGATGCCCAGGACTTAGTCCAAAAATGCACCGGTTGCCAGCTCTTTGCAAACCAAAGCCACATGCCACCTACCGCCCTCCAAACCATCCCCATCACTTGGCCTTTCACGGTCTAGGGGATTGACATGGTTGGACCGCTTAAAGGCGGAACCCACAAGCACAAATACTTACTGGTCATGGTCGATAACTTCACCAAATGGATAGAAGCCAAGCCTATTAGGACGACTGAATCCGGACCTGTGATAGACTTTATATCCGGGGTTGTACACCCTTACGGCGTCCCCCACAGCATCATCACTGATAACGGCACGAACTTCACGGCCGATGAGGTAAAACTCTGGTGCAAAACATGGGCATCAAGCTCGATTATGCTTCCGTCTATCACCCACAAACCAACGGCCAGGTCGAACGTGCAAATGGTCTTATCATGAGCGGCATCAAACCCAGGTTAGTGCGGTCCCTCAAGGAATCTAACACGCACTAGGTAGAGGAGCTCGACTCCGTACTCTGGGGGCTGCGGACCACGCCGAATCGCACCACTGGATACACACCATTCTTCATGGTGTACGGCGCTGAGGCAGTTCTGCCTTGCAACATAATTCATGACTCACCTCAAGTGCGCATGCACGAAGAAAGAGAAGCCGAGCTCGATCGGCAGGACAGTTTGGACGCATTAGAGGAGGAGCGTGACGTGGCAAAGGCCCGTTCCGCATATTATCAACAGCAGGCTCGAAGATATCAAAGAAGAGAAGTACGGGCCAAAAATTACAACGTTGGCGAACTAGTTCTACGCCTGCCGGACAAGAAAAAGGACAAACTCCAGCCCAAGTGGGAAGGTCCCTTCATCATCGACCAAGTCCTGACTGGTGGTGCGTACCGCCTGCGAAGTGCATCGGATAACCGACTCGAGCCGAACCCATGGAACGCCGCCCGCCTCCAAAGATTCTATGCCTAGCGCTGGATCCCGTGTTCGTCTCCTTACTCTGTCCATTTTTTATATATACCTTCTGCCGTACATTTCTCTCCTTCTCTCTCTCTTCCCCTCTTATAGCCTTTAGAGGCTCACAAAGTGATGCGCTATTCGTGCTCAGCAAACCTGGGGGCTTCTTTCGACAGAAGCTTACTTCTACGGGCTTCACGCCCAACACATGTGTCAAACTTCCGCATGTACCTTTTATTCACCACTATATGCATCGATATGACTTAAGTTTTGGCCAAGCTGGGTTGCCTGGCTCCTGTGCTTACCCCTACGTTCCCGATTGTTTGGCTAGGCGGTAAAGGGAGCACCTCTGCGATTGTTACTGCCGGCTCAGCCGGACGTGTACCTCAGACTGGGTGAAGCCGAAAGCTAGCGTTCTTAAGGGAATATTCAGTCGGTGAACTAAAGACGATCTTTTTTATTTTTTCCACGTGCCCCCAGACGTTTTTTCTGCGTTTCTCTTCGCAGCATGGACATGCACTTTAGGGCATGCCTCCTAGGGAAAGGAACCCCTAACAGAACTATTCTCCCTGGAAGATGTTTCTTACTAACCATGTAATATAACATAACTAGTCGGGCACTTGTCTGTTCACGCCACAATGAGCCCTACGCCTGGTCTCCACGCATTCCCCGGTTCCTATATAACCGCATGGGAATTCGGACACACTCCGGACCGTCAGGTCCCGAGGCTGAAGCGAAAAGGTCGGCCATGACAAATGATCTACAATCCGGCTAGAAGGCATTATAAATGTCAATTAAAATTACATAGTCATTTTGACTGACTGTACTCCTCCTCAATACCATCTAACAGGCTATCTAATTTACAGTCCTGCTGGGAATACTTTGCGGCCAACTCCACTTGGCCGTATACTAAGCTCACAGGGATCTCCTTCCCATCGGACCCTACAGGACCAACCTCAGCCATATGGTTGGGGTCGGCCTGTGAATATCGCGTCTTCACCATAGCCCAGGCCTCCCGAGCGCCTTGACGGCAGACTGATATCTTCCACAACTGTAATCGCCACTGTGCTCCCCTCAGCTTCTCTGCAAGCTCTCCAAGACCTTCGGGTGTGGAGACAAATGGCCACAGGAATTGGGCGACGCCTCGCATCGCCTGCCGAACTCGATTGAGCAATTGCAAGAGCTCGGGAAGAAGGTCACCCGTAGAACCGGGCATCTCCTCCGCAGGACGACCTGTTAACATACCTACGGATATTGCTCTGTTAATCAACGGCACCGCCGAACTTTCTTTTAAAAGGTTCGCTCAAGCACTTACTAAATATGCCGCACCGAAGCCGCTGATTCTCCTTCACGGAGTCTGACAGCCGGGCACGAACATCTTTTAGCTCAACGCCCAGCCGGGTGTTGGCATCTTGGAGAACGTTCTTCTCCCCCATCACCTTTAACAGCACCCTCTCACCAGCCTTTAGTTGGCGTTCGAGGTGTTGCTTTTCTGGATTCAATCCGGCAACATCTGCGATTTTATTTGTCAGATTCGCACACAAGCCGTGCTTCACCACATACTTATCTTTCAAAATGAATATTACCAGAGGGGGTCTCCTTAGGCTCCCCTGCCGCGGCTAGTGCGGCCCCCCAGTTGGGCTTTGCACTCTTCTAGCTCCTGGGACAGTAGGGAATTCTTTTCTGTAAGAACCTGCATTTCAAATGATCCTTAAACCAGTTATTCTAACTGTTTTCAGTCTCGGGGGCTACTGCTACATATATATTCATCAAAATTTTCTTACCCGTATGTCTTTTACATATTGCTCCGTGGCTCTGGCTAGACCATTTTGAGCGGCACGGAGGTGTGCATCTCCCGAATTGAAGGCATCTAACGCCTCTTGGGAGAAGCAAGCGTCGCGAAGAATTATCCGGCGACGCCTGTGGTTCATGGCACTTTCCACCTCTGAGTTGGTGGCAGATAACCCGTCCGCATCTTCCGTCGGAGGAACGTCCGGCACACGCCTTGCGTTCACTTCCGCCCCCAGACCAGGCCTTGGAGCATGGCTGGTGGAGGCACGATTAGCAGCCTCTCCGGATATAGCCCGGCGAGGTCTCTTCGTCCTAAAAAGGGCACGAGTGTCAAGTGTGCCTCGAAGGTATAACGACTGGGATAAAGGGGCGCGCCATACCTTCGCGTTGACGCCTCGGTCCGAACTGCACCTCTTTTCTGCCCATGGGGCCCTGCAGCCCCTGGTTGGTTTGTCGCCGCAGGTTTGGCCTTCTGCCTCAAAAACCTCCCCTGCAAAGTTCGGTTGCAATCAGGAAATTAAACACGCGTGGACGGATCCCTGTCCGGGGTACAAGGACTTCGGTCTTAGGTACCTGGGGTGTTCGGATTAACCCTGGGTAATCGGCCGTAATGGCCACCAAGGCGCTGTCCTCGCTCAATTGATGGAACACTCCATCAATCAACTCCACAAATATGTCCGGATCCTCCCGAGAGGCCGGGTCGAGAGACCGTCCTGAGTCCTCAAGTTGTGGAGGCGGGCTGCTTATGTCCTTTACGGCCCGGCGCAGCTCCTGCGTTGAAGTCATCACACTAAGTATTTAACAATGGGAACACTAAACGGATGAGCAAGTAAAAGTGACCACTTACCCAGCATGGGGGATTGTGCATAGAGAATCCACCCTATGGGTTGACGCGGAGAAATTCCTCCTCTTCCCCCTTGTACAAAGTGGACAAGATCTTTAATAGAGCGGCAACTGAATCTGGCCCTTTACGGCCATAGTGGGTGGCATCGTCCTCCCCATTGAAATCCCACATGGGGTGGCTTCTGTACTAAAGCGGCTGCACCCCCCGCATGACGCATTCGGCCATAACTCCGATCATGGTTAGTCCGGAATGGGCTAACAATCTTATTCGGCCCATAAGATAAATGATGTCCCTGTCTCTTTCCCTTTGAGGGCTCCATGGACGCCAGCTTAGGCGCTTTTTTAAAGGAGCACTATCAAACTCTGGGAGGCCGATCCGGACAGGATCCGGCAGCTGGACGTCTTCTATATAGAACCATTCCGAGGGCCAGTCTTCAGACGCCTTCTTTGGGGTTCCGGACAGATATCCGGTCCCGGTGATGCGCCATACTTCGGCTCCGCCCACTTGATACATTGACCCTTTCTTGGAATGGGGCACGAGGCAAAATAGCTCCTTCCACAGTCCAAAATGAGCTTCGATACCCAGAAACAGCTCGCAGAGGGCTACAAAGCCCGTGATATGCAATACTGAGGCAGGCGTGAGATGATGTAGCTGGAGGCCGTAGAACTCCAGCAACCCCCGGAGAAACGGGTGGATGGGAAATCCGAGCCCCCTTATTAAGTAAGGAACAAGGCACACCCTCTCTCCTTTAGATGGATTAGGGGCATTCTCTGCTTGCTCTCCGCCGTTGTAGACGGCGAGACCGGCTCGCACCGGGACCATATAGGCCGGGGGGAGAAATCCTTTGGCTGAAGCGTCACTAGCTCGCTGTGCGGAGTAGAACATCTCTCCCAATATCCAGGCTTAGGGCTAGAAGGACGAGAGGAGGAGTTGCGGCGGCTGGCCATAGTGGAATGGACTTTTGTCGGATGCACTCTAATGAACACTCGTGGATGGGAGAAGGTGTGGATTGGATCTAAATCCTCGTCCCCTTAAAAAGGGCAACTCATTCACGCAGCTAGGGGTGTGAACATAAAAACACTCAGACTTTTCATATTCGTTTGGCATGTGGAAAACGGCCATTATTGGGCGTAGAAGCCAAGGAGCACAACATCTACACGAAACCAGACTTTATTCGAACAGGTACACATAATTTGGAGGAGAACCCGCCTTGCAATGCCGAAGACAATTTGTGCACCGGACTCATTGTCATTAAAGCCTGGTTCGGGGGCTACTGAGGGAGTCCTGGATTAGGGGGTGTTCGGATAGCCGAACTATACCTTCAAGCCGGACTCCTGGACTATGAAGATACAAAATTGAAGACTCCGTCCCGTGTCCGGAAGGGACTTTCCTTGGCGTGGAAGGCAAGCTTGGCGATACGGATGTTCAGATCTCCTACCATTGTAACCGACTCTATGTAACCCTAACCCTATCCAGTGTCTATATAAACCGGAGGGTTTTAGTCCGTAGTACAACATACACATCAACAATCATACCATAGGCTAGCTTCTAGGGTTTAGCCTCTCTGATCTCGTGGTAGATCAACTCTTGTAATACCCATACCATCAAAATTAATCAAGCAGGACGTATGGTTTTACTTCCATTGAGAGGGCCCGAACCTGGGTAAAACTTCGTGTCCCCTGCCTCCTATTACCATCTGGCCTAGACGCACAGTTCGGGACCCCCTACCCGAGATCCACCGGTTTTGACACCGACAATGAGACTAGTGCACTTGTTGATAGAATAGATCTAGACATGAGACTAGATGCGAGGAAGCAACGCCTACTTCTTTATACTCGAAGAAGAAAGAAGCACGCAAGATCGAGCCTCCAAAGATCAACAATGAATGCATCAAGAAGGCACTAATTCAACTTACAGGAGCAGTTATGGAAGTTGGATATCTTCTAAAATGTATTCCTGTGGTTCTTGTTTTCTTTGGTCATGCTTTTCTAGTGAAATTTTGGTGATGTATTTCCATGTACCAAAAATCAATGAGAAAAAAAGATATGTGTTTGCAAACAAAAATGTACGCGACCGAGATGCGTCCGCGCGTTGGGCGCATGACCACCACATCGGAGAAATGGCCCGTACACGACCCCATTGGCCTGCCCAAATGGTCAGAATCCGGGCAAAATGAAGGTCTGTTAGGGGTCGTGTGTTGGAGTTGGCCTTACAAGTGGGACCGTAGTTGAGGAAACCGACTAGTATCGGCAAGCCCCCACCTTGCCCGTCGTGTGATGGCTGAGTTAGAGAAATGACAAGGTTGAAGAGATAGCTGTAGCACGAACTCCAAGAAAAATGGTGTCAGATGGAAGTCGTGCTGGTGGTGTGTGCCGTACTCCTGGACGTGAATGCTTGATCTGGCCCATGCCACCCTACTATATATCGAGGATTCGAGGTGTTGCTATGTACAACGAACACATTAACATATGGCCCACCTCACACTGTGGCCAAATTTCCTGGAGTCTATGCTAGGTTAAAAAGTGTTCTTTGTGAGGGTGGGTGCCTGGTCTCAAGTTTAAAAACTTGTTGTATTACATATACGTAAACGTAGAGATAGTGCAGCAGTTTTGAAAGCTTGAACCCAAACATCAGAATGCAATTTCTACTGGACTCATCCGAGGACCTAGGATGATCGGATTCGTTGCTACAGTAAAAACACCCGCCCGACGCACGAAGCATGTGAAGCTAGTACAAATAGTAGTAGTACTATTGTTGATTGGACTAATCCGATAACCTGTTGCAATGCACGTACAATTATGTATTCAAAAAATATTTTTTTGCCTCTTCGCAACACCCACTCAGAGAAGCGACTCGAAAGCCATTCATAAATTTAGTAAATTTATCACATGCATATCATTTTATTACATACAATAGGTCATGAACCCACAACGACAACGGCGGTACATTCTAGTAAATACTAAAGTTTTCATCACACAACAAATAATAAGCAATGAAATGAACTTCAGCTCAACCAACCCTCGGCGTTAGAAATGCTTGCTTTGAACCAGATGTGATTCTCTGGGAGGGCAGCTACTATCAATCTCGAGACCAAAGCAGGACTGATCATCCAGGCTGAAGAAACCTTTGTCAGGACACATATTGTGATAGGCACGGTAGGGAACCATAGCAATGTCCGAGGTATAGATACAGTTGCTTCTCATAAATGGTAGTAATGTTGTGTCAACAGCAGTTGGATCGCCTTTCACCATGATTGGATAGTTTTGTCCAAGGAAGAGCGAGTTTCCTCCAAGAGTATCGAAACTAAACCAGGGAGAAGGTGTTGGCGCTAGCACAGTCGTATCCATCTTGAATACCCTGCAACAGATGTTGGAATAGGTCTGGAGAGTGCGACCATGGGAGACAACACCTCCTTCCTTAGTAACATCAGTAGTGCCCTCTATACAGACAAGAAGAGGTGATCCATTGGAATAAGTTGCCAAGCACCACTGTGTATATGGGTCCCCATGCTTGTGATCATCATCATTGTCATCTCCCCCTTGGTTATAATTTTTTTCAAATATAGGTGGTGGAATGTTCATAGGACCTTGGAAAGACAAGAAGGTTAATTAGTAAAGGGAAACTAGCTAACCCGCATGCATGTGGATGAACAATTATAATTACGGTGGAAGACAAACATACCGAAAGCATCAGGATTCCATGCAAAAACAGTGCCACGAGTGGTGGCAGCAAACACAAGACCCTCATATTGAATTGCATCATAGTACCCATCCGTGTATAGAAACTGATTTTTGAGCAATATCCGTCGAGTCGAACCTTGAAGGACGGCAACAAGCTTGTCGAAGATAGCGACAACACAAGCATTCCCATAACCCCAAGAGCGGATGGGAACTCAACAAATTGCTATCTTCTGTAGACGACAGTCACCATAATCGTAGTTGAACGTACTTAGAATACTGGTGTGCTCAACCTCTGGGCAGTTTGAGATTTTTGGAAGTGGAACCCGGTGACGAGTGTACACATTCACAAGTTCCCGCTCGCAGTTGTACCCAATATAAGCAACCCAATCTCCATTTGCGCCTGCCCAAGCCTTACCCTCAAGCAATGGCATCTTAACATCACACATATCATTATCAAGCAGCATCAACTTGCACAAGGCGAGGCCTGCGTCGTCCGTGCGCCAGTGACCTGGTTCACGCTAAAGAAGATAGGGGAGATCAAACCGCTCCTGGACCCTTGGGTTCCTTGTAATGATGTTATTAGTTGAGTCGAGAATGGTCTTGAACGAACCTGCCATGCTAGCCAAGGTGATGATGTGGCGACGATCAATGAGTTCCTCCACCACGTCATCTTTCAGATCGGGGCAAGAATAATTGGGTCGTTTCCGGCTTGTTCCCTCCATGGAGAAGACGATCGAACAATGGCAGAAGGAAGGGTGAAGGCAAATGGAGGAGGGAGGAAGAGCGTGCGACAACAGTTCCAAATCATGAGGGAAAGGCAAAGAGTCCGTGGATGGTTGCCATGGTACACGAAGAGGCACCCCGGCCTACATAGACGTCCGTTCAGAAATTGTACAAAAGGACTCACCGTCATCTCACTGACATGTGGGAACGGGACCACATGTCAACAAAACATGGTGTGTAATTTGTCGTGCAAAATGCGATCTGGCCGCGTTGGCCCGAGGTGCCGCATTAGTTATCGACCTTTCATTTCTTTAATTGCGTGCTATTCAGTTTTGAAGCACGACTAACTGGTACTGTAAGCAAAGAAAATATAAACTACTCTACCACTTCTCCACCTCTAGTATTAGTAGTATAAAAAAAGATATATAGGCTGGAGCTTCAACGCTTTCTTGCTAAGTGCTGCCCACTTGCTTCTCACACTCTCACTCTCCCTCCAGATCTAAAAATATGGCCTCTCTCTCCCTCCTCACCGGTGGTCACAGATCCGCCGGGGAAGAAAAGGACGTGCAGCATGGACGCACTCGTCGTCGGCGAGCGAGGTCACACACTGACGACAAGGTCGTCCTCTCAGACCTAGCGCCTGCGCGGGATGGCCTCCTTCCCCAAGCTCGCTGCCGTAGTGTGTGCGGAGGATGACGACCACGAGTGAAGCCACTTCCCGCCGACCCTCAGGTATGCTACCTCTTTTAGAACAATACCCTCGTTCTATTGCCCCATCTGCCATGTCGCTGCATGTGGATCTTTTTCCACTCCACCATCTTCCCAATTTACTATCCTCTGCTCTGCTGGTCATGCAGACAAAAATCTTAACTTGCACTATTAAAGGAAACCCTACTTCATGCAGACTAATTCATGTCTGGGTTGAATAAGGAAAGGAAGGGAGACTGTACTATCCACGAGACTAGGCATCGAACCCGCATCTAGGTTGAAAAGGGAAAATCAGTAGCTAAAGAGAACAAAAATGGGACGTAATCCACATATGCTGCCTGGATATTTGGTGCTCTGGGCAACCATACCTCCCTCACCACTCTATGCGTTCGTGGAGGTACATCGTACTGGTGCGCCCACTGTCCGAATGGTCCTCCCATGCTATTATTTGCCACTTTTTTGCTATTAGTATAACGCCAGCGGTCAAGTCAAGCAATGCTACTACTAAAGTGATGCCACATTTAACTAATGCCGCACTCAGTCTAATGGCACCGATAAATTTAAGCAGTGCCATTTAATGTTAGTGGATTATTTCAGGCTTAGCTGTTGATTGTGGATGTATTAAAGATTTTTCAGCTAAGGCATTGTAATGTTGTTGCACAGCCAATATACCAACGATGAATCTTGTTACTACCTTCAGATTTTTGCACTGTTAATGCTTATAGATTACATACCCTGAGTTAGTTAATAATATTTACCTTGAAGGTACATGGTTTGCACTTTTTTTATACTGTCATTAGTTAATAATGCTAGTTACCTTCAGACTTTATTATTTGGTTTAATGCTCTTGCACAGCTACTATACAAATGCTGAAACTTGTTACCTTTACATTTTGTATTGTTAATTCTTATAGAAATCTTCCAGTGCTAGAGCTTACGGAAATCTGTTCAGTAAAACCATTGTACTGTACCCTTTAATAAAATAACTACTCTACTATTGCACTAGTCACTGGATTAGTCTATATTTGTACTATTCAAATGGTGTTGCATTAGCGTATGGACATATATAAAGTCTGGCAAGCTTTCCCAGATATGTGCTCAAGAAAACTACTACCTGTTTTTCTAAATACTAGACATTTGGGTACTTTAAATTGAACTGTGAAAACGTCTTATATTAAGGCACAGAGGGTGTAGAGTTCACTCAAATTATCCCAGTAAAGCTAGTCACCCCTTTGTTAAAATTAATGTTCATTTTGTTATCGGAGGAGGTCTGTACGTTTGTCTCTAATGACTGTTGACTACATACCTGACATCATGATGTAATGTTAACTCATTTCCATTTGTACAATGTCACTGAATTGTTAAGGCGGTGATGGCATTTTATTTTAGTTGAACTGCACAAAATATGCTTAAAATAAGAGGAAAGGTCAGGAATGGCTCAATTTTTCAGAAAAACTATGTATGCCTTCCGGACACCAGCCGTTGTTGCCTTATTTATTCCTTCAAACAGGTGGTTAGAAACAGTCTTGCTACCTTTTCCCATTAAGAAATTGGAATGCTTATGTTTGTGAGTCTATGCTTCAACTAGTGCCACTTTTATAGTAATCACACTTTCAATATCTATGCAAACAGGGATGCTCGATTTTAGTGGAACTGCACAAAATGTCCAGATGGTTCAACATTAGGAGCATGTTTTCTTCCAAACCTTTATATCCAATTGGTGGCACTATGAGCTTTTCATTACAAAGGTACATGGTTTGCTACTATCTTGATACTCTTTTTGTACTGTCAATAGATAGTAATACTAGTGGTTTGCATGTGAATTTATTAGCAGGGTGGAGCTACATTGGAGGTGCAGGACAAGATTCAATGGGTTGGATGCTCAATTTCGGTCGTATCAATTTCACCTCTTCCATCACTGCGAACATGGATATCCTTGGTCTGATGGAGAATAGGCGCTATATTTCTGCTCTAACGAGCAAATCAATTCAGTATGAAATTGTCCAGGGCAAAACATGACTGTATCAAATTGTCCAGTGCAAAACATGACATATGCTAAGCGGAAGAGACATGTTTAAACCGAAAATACAAGGTGGGGTATATGTTTACTAGCTGCTTGATATTTGTGCAGACAGAGATGTCTGCCCTTTGCTATTTGGCAAACAAACAAAGTGACCTCAATTTTGGTGGAAGTGCACAAGAGAATAGTATAGTCACTGCCTGTAGTGCCATTTGAAAATAACACAGAAAGATTGGATAGTCACTTCATGGACAGCAGAAAAGTAGTACTGTACTATTTATTGGCCAACACTAGGTGCTTCATTGCTTTGGTCTGATTATACAATGGGCATCATTTTGCCTAAGTTAAAGTTTGTATTCCAAAAATAGTCTCGCCGTGTGATCGAGAGAAGACCAAATCATATTGCAGTGGATGTTCCTCCATCATGTGTGGTTCATTCTCATGGTTCCAGCTGTTGGTGAAACCACTTAAGTTTGCAAGATAAGTTGTAGACTTCAGAAACAAATTTGTCTTTCAGTCTGTACTGAATGTTGGCCAAGAGAAGCATCCATGTTAGTGGGAAGAACATATGTTGTTTCTAGATCTTTGCTTTTGGAGCTACATATTTGTATATGATCTGTGAATCATTGAGATGGATTCACATGTTGATCTTATGCATGGGAATCGTACTAGTTGGTTTCGAATTTGGGCTACTAATGTGAATGCCAGGCCTATGAGTCTCGTGTGAACATTTCGAACGGATCAGCTCTTACTATTGTGCACAACATGATCCTTATTTCTGTGTTCTCAGTGTTTACAAGTTATTAACAGTTCCTTATTTCTGTTCGCTTAGTGTTTACAAGTTACTGATCGATCTCTAGCTAGCCTACTAATGTGCTCCTAGCAGTTTTAGTTGCGACGCAAGATCCGAAGTGGCAGTTTTTTGAATAAAAATGCCTACCTCTGAAGAAACTGACAAGCTGCTCTGAAGAAAATGCCATGCGAATATGAATAAACTGCCTGCAAAAACGTTCGCAAATGCCTTATCTCATAGCAAACGTTCATCAGCTAATGCGACCGCACACGTACACCATCCGACCTACTCGATCCTACACGTACACTATCCGACCTACTCGATCCTACATGGATAAATAGCAGATCACGCACGTACTACCTCCTTTCCAGTTTGCAGGGCTCAATTCAAAAAATGACCTACTCGATCCTACACGAATAAATAGCGGAACACACACGTTGTTGGGGATATGACTATCAGATATGACCCGCCCGGGAGGGGCCGGGTCATCCATTATACCGGTTCATCTAAATGAAGCCGAAGAGTATACTAAAGATGGCGGTTCATAGATAGGCTTGTTAAAAGGCCCAAATCCAGAGGCGGCTTAATGCCCGTAAGTGTAAACCGCCATGTATATGTAAACTTGTATTGTAAGGCATGTAAGATAAGTCACCGAGCCGGACACGTTTGTATGAGCCGGCCGGGACTCTATAGGCCGCAGGGCATCAACCCTTGTAAGGGAACGACCTGGCAGCAACTTAGGGCAAGAAACAACAAGTCGAAAACCAGTCAAAGCGTGTTTGCTCCCTGGCAATTGAAACCCTAGCAATACCACCTCAAACTAGAGTAGGCCTTTACCTTCACTGCAAGGGGCTGAATGCTACGTCTTGAGCTTGCGTTGGTTTTCCCCGAAGAGGAAGGGATGATGCAGCAGAGTAGTGTAAGTATTTCCCTCAGTTTTTCAGAACCAAGGTATCAATCCAGTAGGAGGCCACACTCAAGTCCCTCGTACCTGCACAAAACGATAGCTACTCGCAACCAATGCGATTAGGGGTTGTCAAGCCCTTCACGGTCAATTACGAGAGTGAGATCTGATAGATAGAATATTTTTGGTATTTTTGATATAAAGATGCAAAGTAAAAAGTAAAGGCAAAGTAAATAGCAAAACAATATAAAAGTGATGGAGATTGATATGATGAGAATAGACCCGGGGGCCATAGGTTTCACTAGTGGCTTCTCTAAAGAGCATAAGTATTCTACGGTAGGTGAACAAATTACTGTTGAGCAATTGATAGAATTGTGCATAATTATGAGAATATCTAGGCATGATCATGTATATAGGCATCACGTCCATGATAAGTAGATCGAAACGATTCTGCATCTACTACTACTACTCCACTCATCGACCGCTATCCAGCATGCATCTAGAGTATTAAGTTAAAAACAGAGTAACGCCTTAAGCAAGATGACATGATGTAGAGAGATAAATTCAGGCAATATGAAATAAACCCCATCTTGTTATCCTCAATGGCAACGATACAATACGTGCCTTGCTGCCCCTTCTGTCACTAGGTAGGGGCACCACAAGATCGAACCCAAAGCTAAGCACTTCTCCCATGGCAAGAACTACCAATCTAGTTGGCCAAACCAAACGGATAATTCGAAGAGACTTGCAAAGATAACCAATCATACATAAAAGAATTCAGAGAAGATTCAAATATTATTCATAGATAGAATTGATCATAAACCCACAATTCATCGGTCTCAACAAACACACCGCAAAAAGAAGATTACATCGAATAGATCTCCACAAGAGAGGGGGAGAACTTTGTATTGAGATTCAAAGAGAGAGAAGAAGCCATCTAGCTACTAACTATGGACCCGAAGGTCTGAGGTAAACTACTCACACTTCATCGAAGAGGCTATGATGATGTAGAAGCCCTCCGTGATGACGGCCCTCTTCCAGCGGAGCTCCGGAACAAGCCCCAAGATGGGATCTCGTGGATACAAAAAGTTGCGGCGGTGGAATTAGGGTTTTGGCTCCTGTTCTGATCGTTTGGGGGTACGTGTGTATATATAGGAGGAAGGAGTACGTCGGTGGAGTACCGAGGGGCCCACGAGGCAGGGGCGCGCCCTAGGGAGGGGGCGCCCCCACCCTCGTGAGCACCTCTTTGCTTCCTTACAGTAGGGTCCAAGTCTCCTGGATCACGTTCGGTGAGAAAATCACGTTCCCGAAGATTTTATTCCGTTTGGACTCCGTTTGATATTCTGTTTATCTGAAACACTGAAATAGGCAAAAAACAGCAATTCTGGGCTGGGCCTCCGGTTAATAGGTTAGTCCCAAAAATAATATAAAAGTGGAAAATAAAGCCCAATATAGTATAAAACAGTAGATAATATAGCATGGAGCAATCAAAAATTATAGATACGTTGGAGACGTATTAGGCATCCCCAAGCTTAATTCCTGCTCGTCCTCAAGTAGCTAAATGATAAAAAGAGAATTTTTGATGTAGAGTGCTACTTGGCATAATTTCAATGTAAATCTTCTTAATTGTGGTATGAATAATCAGATTAGAAAGATTCAAGACAAAAGTTTATATTGACATAGAAAATAATAATACTTCAAGCATACTAACAAAGCAATTATGTCTTCTCAAAATAACATGGCCAAAGAAAGTTATCCCTACAAAATCATATAGTCTGGCTATGCTCCATCTTCCCCACACAAAGTATTTAAATCATGCACAACCCTGATGACAAGCCAAGCAATTGTTTCACACTCTAACTTTTTCAAAACCTTTTCAATCTTCACGCAATACATGAGCATGAGCCATGGATATAGCACTATAGGTGGAATAGAATGGTGGTTGTGGAGAAGACAAAAAGGGAGAAGATAGTCTCACATCAACTAGGCGTATCAACGGGCTATGGAGATGCCCATTAATAGATATCAATGTGAGTGAGTAGGGATTGCCATGCAACGGATGCACTAGAGCTATAAGTATATGAAAGCTCAAAAAGAAACTAGTGGGTGTGCATCCAACTTGCTTGCTCATGAATACCTAGGGCAATTTGAGGAAGCCCATTATTGGAATATACAAGCCAGGTTCTTATAATGAAATATTCCCACTAGTATATGAAAGTGATAACATGAGAGACTCTCTACTATGAAGATCATGGTGCTACTTTGAAGCAGAAGTGTGGTAAAAGGATAGTAACATTGTCCCTTCTCTCTTCTTCTCTCATTTTTTATATGGCTTTTCTCTTTTTTTATTTGGGCTTCTTTGGCCTCTTTTTTTTCGTCCGGAGTCTCATCCCGACTTATGGGGGAATCATAGTCTCCATCATTCTTTCCTCACTGGGACAATGCTCTAATAATGATGATCATCACACTTTTATTTTTCTTATAACTCAACAATTACAACTTGATACTTAGAACAAAATATGACTCTATGTGAATGCATCCAACGGTGTACCGGGATATGCAATATGACAATGATGAACGTGTGATGAACGGAATGGTGTTAAGTTGCATGGCAATATATCTCGGAATGGCTATGGAAATGCCATAATAGGTAGGTATGGTGGCTGTTTTGAGGAAGGTATATGGTAGGTGTATGATACCGGCGAAAGTTGCACGGTATTAGAGAGGCTAGCAAGGGTGGAAGGGTGAGAGTGCGTATAATCCATGGACTCAACATTAGTCATAAAGAACTCATATACTTATTGCAGAAATTTAGAAGTTATCAAAGCAAAGTATTACGTGCATGCTCCTAGGGGGATAGATTGGTAGGAAAAGACCATCGCTCGTCCCCGACCGCCACTCATAAGGAAGACAATCAATAAATAAATCATGCTCCGACTTCATCACATAACGGTTCACCATACGTGCATGCTATGGGAATCACAAACTTCAACACAAGTATTCTTTAAATTCACAACTACTCAACTAGCATGAATTTAATATTATCACCTCCATATCTCAAAACAATTATCATGCTTCAATCTTTGCTTAGTATTCAACACACTCAAAGGAAAGTTCCACAAATCTTGAATACCAAGCATATTATTATTAGGCAAATTACCATGCTATTAAGAGACTGTCAAATTAATTTAAGTGAAGCATGAGATATCAAAAGTTTCTTTAAAACATATCCACCACCATGCTCTAAAAGGTCTAAGTGAAGCACATAGAGCAAAATTGTGACACTCAAAAGATATAAGTGAAGCACATAGAGCAAAATTATCTAGCTCAAAAGATATAAGTGAAGCACATAGAGTATTCTATCAAATTTTAATTCATGTATGGCTCTCTCAAAAGGTGTGTACAGCAAGGATGATTGTGATATACTAGCAAACAAAGACACAAATAATACAAGATGCTCCAAGCAAAACACATATCATGTTGGTGAATAAAAATATAGCTCCAAGTAAATTACCGATGGAAGTGGACAAAAGAGGGGATGCCTTCCGGGGGCATCCCCAAGCTTTGACTTTTTGGTGTCCTTGGATTATCTTGGGGGTGCCATGGGAATCCCCAATATTAGGCTCTTAGCACTCCTTGTTCCATGATCCATCAAAAGAATTCACCCAAAACTTGAAAACTTCACAACACAAAACTCAAAATAGAAAACTCGTGAGCTCCGTTAGCGAAAGAAAACAAAAGACCACTTCAAGGTACTGTAATGAACTCATTATTTATTTATATTGGTGTTAAACCTACTGTATTCCAACTTCTCTATGGATTATAAACTATTTTACTGGACATAGATTCATCAAAATAAGCAAACAACACACGAAAAACAGAATCTGTCAAAAACAGAACAGTCTGTAGTAATATGTAGCTAGCGCAAGATCTGGAACCCCAAAAATTCTAAAATAAATTGCTGGACGTGAGAAATTTATCTATTAATCATGTGCAAAAAGAATTAACTAAATATCACTCTTCAAATAAAAATGAGCAGTTCTCGTGAGCGCTAAAGTTTCTGTTTTTTACAGCAAGTTCAACAAGAGTTTCCCCAAGTCTTCCCAACGGTTCTACTTGGCACAAACACTAATTAAACACAAAAAACATAACCAAAACAGAGGCTAAATAATTTATTTATTACTAAACATGAGCAAAAAGCAAGGAATAAAAATAAAATTGGGTTGCCTCCCAACAAGCGCTATCGTTTAACGCCCCTAGCTAGGCATAACAAGCAAGAATAGATCTAGGTATTGCCATCTTTGGTAGGCAATCCATAAGTGGCTCTCATGATAGTTTCATATGGTAATTTTATTTTCTTTCTTGGAAAGTGTTCCATGCCCTTTTTTAATGGAAATTGAAATCTAATATTCCCTTCCTTCATATCAATGATCGCACCAACCGTTCTAAGAAAAGGTCTACCAAGAATAATAGGGCAAGAAGGATTGCAATCTATATCAAGAACAATGAAATCTATGGGCACATAATTCCTATTTGCAACAATAAGAACATCATTAATTCTTCCCATAGGTTTCTTAATAGTGGAGTCCGCAAGATGCAAGTTTAGAGAGCAATCATCAAAATTACGGAAATCTAGTAAATCACACAAAGTCTTGGGAATAGTAGAGACTCTAGCACCCAAATCACACAAAGCATAAAACTCATGATCTTTAATTTTAATTTTAATAGTTGGTTCCCACTCATCATAGAGTTTTCTAGGGATAGAAACTGTCAACTCAAGTTTTTCTTCATAAGATTGCATCAAGGCATCAACAATATGTTCGGTAAAGGCTTTATTTCGACTATAAGCATGTGGAGAATTTAGCACGGATTGCAACAAGGAAATACAATCAATCAAAGAGCAATTTTCATAATTAAATTCCTTGAAATCCAATATAGTGGGTTTAGCAACATCTAGATTTTTATTTCTTTCTATCCCACTTTCATCAATTTCATCATTAAGATCTAAACACTCCGAATTTGTAAAACGCCTTCTAGGTAAAGGAAGATCATATTCAGTTTCATCAAGATTCATATTGCAAAATAAAGATTTAATTTGAGACACATCAATAACTTTTAGATCTTCATCTTGATTTTCATAGGAATTGGAAGAACACGCTTTAATAAAGGCATCTATGGAAGCACGCATCCTAGCGGTTCTTTCCTTACACTCATCAATTGAAATTCTCATGGCTTTTAGAGACTCATTAATATCATGCTTAGGTGGAATAGATCTAAGTTTCAAAGCATCAACATCAAGAGCAATTCTACCAACGTTCCTAGCCAAATCATCAATCTTGAGCAATTTTTCTTCAATCATAGCATTAAAATTCTTTTGTGAAGAAATAAATTCTTTAATATTAGATTCAAAATCAGAGGGCATCTTATTATAATTTCCATAAGAGTTGTTGTAGGAATTCCCATAATTATTAGAAGGATTACTAGGATATGGCCTAGGATTAAAATTCCCTCTATAAGTGTTGTTACCAAAATTATTCCTACCGACAAAAATTCACATCCATGGATTCATTATTATTCTCAATCAAAGTAGACAAAGGCATATTATTAGGATCAGAAGAAACACTCTTAGTAGCAAATAATTTCATAAGTTCATCCATCTTCCCACTCAACACATTAATTTCTTCTATCGCTTGCACTTTTTTATTAGAAGTTCTTTCAGTGTGCCATGGAGAATAATTAACCCTAATATTATCTAGGAGTTTAGTAGCATCTCCTAAAGTGATTTCCATAAAAGTGCCTCCCGCGGCCGAATCTAAAAGATTTCTAGAAGCAAAATTCAATCCGGCATAACAATTTTGTATAATCATCCACAAATTCAAACCATGAGTAGGGCAATTACGTATCATTAATTTCATTCTCTCCCAAGCTTGTGCAACATGTTCATGATCAAGTTGTTTAAAGTTCATTATATCGTTTCTAAGAGAGATGATCTTAGCGGGAGGAAAATACTTAGAGATAAAAGCATATTTGCACTTGTTCCATGAATCAATGCTATTCTTAGGCAAAGACGAAAACCAAGCTTTAGCACAATCTCTAAGCGAAAAAGGAAATAGCTTCAATTTAATGACATCATTATTGACGTCTTTTTTCTTTTGCATATCACATAAATCAACGAAGCTATTCAGATGAGTAGCGGCATCTTCACCAGGAAGGCCGACAAATTGATCTTTCATAACAAGATTCAACAAAGCAGTATTAATTTCACAAGATTCAACATCGGTAAGAGGAGCAATCGGAGTGCTAAGGAAATCATTATTATTGGTATTGGTGAAGTCACACAATTTGGTAGTATCTTGAGCCATCGCAACAAGCAAGCAATCTTACACACGAGCAAACAAAAAGCAAACCGGCAAAAAGAGGCAAATAGAGAGGGAGGATAGGGAGAGATAGGGCGAATAAAATGGCAAGGGTGAATTGGGGGAGAGGAAAATGAGAGGCAAATGGCAAATAATGTAATGCGAGAGATAGGGATTGTGATGGGTACTTGGTATATCGACTTTTTGCGTAGACTCCCCGGCAACGGCGCCAGAAATCCTTCTTGCTATGTCTTGAGCTTGTGTTGGTTTTCCCCAAAGAGGAAGGGATGATGCAGCAGAGTAGTGTAAGTATTTCCCTCAGTTTTTGAGAACCAAGGTATCAATCTAGTAGGAGGCCACACTCAAGTCCCTCGTACCTGCACAAAACGATAGCTACTCACAACCAACGCGATTAGGGGTTGTCAAGCCCTTCATGGTCACTTACGAGAGTGAGATCTAATAGATAGAATATTTTTGGTATTTTGATATAAAGATGCAAAGTAAAAAGTAAAGGCAAAGTAAATAGCAAAACAATATAAAAGTGATGGAGATTGATATGATGAGAATAGACTCGGGGGCCATAGGTTTCACTAGTGGCTTCTCTCAAGAGCATAAGTATTCTACGGTAGGTGAACAAATTACTGTTGAGCAATTGATAGAATTGTGCATAATTATGAGAATATCTAGGCATGATCATGTATATAGGCATCACGTCCGTGACAAGTAGATCAAAACGATTCTGCATCTACTACTATTACTCTACTCATCGACCGCTATCTAGCATGCATCTGGAGTATTAAGTTAAAAACAGAGTAACGCCTTAAGCAAGATGACATGATGTAGAGAGATAAATTCATGCAATATGAAATAAACCCCATCTTGTTATCCTCGATGTCAACGATACAATACATGCCTTGCTCCCCCTTCTGTCACTGGGTAAGGACATCGCAAGATCGAACCCAAAGCTAAGCACTTCTCCCATGGCAAGAACTACCAATCTAGTTGGCCAAACCAAACGGATAATTCGAAGAGACTTGCAAAGATAACCAGCCATACATAAAATAATTCAGAGAAGATTCAAATATTATTCATAGATAGACTTGATCATAAACCCACAATTCATCGGTCTCAACAAACACACCGCAAAAAGAAGATTACATCGAATAGATCTCCACAAGAGAGGGGGAGAACTTTGTATTGAGATTCAAAGAGAGAGAAGAAGCCATCTAGCTACTAACTATGGACCCGAAGGTCTAAGGTAAACTACTCACACTTCATCGGAGAGGCTATGATGATGTAGAAGCCCTCCGTGATGACGGCCCTCTTCCGGCGGAGCTCCGGAACAGGCCCCAAGATGGGATCTCGTGGATACAGAAAGTTGCAGCGGTGGAATTAGGTTTTTGGCTCCTGTTCTGCTTGTTTGGGGGTACGTGTGTATATATAGGAGGAAGGAGTACGTCGGTGAAGCACCGAGGGGCCCACGAGGTAGGGGAGCGCGCCCTAGGGGGGGGGCGCCCCCCACCCTCGTGAGCACCTATTTGCTTCCTTACAATAGGGTCCAAGTCTCATGGATCATATTCGGTGAGAAAATCACGTTCCCGAAGATTTTATTCCGTTTGGACTCCATTTGATATTCCGTTTATCTGAAACACTGAAATAGGCAAAAAACAACAATTCTGGGCTGGGCCTCCGGTTAATAGGTTAGTCCCAAAAATAATATAAAAGTGGATAATAAAGCCCAATATAGTCCAAAACAGTAGGTAATATAGCATGGAGCAATCAAAAATTATAGATACGTTGGAGATGTATCACCGAACCAGTATAAACTCTCTGTGTCCTTTGTCTCGTTTAACCCCTTTAAGCTAACCTCGTCGCAATGGCTCCACAACTAAGTCCTTTCATGAGGACATCTTCTATGACACTTCCACGACAGTTGGCGCCCACCGTGGGGCCAGCGCATGATGGTTTTGAGTTCTTAAAGGGCAGCTTCGAAGGGTTCAAGGGATACACTGTGCGCAGGATGACCAAGAGTCATTGCGGCAAGCTCTGCATCGACGATGCAGGCTGGGGCCCCGAGGTCGTCTCAATTGAGTATGGGTACAGGGTCCCCTTCGTCGGAATCCACATCTTCATCAGCAAGATCGGTGAGCCGGGCCTTGAGCCGGACATCTGCACCGACATCATCGAGACAGATCAGCGTGCACGACCCGCCCGGGCTTAACCCACCGTAAAGCATGTCTTCGTTGGGTTCACCCATGGGTCTGAGTTGGAAGGCTCAATCTCTGGCAGTGAGATGACCATCTGCTCTGATGATGAGTCGTCCACAGGCGAGACCAACTCAAAGTATCCGCTACAAGACGGGCGGCTTGGGGGCTGTTCCGATGGCGACAGTGTTCCGGATCCCAGTGAGCCGCCGAACAGGGTGGCGATCTTCATGGCTGGCACCCAACCCATTCTTGGTTCGACAGCCGCCGCGGTTATGACTTCTAGTGCAGCAGCGGTAACGGCAACCGGGGTTGGCGGTTCAGCACGCTCGCCAGCATAAGTCTAAACAGATCTGTTGGATGCTCTGGTGACTCCGATGAAGATCAAGGTAATCCCAGACAACCAGTAGCAGCACAAGGTAGAAATAGCTAAGTTGCGTGATGAGATAGCGCAAGCCAAGGCGGAATTAGCAGCAGAAAACGCCAGGATGGCTGCAGAGCGGGCCGTTTTAAGTGCCTAATCACAGCGGATTCAAGCAGATCCATACCAGCTCATAGTGGATCAAAATGTGTCAAACGAAGTTTTGAGGAGAAAATACCAGAGTCGTCTTCCCTCAGTTTATGAGTCAAGGGACCTCTTCAACACCCCTGGAGCCGGGGCCAGTAACCCGCCGGCGGTGAATCGGATGACTGAAGCGCTAGTTGGTGGAGTGCCGGGTCAGCCGCGCGTCACACGTTCTCCGTATATAAAGAACACCCCGCCTCAACACATGGTAACACCGCCGGGTCACTATTCCACCCCTTTGGACAACATGATTGCTGCAGAGACGCGACTGGCGGCTTTGCCAGTCGAGGGTGAAACTCCGGTGGCGATTGAAACCCGAAGGGCTAGGGAGCTTCTTCAAACGGCTTTAGTGCAACAACATGCTTATTCTTATAGCCGTGACCGGATTCATTCAACCCCTCATCCAAGCCTGAGCTATAGTAGGCACATTGACTCACCAGCAGTCTCGAGTACAGAGCAGCGCCGTAACCAACCTCATGGACAAGACCTGACGCGCAATGGTGCCAATGCACATGATTTGGTGGACCAGGGTAGAGCACGTCGGGAGGCTGAGCTGGCGGCTTAGTTGGCGGCTCATCAGCACATGCTGGTTTACCCGACAGCTTCAGTTGAGGCAGGTGTAACTTCTAAGGCTTTTGGTGTGCCGTGTCTAACAGCGGCTCTACAAAACGAGCGTCTGCCCAATGATTTCAAAGGCCCTCGTAAGGTGCCTAATTACACAGCCGATCAACACCCTGAGGCGTGGGTGGAGAGCTATGAGATGGACATGGATATGCTGGATGTTAGTGAGGCTACATACACTAATTACTTCACCATGATGTTAGAGGGGACGGCTCGCACCTGGTTGAAGGGGCTGCCGGCTAACTCCATTGGGTCATGGGCGGAGATGAAGGCCCGGTTTATCCAGAATTTCAAAGATACGTGTAAGCAGCCTATGTCGATTATGGATTTGGTTTCTTGCGTTCAAGCTGAGGGTGAGTCAACAACCAGCTGGGTGCACCGGGTCTCGACTATCATACATTCTTCAGATAACATCAACGTCGGCTCAGCGGTTCTGATGTTGGAGAAAAATTGCCGTATCATTCCACTTACGCAGAAACTTGGGTGGCTTAAGTGTCATTGCAACAACATGGGGGAGCTTATGGCGGCTCTTGTCAAGTATGTCAACTCTGATGGTACCAAGGAACCCGATTCTAAGGATGAAAGATCGGGAAAGGGAAAGAAGAGTAGCGGCATGAAGGGGCAGCAGTACAACCCTGCCAATTAGGGCGGCAACAGTAAGCGCAAGGCTGATGATTTTGTGGCTAACACCGGTGTGCGCAGTGATAACTAGCGTCATAAGGGACCGCCGACTCAAGGCACAAGGTTTGATCTTGATGTAGTGTTAAATCAGCCATGTCCAAAACACATAACGGATCAAAGGTCGGCTACTCATCTGTGGAAGGATTGCAACATAATGAGAAGCTTTAGGGAGTCCATCCAGCACAACCGTGGCCTGAATGGCGGTTCAGGGTCTGGCTCTCATGGTCCGGGTCGTGGAGGCAGCGGCTCAAATTCCGGTTTTCACGGCCAAGGCAACCAAGGTGGTTACAACCAACAGAATAATCAGGGGAATCAGCAGCAGTAGTCTGGTTATCAGAGCAACCCGAAGCAATTGAATAGTGGGCAGTACCACGTCTTTACCACTAGTCTGTGTAAGTGGGATCAGAAGTTGCATAAGAGGGTAGTAAATGCTGTTGAGCCGGCGGTGCGACATTATTTATGGTGGTCAGAGCAGCCAATTGATAATCCGGGTCATTTGACTCTAGTGGTGGCGCCTCAGGTTGGGGGATATAAATTTACTAAGGTACTCATGGATGGAGGTAGCAGCATTAACATACTTTATTATGAGACCTTCCGTCGCATGGGACTGACGGATAAGAATCTTAAATCGTCAAATACCGTCTTTCATGGGGTGGTGCCTGGTAAGTTGGCATATCCAGTGGGCAAGATAGCTTTGGAGGTTGCCTTTGGAGATGAGCATGACTCCAGATCTGAAACTCTGACCTTCGAGGTGGTTAAGATCAAAAGCCCTTACCATGCTCTATTTGGGTGGCCGGCTTATGCCAAATTCATGGCAAGGCCCTGTTATGTCTATTTGTAGCTTAAGATGCTGGGTTACAAGGGCACCATTACGGTGCATGGGAGTCACAAGGTGGCCTTGGAATGTGAAGAAGGCGACGCTGCCTATGCTGAATTAGCTTGTGCAACAGAGGAGCTAAAATTCTATAAGGATAATGTTGACCCGACAGACATGACGTCCTTAAAGAAGCCGACCACGTAGCATGATCCTTTGTTAAATTTTAAATCGGCGGACGACACTAAATTGATTGATTTTGTTCCTGGCGACTCATCTAAGCAGTTCAACATCAGCGTTAACCTGGATCCAAAATAGGAAAGCATGCTCATCGAGTTTATCCGTGACAACCGGGACATCTTTGCATGGAAGCCTTCAGACATGTCGGGTGTACCGAGGAAACATGCTGAGCACACTCTTAATATTGATCCGAAGTTTAAACCGGTCAAGCAATTCCTCCGCCGTTTTAACGAGAAGAGGCTGAAGGCCATTGGTGAAGAAGTGGCCCATCTCTTAGCAGCCGGGTTTATTGCTGAAGTTTTTCATCCTGAATGATTCCAATTACTTGGCTATTTGCAACTTGGGGGCTTGATATGGTTGGGCCTTTCAAGAGGTCCAAGGATAAGAAGACCCACCTTTTGGTGGCGTTCGATAAGTTTACTAAGTGGGTCGAAGCAGAACCGGTTAGTAAGTGTGATGCAGCAATGGCAGTTCAATTCATGAAGAAGGTGATCTTCTGTTTTAGTTTTCCGGACAACATTATCACAGATAATGGTAAAAATCTCTCTAAAGGTGCTATGGAAGAATTTTGTCAACGAGAGCCTATCCGGCTTGACGTTTCCTCTGTGGCTCACCCCCAGACCAATGGTCAGGCAGAACGAGCAAATCAAGAGATTCTATGAGGTATCAAGCCCTGGCTTATGGTTCCTTTGCAAAGAACTCCGGGTTGTTGGGTAGAGGAGTTACCCTCAGTATTATGGAGTATCAATACAACCCCCAATAGATCAATGGGTTACACACCTTTCTTCATGGTTTATGGAGCAGAGGCGGTTCTCCCTAGTGACATCCGTCACGATTCACCCCGATGGTGGCTTATGTTGAGGCTGACAATGAAAAGGTGCGTCAAGATGCACTTGACCTATTGGATGAGGAGTGTGATCTCGTGGCGGCTCGTTCGGTGATTTATCAGCAAGACCTACGTCGTTATCACAGCCGTCGGGTCAAAACCAGAATCTTTCAAGAAGGCGACTTAGTGCTCTGGCTCATCCAAGATTAGACAAATATGCATAAATTATCCCCACCTTGGGAAGGGCCTTTTGTGGTCAGCAAGAATTTACATAATGGGTCATACTACCTTATCAACGTTCGAGACAACAAGGACTCACGCACATCAGAGGAGGAGACCCGTCGGCCGTGGAACATTGCTCATCTTCGGCCCTACTATACCTGAGCCACCGGCTCTCATGATGTACATAGTCTGATGATGTATATATTATAAGCAGTATAATAAAGCTGGCATCCCTGATAATTCAGGGCCTCTGTCGTTTCACTTCCTCGAAGCTGAGTCTTTATCATCATCTTACGTATTCATTTAAGAGGCTCATCGCCCAAACTTCGGGGACCAAAGAGAGTTGGATGCATAGCACAACTCAAACATAGGTCCCTGACAAGCACGATTTGTAAGCATGTCACTCGGGGGCTTCCTTTTCAAACATAGGTGTATTTAACCAAAGAGAACATAGCGTTACTACCCTCTTGACCAGGTTTGTTCAAACATAGGTGTATTCGACCAAAGAGAACATAACCTGTCCGGGTCATCCAACCTGTAACCAACTGCTTCAACTCCATCAGGTAATCCTGATTGACCCGCCGAAATCTTAAACGATCAGTCTTTATGGCGTATTCGACCAAGATCTGAGCTCATTAAGGTTCAAACGGTGGCTTGTCAAGCGAGAGCACGGTTTAAAGATAGTCAGGATGGATCCAGGCTTCATAAGCCGCCTTCCTTGAAACTTGGATAAATCGGCCCCTGATGTATGCTGTTACTCTGACCCCGCGTACTCCTGATAAGTCTACAAAGCAAGATACGACTTTATCCGGGTTCAAATGTCGATTGGGTACTGTGAGTCAGGCTCTCAGAACGCACGAACAATCTAGTGGCTCTGGCTAGTTTCATCGAAGAAGACACTTCGACTTGGCAGCTTACAAAAGCCTCAAATTTCTTTTGATTTCTTATTTACATTCTATGATTTCTTCTTTGACTTCTGTTTTTTTACAAGTTGGGCCCAGCTGCCCTACTTATGGCTCATATTTGAAGCATCTTTTGGGTCTCTATAACCCACCAGGATGGCGGACTCTAAGTCGCCAAAGTATCATACTCTTATGTTTACAATTACAACTCTGATAATTTTTCTGTACGAAGCTGATAAGCCGACAGTCTAAGCATGTCCTATAGGTATGATATCTTATTTAACAATTGTCAAACCGGCCCTGGTTATGGACTATTCGTCCCCAACGGCTTCAATTGGGTATCGTGACCCGCCCGGCGGTAAGCCGCAAGGGCGCTTGTACTTTCTTTATGTACATGATAATAATCATTCAGATCTGCATAAGTCAAAGGCTATCATACTCATAATGGTTTTTAAACCGGCGGATCAGCAATATTAAGCAAAAGCCAGAAACGTGCACGATGGCACGTTAGATTCAAGTTTTTGCTACCCTATTACATGGCTTCATGAGCCAAATGAGATCAAGTGTTTTTCAAAGAACAAAGGTATAAACTGCCCGGCGGTTCATTCTTCTTCGCCTGGCTCTGGGTCATCCATTGTCGGTTCTTCATCCTCCTCCACCATCTGGAAGTTTGCTTTTGACCAATCAAAGCCACGCAAGGCGTAGAACTCAGCTTCGTCATCAATAAGTTCGGACGGGTCAATTTCAGGGGCGAAGGTGTGCTTACGAATTAAAGAAATCAGATCCATCACTTTATACGCAGGAGTAGACATCTTCCAATTTTTTGTATCATAAGCCGGTTGATATTTGGAGAGATTGGTTTCTTCAGCAATGACTGTCGCATGAGGACGGATTGCTTTAACACATGCGGCGAAGTGAAATTGTGTGTGTTTGTTTGTGTGTGTGTGTGTGCGCGCGCGCGCATGTCTGTGCGTGTGTGTGATGGGGGGGGTGGACTCCTACTTCACACTTTGCAAGGTGAACCTCTGTGGGGGGCGGGCATGTGTTCATAGCTTAGGATTCCCCTCCTGGCGTCACGAGGGGAGCAAGCAATACCGTGATCTTTGCAAGATAGGTGCCACATCGAAGTTGCATCTGGTATTTGAACATCAAACCACCCTTTTCATACATATATTTGGTCCACGTGCAAGTGTGTTCGTGTTCTGACCCTTTCCCGCGTCATTTTCGCCAAATTTATGAGTATTAGACAAGTCGGATGATGCAACAGACATGGTTCACTCACACTAATCATGTGCCACGCCAGTGCCCCTGTCTCGCACATCAGCATAGTACATTGGGCACCATGAGGCTTCCCCTCTCAAAAATATCTACCCGCCTGCAGGTTTTTTCTGTATGATAACACATGGCTATTATGTTTCGACCGTGTGTGATGTTTATTGTTCCCTCTCACACATGCATCCCTCGAAAATATCTGCTCGGCTCGAGGGTTTTTTCTGTTTCATAACACATGGTTGTTATTTCCAGAACGTGTGCGATGCACCATCATCCAAATTTTCAATAGCCCTAGCATTTTACTCCCGCATAGTAAAATTTTTAGTAGCCGCATCATTTCCTCAAACACCCCCCTCCACACACCCACACCGCAAAAAATCCTCGGGCGCGTGCGCGCACACCCCCACCACAACCCCTCCCTCGCTCAAAACCCTAGCAAGGTCGCAACCGCCGCCATTGTCAATATCTGCCGGTTTGCCCATGCATCTTACCCACCGATCTCCGTACCTAGGCCGCCCCGAGTTTCTTAGATGACGCCTGCCAAACGCCCCCTTTCCCGCGGATCCCCATCCCCATCCGCCACTCCAGAGCGTCGCATCCTAAGCCCGGCTACGCTTCCCGTGGACCTCGAGGAGAGACTGGCCCAAAAGAGGTGTATCCCGGCCTCTCCACCCGACGTCCCCGAGGTGTCCGCCAAGGAAGCCGGTGACCATTACTGGCCGCAGGCACTCAATTAGCGGGCTAGAGTATGTGTTATGTCGCAGATGCTGGCTACGAGATCGAGGTCGTCGACAGCGACGGCCTGACGCAAGCCATGTCACAGGTTAAGTGGCCCACCCCGAACCCCTTGGGTTCAACTACAGTCAATCCCATCCATGGCCCCGCCGCTGATCTCCTTTGGCTCTCTATCAAAGAATTTTCCATCCTACATTGCCATCGAGCCCCTTTTGTCATTTCTAAAGGACACGTTTTGCGACGCTGGCTTGGGATTCACAGCTTTCAAGTCAGACCTCATCGACGGCGACCACGAGGAGGGCACCCTCTCTGGCTCTTCCAAGGGGAAATATCCCATCTAGTCTTCTAATGGGAAAGAGCCCAACTGCGACATCTGGGAGGGCACCCTACAGTCGTGCTCTTCCAAGGGGAAGGATCCCATCTGTGACAACATGGAGCGCACCCAGGGTCTGTGCTCTTCCCACGGGAATGAGCCCACCTATGACAAGTGAGGAACCCCATGATTTATTTAGCTGTGCCTCTTCACAGGGGGAACCCATGATTTGTTTTGTCGAGTCTCTTTTGTAGTGTAGTGATAATATGTCTTGTTTTAATTGCTATATTTGGTTGTTTGCAGTATGCCTTGTTTAGTTCAGTTGTTCACAATGTTATGCTCTATATATGCAATTATTTTACCGTGCAGTACATTTCATCAATCCAGTTTTAAACATACAGATAGGAATGCATATATTTGCTTGTTGTTAAGCCTGTTATTGCTAGATATGCCTCTTTTAAATTTTTTGATTGTTCGGTTGTTTGTAATTAGCATATGTCCAGTTTAAAATGCTATCTTTGGTTGTTTGTAGTATGCCTTGTTTATTCCAGTTATTAACAACGTGATGTTCTATATGTGCAAGTATGAAATGTGCAGTTCAATTTCATCAATGCGAGTTTCAACAATACCACTATGAATGACTACATTTGGTTGCTGCATGTTGTAGTTAACACGCCTTTCAATTTTTATTTAACAATAACCAGTGTACATAGTCCGGCACAACACCAGTTTGAATGGCTATGTTTGCTTGTTGTTAAATGTTAGGTCTGTTGCAATTAACACACCTTTCCACTTGTTTTTCTTTACTAGCATGCTTAAACCTGCACACTGAAGCTATCTTTTGGATATTATTTTGTCTGCCATGGATATATTTGGTTGATGTTTAGCCTATTGTGCTTAACATGCCTCTCGATGTACTTACACAAGACAATTTTGGGAACGGCTATTGTTTTCCATCGAGGTTAGTTTCATCACATGGCTTATATATACTCACTGTTCAGGATATCGATAGCTGGTACCATATAGACCAAGGGCTGATAAGGGACTAATCGGTGAATTGGACTTTTAACTGAATATATTTGTAACCCATTTATCATTAGGTTAACTAGGTCCATATGTAATATATCTAAGGCTACATAGCAACATGCACTGTACTGAATGTCTAAATATGAAGTCCTAGGCTAAATAGCAACAAGGAAGAGTGTTACCTTAATGTTCTGATGATGTCTAGATATACGTAGAAGGATAGCAGCAAGAACAACAACATAGCCCTGTTTGGATACTCTAACTTAGCTAGAGGTTAGAGTTAGTTTCTAGCTCATGACTAACCCTGAACTAACTCTAGCCAGAGAGGTGTTTGGATGACAGGGTTTGATTGACAATAAATGCACTAGGAGAACTAGCTCCAATTAGCACCTCTTGAGTGGGATAGTTTTTTGGGTGGGTTAGATGCAAATAGCTCAAACTAGCCCTCATGTTTGGATATACTTTAGGGCTATTTGAGCCCAAACTAGCTCAAACTAACTCTAACCCATGGATACAACAACAGTTAATCAACCGATAATTTGTAAAATGCAATAAACTCCCTCCAGCCCATAATATAAGATGTTAATTCATCTAATATGTGAGTATATTGGTTGTTATGAGATATTATATAAGAGTGTTGTACTACATGATTGTGGAATTGCTGTTTAGCTTCTAATATTAACTTGGTGCTTTTAGGTACATATGTCATTGGTAAAGATCTACGCTTCGACCCTTTCTGCGTATGGGGTAATGAGATATTGATGAACCAACATCAAGTGATGAAGCTGATAAAGATTGTTAGTAAAATGGGTCAAAACATGGCAATTAAACTGTTTGTTTAAACTTTATCCAAGACAACATCGAACTGCAGGATGGTAATAAGAACTCTGCAGCCTTCTTTTTACTTCCCATAATGAGTTGTGTTAGATGACACTGTCTGAATCTTTTTCCTTTGCAGTGGTTCCCAAAGTAGTTTACTCAAGGTTACTATCGGTGTCAAAACCGGCGGATCTTGGGTAGGGGGTCCCGAACTGTGCGCCTGAGGCGGATGGTAACACGAGGCAGGGGACACGATGTTTACCCAGGTTCGGGCCCTCTTGATGGAGGTAATACCCTACGTCCTGCTTGATTGTTCTTGATGATACGAGTATTACAAGAGTTGATCTACCACGAGATCATAGAGGCTAAACCCTAGAAGCTAGCCTATGGTATGATTGTATGTTGTCCTACGGACTAAACCCTCCGGTTTATATAGACACTGGAGGGGGCTAGGGTTACATAGAGTCGATTACAAGGGAGGAGATCTACATATCCGTATTGCCAAGCTTGCCTTCCACATCAAGGAAAGTCCCATCCGGACACGGGACAAAGTCTTCAATCTTGTATCTTCATAGTCCAACAGTCCGGCCAAAGGATATAGTCCGGCTGTCCGGAGACCCCCTAATCCAGGACTCCCTCAGTAGCCCCTGAACGAGGCTTCAATGACAATGAGTCCGGCGCGCAGTATTGTTTTCGGCATTGCAAGGCGGGTTCCTTCTCCGAATACTCCATAGAAGATTTTGAACACCGGAATAGTGTCCGGCTCTGCAAAACAAGTTCCACATACTACCGTAGAGAGAATAATATTTCCACAAATCCAATCTACTGACACGTTTGACAGCCTGACATCACGCCATGGCCTGGTCATTATTCAAACCGTTTTTCTCAACCAGCACTGCACATAACGCAGGGCGGTTTTCTTGACACATCTTGTCAAAGCAGAGATCGTGTCCCTCTTATTACGGGCTTCTCATCAATACGGATGTGGGTAACCCAACCGCGCCATCAATTACGACGCCTAGGGAATACGCGATTTTACCAGACAAGTGGGGAGGCGCATCACCTCTTTCGCCCTTATAAAGGGACAAGGTTTCACCCCTTTTACCCACACCTTCTACCTCCTTGCTTATCCATTCTCACGCACTCGAGCTCCAGCGCCCAAGCTCGCGTTCTTCTTCTCAAACCACTCCAAGCGTGTCCGGAGCAGGAGGCAAGTGGATGGTCTCCTCCATCATGGAGGAGCACATCGCAAAGTTACGGGCAGCCGGATATCTAGCCGCGAATATTGCGCACCGGCTGCCAGATGCAGGGCAGGTCATCCCTACGCCCGAACCGCATGAGAGGGTAGTTTTTCTTACCCATTTTGTCTGCGGACTCGGATTTCCCCGCCACCCATTTGTCCGCGGGCTCATGTTTTACTATGGACTGGATTTTCATGATATGGCCCCCAATTTCATCCTCAACATCTCGGCATTTATCGTCGCGTGCGAGGCCTTCCTCCGCATCAGGCCCCACTTCGGCCTATGGCTGAAGACCTTCAATGTCAAACGGAAGGTGGTGGTTGGCCAGCAAGCAGAGTGTGGAGGCGCCATGGTGGGTAAAATGCCTAATGTCACCTGGCTCAAGGGCACCTATGTGGATACCATAAAGGGGTGGCAATCGGGGTGGTTCTACATCACCAAGCCACGCGACTCCAACTGGGTGGCGGCCCCCAAATTTTGATCCGGAATCCCCACGCGGCTCACCTCCTGGAAAGAGAAGGGCCTGTCCTGGGGTTCTTTGGTAGAGCTGATCGGACTCTAGACATCCATCAGGAACATGACGAGCAAGAAAATTAAGCTCGTCAACGTGGTCCAGGTCATGCTCTTCCGCCGGATCCTCCCGTGTCAATGACGGGCATTCAATTTGTGGGAGTTTGACTCGGCCAAGCACCAGACGCTATGAGAGCTCTATGACACGACGCACGAGGACGTCTGGAGGGTGTTGTTCAAGGGCACCGAGGTACCTCCTTCCCTCACCGAGGACCGTGGACTCAGCACAAAGCACCGCGCCAATCCGGTAAGTTTTTATATCTCACAGGGTATTTATTTGCCCCAATTAAGTCATGTGCAGGATCTAAGCTTCCATGTCATTAACAGGACATGATAAAGATAGCGGAGCAGCTTGATTGCCCAGCCCCCCTGCCCGAAGATCTTGCAGACGCTCTCCTAACAGAGATGCTGACTCCGGCACCTTACGAGGTGCCGGTGAAGAAGACCAAGAAGAAGGCCATGGGGACCTGAAAGGGTCTCCGGCGCAAGGTTGTATTGTACTCATCTGTGATGCCCCCGATTCAATCATACCCTAATCATACACGCAAATACGTACGATCAAGATCAGGGACTCACGGGAAGATATCACAACACAACTCTACAAATAAAATAAGTCATACAAGCACCATATTACAAACCAGGGGCCTCGAAGGCTCAAATACAAGAGCTCGATCATAGACGAGTCAGCGGAAGCAACAATATCTGAGTACATACATAAGTTAAACAAGTTTGCCTTAAGAAGGCTAGCACAAACTGGGATACATATCAAAAGAGGCTCAGTCCTCCTGCCTGGGATCCTCCTAACTACTCCTGATCGTCGTCAGCGGGCTGCACGTAGTAGTAGGCACCTCAGGTGTAGTAGGAGTCGTCGTCAACGGTGGCGTCTGGATCCTGGGCTCCAACATCTGGTTGCGACATCCAGGTAGAAGGGATAGGAGGAAAAGAAGGAGAAAGCAACCGTGAGTACTCATCCGAAGTACTCGCAAGCAAGGAACTACACTACATATGCATGGGTATATATGTAAAGGGCCATATCGGTGGACTGTACTGCAGAATGCCAGAATAAGAGGGGGATAACTAATCCTGTCAAAGACTACGCTTCTGGCAGCCTCCATCTTGCAACATGTAGAAAAGAGTAGACTGAAGTCTTCCAAGTAGCATCGCATAGCATAATCCTACCCGGCGATCTCCTCCTCGTCACCCTGTAAGAGAGCGATCACCGGGTTATATCTGGCACTTGGAAGGGTGTGTTTTATTAAATATCTAGTTCTAGTTGTCATAAGGTCAAGGTACAACTCCAAGTCGTCCTGTTACTGAAGATCACGGCTATTCGAATAGATTAACTTCCCTGCAGGGGTGCACCACATAACCAAACACGCTCGATCCCATTTGGCCGGACACACTTTCCTAGGTCATGCCCGGCCTCGGAAGATCAACATGTCGCAGCCCTACCTAGGCACAACAGAGAGGTCAGCACACCGGTCTAAATCCTATGGTGCAGGGGTCTGGGCCCATCACCCATTGCACACCTGCACATTGCGAACGCGACCGGAAGCAGACCTAGCCTTGCAGGCGTTCCAGTCCAATCCGGCGCGCGCCGCTCAGTCGCTAATGTCAAGAAGGCTTCGGCTGATACCACGACGTCGAGTGCCCATAATTGTCCCTGCGTAGATGGTTAGTGCGTATAGGCCAGTAGCCAGACTCAGATCAAATACCAAGATCTCGTTAAATGTGTTATCCTGAAATAACCGCGAGCGCCGACCAGGGCCAGGCCCACCTCTCTCCTAGGTGGTCTAAACCTGCCCTGTGGCTTCGCCATAAAGATCCACTCAGAGGGCCGTTGGGACAAACGTCCTTTCGGACGCAATCCGTGAATCACTCGCGGGTACTCCTACGAGCCGACCCGTCTTTAGTTACCAAAAGTATCATATATTATGTATAAGTATATACCCGTATCACCTCCCGGGTGATCACGGCCCGATGGTATAGCATGGCAGATGGACAAGAATGTAGGGCCACTGATGATAAACTAGCATCCTATACTAAGCATTTTAAGACTGCAGGTAAGGTATCAACAGTTGTAGCAACAATGACAGGCTATGCATCAGAATAGGATTAACGGAAAGCAATATCATGCTACACTACTCTAATGCAAGCAATATAGAGGAGAGTAGGCGATAGCTGGTGATCAAGGGGAGGGGGGGCTTGCCTGGTTGCTCTGGCAAGAAGGAGGGGTCATCAACACCGTAGTCATACTGGGGGTCTCCGGCAGTCTTGGGGTCTACCGGAAAGAAGTAATGGAGGGGGAACAAAATAAATAACAGAGCAATCAATGTAACAAAAAGCAAGATGCGGCATTACATTGTGCTAGGGGTGACCTGACGCGGTACGAGGTGATACCGGTGAAGGAGGGAAACATCCGTGAAAATATCCCCGGTGTTTCGCGTTTTCAGACAGATGAACCGGAGGGGGAAAGTTGCGTGTTCGCTATGCTAGGGATGCGTGGCGGACGAACAGGCTGCGTACCCGGATTTGTCTCGTCGTTCTGAGCAACTTTCATGTACCAAGTTTTTCCGTCCGAGGTACGGTTTATTTTATATTAATTTTAAAAAGGATTAATCATTTTCTAGAATTAACAGAATTAATTTAATTTGAAAATGCCATTATGATGTCAGCATGACATCTGTGATGTCAGCAGTCAACAGTCGGTTGACTTGGTCCAACTGACACGTGGGTCCCACTGCCATTGACTGAGATTAATTAAAACAGATTAATTAGTTTAATTAGTGATTAGGTTAATCTAATCAAGATTAATCAATTACTTAATTAGTTAATTAATTAATATCTTTATTTATTATTATTTTATTATTCCCTTTTTATTAAGACGTTCTAGGGGCTGGGCCCCGTTGTCCAGTGGCTCACGGCCTTAGTGGGCGCGGGCACCAGCGGTGCGTTTACGAGCGACCGGCGCCCACCCGCTAGGCCGCTTGCCCAGGCCAAGGGCGGGACTAGCGGGGCGCCGGCGAGCGGCCAGCGTGGGCTCAGCGGCAGGCACGCACGGAGGTGAGCGGGGGCGCGATTGGTCGCAGCGGCAATAGAAGAAGCAGAGGCAGCGGCGCAACGGAGCAAAGCAGCAGCGGCAGGAAGCCGAGTGATCGGCAACATCCACGCGCGCGCGGGCGAGGCCCGAGCATGGCGAGCGCGCACGGGGGAAGCGGGCGTCAGGGCGAAGCGGGGCCGCGCGGGCGAGGCACTAGAGAGCAGCGGCGGCGGCCAGCGTGGAAGGGGCGACCATGGCGGAGCAGGGGCGGTAGCGGGCGACGACACGGGGAGCACGGGCTGTGGACCCTCGGGGCACGCACGGGGTGGACGGTGCATGGGCACGGACGCGGCTATGGAGGGGTGAGCACGGCACGGGCGGTGGGGGCGGCCTACGGCGACCGGAGCAGAGGGGAACAGAGCGAGGGCGGACAAGGCCTCACTGGGGCCCTGTAGTTGTGCTTAAGTTGGCACACGGAGGAGTCGAGGTCGATCGCCGGTGACATAGCTGCGGCAAGGTAGCGTCAGGCGGCGGTCGGTGTCGAGAAGCGATGGGGTCGGGGCGCGGTGTCGTGGTGCAGGAGAGGTCCAAGACGGCGAGGACGGCTGCTGGTGGCGAAGCTGCGGGCACACGTGGGCCTCCATGGCCGGCGGCCTAGGGGTCGTAGGGGGAGGCGGCATCGCAAGGGGTGAGCACCTCCTACGCAGTGTGTGTGTGTGTGAGGGGGTTGGCGGCGCCAGGAGGGAGACGAGGGGATGAATCGTGGGGGAGTGGGAGGAGTGGGGGTCTAGGGTTAGTGGGGTGGGGGTTATACCGGGTCAACGGGTGGGCCGGCCTGATTGGCCATGTGGGCCAAACGGCACAGGGAGGGTTCTTCTCCTTTTTATTTGTTTTGGTTTTGCCTTTTCCTTTTATTTATTTTTCCCTTTCTGTTTTCTTTTATGTCTTTAATGGTTATAGTTTTATAAAATACACAAATGGTTCCCGAATTAGTATTACAATATTTACTACTGCCACATAACTTTGGCACCTAAATAAAATAGTTTCATAATTATTTATTATTTAAAAGTATTTAGATAATAGTTTTTGCTACTGTTTTATTACCATTTGAACATTTAAACATTTTATTAAAGTGTGGTTTCCGCACCACAATTAACTTTGCATTACTTGGCACAACCCAGACATTTTAGTTTTAATATTTGAATCAGTTTCGAACTAATGCGAGATTAGCAACAGTAATCGAGGTGACGTGGCGTCATTAGTAGAAAGTTACTGTAGCTTAATTATCCGGGCGTCACATCTTCGTCCGTTGACTCCGATGCGCACTCCTCCCATGAAGACGAGGAGGAGGAAGAGGAAAGTTCTCCCCCAGCCGGGGAGACAAGAAAAGGAAGGCCGACCCAACCGAGGAGGCCGAAGGGTCCAAGAAGGGAAGGACCCTCCATCCGGACTGCTCCACGATGGCCGCCCATAGCGACGACGAGTGTTTCCCCAGGGACAAGCCCCTGGCGAAGTCGTAAGTATATGGATACCATATTAATTCATGGAATGTTTTATTGCACTGCTTCCACTTATGCCGAATATGATCATGCAGCCCGTCCCGAGCCCGTATCGACGTATCTTCGTCAGACGGTTCATTGGACTCGTCGGATATGAATAGCGATTCACTTCCAACCGCCTCCACCCCTTGCCCTGCGGACAACGTCGAGGTGTTGTCTCAATAGGCACCGGGCCAAGGGGATGTAGTCCTGGGGGTGCCTCGAGGCGACCTTCCGGACCCTGGGCGCAAAGGGAGCAAAATCCCCACAGGCTCCAAGTTTGGCCCCCAGCCGAACACTGCGCCGGAACCTTCGGTGGTTCCGAACTCCAGCAGGCGACCCCCCGTAAAGAGGAGCAAGCCGCCCGTTCCGGTGGCCTGTGTCCAGCCAGAGGCACCGGACAACTTGCTGGAAGCACTTCACGGCGCTTCCATCAACGAAGAGCACCGAACTATCATGAGTGCGGTGATCGAGAAAGTTCAGTCCGCCAAGAACGGACTGACCGAAGCTTGTGCCAGCCTCCTAACATGCTTTGAGGTAAGTAATGAAAATATAGGAAAATATTATAGCATGGACAATAGCCCCTGATGCTCTGTTCGGCTTTCGCAAAGAAAGGCTGGATAGAGGATCAAATGATAACTCAGGAGTCTAATCAGAAAAATGTCTATGTGTATGTGCAGGCTTTACTGCTGGCCGCTGGCACACGTACTGCGGAGGTCTCTGCGCTGAAGCAGGACCTAGAGTGGTCCAAGGATGAGCTCCGCCTTACCAAGAGGCAGCTCGAGGAGAGCAAAGGTAAGCAATACCCTTGTCTATATATTTGAAAAGAAGTTCGGGTGTAAAGTAATAGGATCATCATGGATTTGTCAGGGGCCACGACCGAAGTGGCTACCCTCAAGAAGGCGCTGTCCGAGGCCGAAGACAAAGCGGCCAAGGAGCGCATTGAGCAGGAGAAGCAAGAAGCCTGAGTAGGCGAGGTGCAGCAAGAGCTCAAGGCTCTCGCCAAAAAGCACAAGTCCTTGGAGCTTGACTCTAAGACGCGAGAGTCCGAGCTCGCGCAGGCGCTTGAAAGCGTCCGGAGCGCCAAGGCTGAAGCCCACAAGGACCTCCAGGAGATTGATGCAGTGAAGAAGATAGCAGTGGGTAAGGCATTCATTATGCAAAGCAAGCATGTGGAGGAAACTTTCCTTTTACTTACCCGAGTTCGGAGCTCTCAAGGGGCATTCGCAAATCTTCCCCGCAGTGTACTGGATGCCGCGGAGTTTTACCAAGATCAGGAGGGGAACTCGACGGAAAAGTTGTTCTGGTCTCAGTATACTGGGACCGAACACCCCGTGCCCTTGAGCAACCAACTGAAGCAATTGGTCGAGCTTCACAAGGCGGCCGAACAGGCCATGAGGGGCCTTATTGTCTGGATGTGGCCTGGCGAGGCCCTGCCCGATAGCTAATTCGGTCTAGTGAGGCGGCTTGTGGATGCCTGCCCACGGCTTGAAGTTATAAAGCGGTCCGTCTGCATCGAGGGTGCACGCAGGGCTTTTGCCCGGGCGAAGGTGCACTAGGCAAAGCTGGACGCCGTGAAGCTGGTGAAGGAGGGGCCGCCGCAGGGCAAGGAGCATCGCTGCCCCGAAATGTATTATGAGAGTGTCTTGAAGGGTTCCCGCCTTGTGGCGGATGAATGTGCCAGGGATGTAATTTTTCAATGAACATGCCCATGTGATCCTGTAATATGAAACGAGTTCATTTGCGCCACGCGACGCTTTTTTAATTTAAAATATTACCTTCTATGCGGCCATTTATAAAATCTGAGAGGTGGCCAGTCGTCGGCTTCTGCCCCCATGTAACTAGTACTGGGGTGTTCGGGATGAACCTGAGCACTCTTTACCCCAATTTTGGGTCCTTCAAGGGAGGTGTTCAGCGTAACAAACCAGGCAATTAGACTATAAGGCTTTATCACTCTCACTTAGCCATAGAAGTCTACAATTTTAAATTTTGGCGAAGCCCCTAGTATTCGGAAGGCCGAATTTGGGGCGCTATACACGCCTAAGCCGGACAAGGTGGACTCCTCGCTCGAAGCGGGAAAAGTCTTTAAGGACTTGAGACCTCTCGAACAGCGACCAGTCTCTCACCTTATCATGACAGTCAGTTTTCGGCTTTCTCTACTGAGGTGCTCGTCCGGAAGAACCGGGACACAATCGCAGTAGTTCTCCCACCGCTACCTTAGCCGATATAGCGGAACGTAAGGTACCAAAGCATGGGAGCCGGGCAAACCCAACTATTGACCCAAGACATGATTCGGAGCTAATGCATATAATGCTATAAGTTCGGGGTGCCGCACTGTCAAAAGTGTTCGGACTTCTCACGCCGTATTATGGGGTAAACAAAAGTCCCTGGCGTACTGACCGTACCCAAATGTACGGGTACGGATTGTCGTAAATGAACATATAAGAAAAAAAGGATGAATAATGCAATAATATACTAATGCTATGCATTATTATTTAAATAATACGTCGAAGCGTATTGGTACAAGTGGTGCAATAAGCAAACAATAGGAATATTTGACATAGCCTATCCAAGGGCAAGCTGCGTGTAGATAGTAGAAAGCGGGTATATTGATTATTATTAGAGACTACCTGAGGGTTCCCGTGTACATCTTAGCTTCTTGCATCCTTGGTTTTTCCTTCCTGTAGTGTGTCCGGCAATCGTACTGCCGGAAAGGGCTTCCAGAGAGTTAGGTCCTGAAAGGGAAAAAATGATGAAGGTATATAGCCCCTAGGGCGGCTAAACCGCATTGCGGGACGTGCCCTTATCGTGCCCCCGCCTATGTCCATGGTATTTTTAGTGCGTAATTATGTACGTGTGGCACGGATTTTGTCACTTGACTGGGACTGGGGCGGGGGCCGAATTGCTAGGCGAACTCTGAACGTGCCAGGCGATCTTGTTGCAGTTTACTCTGGACTCGCTTGAAGGTGTCCGGGGGCTGTATCGCTGAATTAGTGGTTTGCCTTAAAAGGTTGCTTTGTGCTTCTACTGTGAGGGCCGCAGTGTGCTCTTTCGCGCGGAGCGACCGTTCTGTGTTTCCATTCACTGTTATGACCCCCCTAGGTCCTGGCATCTTGAGCTTGAGGTATGCGTAATGCGGTACTGCATTGAATTTTGCAAATACAGTTCGTCCGAGCAGTGCGTGATAGCCACTGCGAAACGAGACGACGTCGAAGATTAACTCCTCGCTTCAGAAGTTGTCCGGTGATCCGAAGACCACTTCCAGTGTGATTGATCCCGTGCAATGGGCCTCTACACCTGGGATGACGCCCTTAAAGGTGGTTTTGGTGGGTTTGATCCTCGATGGATCGTTACCCATTTTTCGCACTGTATCCTGATAGAGCAGGTTCAGGCTGCTGCCGCCATCCATCTATACCTACTATGAAAGCATGGTGGTATTCTTGGTTTCGTCCCGCTTAAAAGTTTTTTCCACGTACGCTCGCTTTGTTGATTTTCACGTGCACGTACGTTCCATCATGGTAATTATAGAAGTCCTACGCTGCATCCTCGATCCAACTTTGCCTACCACCTGGATCACCTCTTTGGGCCTTGTCCGGAGCTTTAGCTATTGGGCCTACTTGACTAGCACATAACAACAACAAAACTGGTAGGCAGAAATATTACGTGGAGCCAGCCCAGACAAAAAGAAAAAGCGTCTTCACGAGCAAAACCAAAGGACGCGACGAATCGTGCTAGGACATCAATGTGTGAAATATGAGGATTGTTCCCTTATTCAATCGTGCTACGATATCAATCGTACCACCTTGCTGCTTTATACAATGTCATACCAATTTATATATGTTTGTGATTCAAGATCAGTAAGAAGCCTTGAGAAGTACTATGAAACAAAAGTGGGCTATCATATGTGGCTTAGATTTCATGGGATGTGTGACGTGATCAGCGGGCTTAAATAAGGAAGGACAAAATAATAATGACCCTAAGGAATTATAATACCAGTGGGTACAAAGAAGAAAAGGAGAGTTTCGGAAAAAAGGAAGGAGGAATACCATGGTGGCGTGATTAGATGGGGAAGGAGAATATCCTAAGACGAAATACTACTAGGGGCGTGATCAGATAAGGAAGGAGAGTTTCCTAAAAAAGAAATTGCGCAAAGGAATTACCCAGACGTGGCATGCAATTAACTAACGCAAAGATATTAATTAATATGAGCGAGGTGTGGGAGGAGTTAATTGGATTGGATGCATGGGACCACGAGCCATTATGTGTATAATAACTAGATGGGCCTATTGATCAACAGTTTTTTATGCTCATTTTCATCAGGTTTCCTTTCAATCTGTTTTTCACACCTTGTCTCGTTCTTTTTCCACAATAGGTGGTTAGTTCGGTTATTGAATTATCCCAACTCGCTTTCTTATGACTCGTAGGACCAATTTATATATGTCTATGAACTGAAATTAATAAGCCGCCTTAAGAAGTTGGTCCAGTTTGCTTACAAATATGAGCAGAAAGAAAAGGTGTATGCAGCTTATGTTCGGTCACCAAGATGATAGCCTCATATCTTAACATTATTTCCACTAATAATTATTATCGTGTGTGGTCAATAAAATTATTATTGTGTGTGGTAAATAAGGAAAGTGCACCGCATGATATGTAAATACATGATTGGTGTTGAACCACATGAAGTGAATGTGACGGTTGCAACACACAAAGAATTGCAAGTTGGTGTAGGGAGGGACTCATGAAATTGGCATGGCAGAGTGTAATGACCTGGCTCACCGCATAGGGATTGATCACCTTTTTTGTAAATAGGTACACAAGTGACCACCATCGACAATGATGACAAAGAGGAGAAGTGACAACACAGATGGCTCGCTAGGGGTGTGCGAGAGTTTGTTTCTCCCGTTGCAACGCACGTGCATTTGTGCTAGTAAGGACTCGAGTGAGGTGAAATCTGTCGATGTTGGGGTCTAGGACCAGTGCGGCGGATCCACCATGACGGATACTAGTGGGGTGGTCCCTGCGATCAAAGGTGATCGGGCAAGCGGACCATGGGTTGAACTTGGGGGCGACGGGCTCCATCGCATAGACGTCCCTTAGTGCATGCTTCCGCTCCCTCTTAGGAATGTGGGTTGTGTATATCATGTTCACCGTCTTCACTTGTGGGGGGAACCCCTTCTGTCCTCCTGTCTTCGATGGCTGGGGCTCCTCCTCTTCATCACTATGCAGCCCCTTGTCCCTTTTTTCGGCATTTAACTTGCCGGCCTGCTTGGACACCCAGCATTCTCTGTTGGTGTGATTGGCTGGCTTGTTGGGGGTGCCGTGGATTTGACACGAGCGATCCAGTATGCGACCCAAACTGGACGGAGCCGGAGTACTTCTTTTAAATTGCTTTTTCCGCTGACCGGATCTAGAGCCTCTGAATCTGGCATTGACTGCCGTATCATCGGTGTTGTCGTCGTTGTTGCGGCACTTTGGTCTGTTACGACATGGTCTGCCATTGGCATCTTTGGTATCCGAAGTGCCCGGATTCCTTGATGTGTTGTTGCTGCGAGCCAGCCAGCTATCCTCGCCTGCACAAAAGCGGGTCATGAGTGTCGTGAGGGCTGCCATAGACTTCGGCTTCTCCTGGCCAATGTGGTGGGCAAGCCACTCATCACGGATGTTGTGCTTGAATGCCGCTAGGGCCTCTGCGTCCGGACAGTTGACAATTTGTTTTTTCTTAGTCAGGAACCGTGTCCAGAATTGTCTGGCCGATTCCCCTGGCTGCTGAGTTATATGGCTCAGGTCATCAGCATCCGGTGGTCGCACATAAGTGCCCTGGAAGTTGTCAAGGAATGCGTCTTTCAAATCCTCCCAACTGCCGATGGAGTCTACTGGTAAGCTATTCAGCCAATGCCGAGCTGGTCCTTTGAGTTTTAGTGGGAGGTACTTGATGGCATGTAGATCATCACCGCGAGCCATGTGGATGTGAAGGAGGAAATCCTCAATCCATACAGCGGGATCTATTGTACCATCATACGATTCGATATTTATGGGTTTAAAACCCTCCAGGAATTCGTGATCCATAACTTCATCAGTGAAGCATAGGGGGTGTGTGGCGCCTCTGTGCCGGGCTATATCACGACTCAGTTCATATGAGTCTTGTTTGCTGTATTTGGCCCGGCCGGATTTACCTTTAGTGTATCCGGCGCGACGTTCATCGTCCCGCGTTGGCGCGCGCCCCCGTGACCCGTATATTGATCTTGCAAGTTTTGCCTTACTATCCAATATGTCTTGCAGGTCCCGAGTGTTGCCCCGGGCCTTGGTATTTTTGATTGACTGGCGGCGGGGTGCAGGCTGAACTTCGGGCTGAAACGCCTCTCCGGCTCGGCCACGCGGTGGCCGGTCAGCTGCACTGTACACTGGTGATGGAGGTTTCAATGATTCCTCCTTGAGGTGAGGTAGCAACCTGTGTTTTGGGTAACTCTTGGAGGGGCGTTCGAGTTCGAATTCCTCGGCTGCAAGGACTTCGGTCCATCTGTGTGCTAGCAAGTCTTGATCAGCTTGAAGCTGTTGTTGCTTTTTCTCCAGGCTATTTGTTGTGGCCATAAGCCTGCGCTTGAAGCGCTCCTGCTCGACGGGATCCTCAGGCATGATAAACTCTTCGTCACCGAGGCTCGCCTCGTCTTCGGAGAGAGGCATGTAATTGTCCTCCTCCAGTTCTCCATATGCTGCTTGCTCTGGAGGGCTAGCGTGTTCATCCTCCGGCTCTACATCATGCTGGAGGGGATTGTGGTTGTCTTCGGGACTATCCAGAGTGTTATTGTCTCCTGTGCCAGTATCACTACTTTTGCTGTGGCGGGACTTAGAGCGGCGCCGCTGACGTCGGCGCTTGGGTTGCTTCTTGGAGGGGTCATCCTCCACTGTCTCGTCGCCATTGCCTTCTTTGGGGGTGTCCACCATGTATATATATATATCATATGATGAGGTAGCAGTCCAGCGCCCTGTGGATGGTGGTTCCTGCTCGTCTCCTGCATCGTCGTCCATACCATTGATGTCTTCGGAGTCAAAGTCGAGCATGTTGGTTAAATCGACGACAGCGACTACTAAGTGTGTGTTGGGTGGGCAGCGAATTTCTTCGTCGTCCGCATCCCATTCTAGCCGGACATAGTTCGGCCGAGGTTCTCCTGACAGGGAGAGAGACCTTAATGAATTTAGCACATCCCCGAAAGGCGAGTTCTGAAAGATATCCGCGGAGATTAACTCCATGATCGGCGCCCAGTCGGGTTCGACGGGCACGGATGCAAGTGGCTGGGAGTCCATGGCCGGAGATGAATCCAGTGGTTCGGCGACACGGCTCTCATAAGGGGTGAAGTCAGTATCCGGCTCTATCGCCACTGAGAGTGCGGCCTCCATGGCGGGGTCTATCCCTCCGCTCTCGTATGGCGCAATTTCCCGAATGTTGTTCGACGACAGAGTTACATCATGCTCGTCGTGACTGTGCGGCGCACCTGATATGGGCTCGAATCCGTCTAAGATCAAGTCTCCGCGGATGTCGGCAGTGTAGTTTAAGTTTCCAAACCCGACCTGATGGCCAGGGGCGTAGCTCTTGATCTGCTCTAGATGGCCAAGTGAATTGGCCCGCAGTGCGAAGCCGCCGAATACGAAGATCTGTCCGGGGAGGAAACCTCGCCCTGGACCGCATCGTTACCGATGATCGAATGGGCCATTGAGCCTTTTGGTGACGGCACAGTGGAACTCTCAATGAAAGCACCAATGTCGGTGTCAAAACCGGCGGATCTCGAGTAGGGGGTTCCAAACTGTGCGTCTAAGGCGGATGGTAACAGGAGGTAGGGGACACGATGTTTACCCAGGTTCGGGCTCTCTTGATGGAGGTAATACCCTACGTCCTGCTTGATTGTTCTTGATGATATGAGTATTACAAGAGTTGATCTACCACGAGATCGTAGAGGCTAAACCCTAGAAGCTAGCCTATGGTATGATTGTATGTTGTCCTACAGACTAAACCCTCTAGTTTATATAGACACCGGAGGGGGCTAGGGTTACACAGAGTCGGTTACAAGGGAGGAGATCTACATATCCGTATTGCCAAGCTTTCCTTCCACGCCAAGGAAAGTCCCATCCGGACATGGGACGAAGTCTTCAATATTGTATCTTCATAGTCCAACAGTCCGGGCAAAGGATATAGTCCGGCTGTCCGGAGACCCCCTAATCCAGGACTCCCTCAATTACCTCTCAAACTACATGAATGGTGGCCATGCAAAGGTTAAATTATTTCTACCAGAACACGATGATTATCTAGATGTGTTCATGAAGACAGTGAAGGATGGGTGGTCGACCATCACAAGAGGTTCGACTAGAGTCGTGCGTGCCTGCATGGAGGAGGGCACAATATGGGCATTCTGCTTCACCTTGTTCAGGACCAGAATGTATTTCGGCTCTTTCTTTACCGTCTTTAATAGTACAAGTATACAAATGTGGTTCGTCATTCTTTATTTTGTGCTTATGTAATTCTTGAACATATGTACTTGTGAATCGAATAATGATTGGTTGTTTGAACCTGATGGATACGAATAAAGCTATATCATACTTTCAAATTCAAATTCGGTACAATTTGAAATAGCAGCAATTAAATTACGGTGAAATTACAACACAAACGCTTGTGATATACTATCGGTGTACAAAAGTAGGGGTTCTCCATTTGCACCCCTTAACTTGTGCACGGGCAGTCAGAGCAGCGCCCACGGCCATGCTACCTCTTGAGCACTGTGTTGGTTTTCCCCGAAGAGGAAGGGATCATGCAGCAAAGTAGCATAAGTATTTCCCTCAGTTTTTGAGAAACAAGGTATCAATCCAGTAGGAGGCTACGCGCGAGTCCCTCGTACCTGCACAAAACAAATAAATCCTCGCAACCAACGCAAATAGGGGTTGTCAATCCCTATAAGGCCACTTACGAGAGTGAGATCTGATAGATATGATAAGATAATATTTTTCGTATTTTTGTCATAAACATGCAAAGTAAAATAAAGGAAAAGTAAATAGAAAAGGAAATAACTAAGTAGTAGGAGATTAATATGATGAAGATAGACCCGGGGGCCATAGGTTTCACTAGTGGCTTCTCTCGAGAGCATAAGTATTCTACGGTGGGTGCACAAATTACTGTTGAGCAATTGATATAATTGAGCATAGTTATGAGAATATCTAGGTATGATCATGTATATAGGCATCACGTCCGAGACAAGTAGACCGACTCCTGCCTGCATCTACTACTATTACTCCACTCATCGACCGCTATCCAGCATGCATCTAGAGTATTAAGTTAAAAACAAAGTAACACCTTAGGCAAGAAGACATGATGTAGAGGGATAGACTCATGCAATATGAAGAAAACCCCATCTTGTTATACTCGATGGCAACAATACAATACGTGCCTTGCTGCCCCTACTGTCACTGGGAAAGGACACCGGAAGATTGAACGCAGAGCTAAGCACTTCTCCCATTGCAAGAAAGATGAATCTAGTAGGCCAAACCAAACTGATAATTCAAAGAGACTTGCAAAGATAACCAATCATACATAAAAGAATTCAGAGAAGATTCGAATATTGTTCATAGATAAACTTGATCATAAACCCACAATTCATCGGTCTCAACAAACACACCGCAAAAAGAAGATTACATCAAATAGTTCTCCACAAGAGAGGGGGAGAAAATTGTATTGAGATCCAAAAAGAGAGAAGAAGCCATCTAGCTAATAACTATGGACCCGTAGGTCTGAGGTAAACTACTCACACTTCATCGGAGGGGCTATGGTGTTGATGTAGAAGCCCTCCATGATCGATGCCCCCTCCGACGGAGCTCCGGAACAGGCCCCAAGATGGGATCACGTGGATACAGAAAGTTGCGGTGGTGGAATTAGGGTTTTGGCTCCGTTATGATCGTTTTGGGGTACGTGGATATATATAGGAGGAAGAAGTACGTCGGTGGAGCAACAGGGGGCCCACGAGGGTGGGGGCGCGCCTGGTAGGGTAGGTAAAAGTGCAACTATCCCTGGGTGGTTTTGGTAATTCCTAACAACATATAGCTCATTGAGCTAACATTATTCCAAGATTAATATTTCAGGAAAAGCTCAATGAATGGCATGGCATGGATGAGGAAAGTGGATCCCTCAAAATTCTAAGGACAAAAAGTTTGGCTCAAGCTTGAAGCTCAAGACTCTACATTTTATATTTTAGTAATCCAAGATCACATTGAGTCTATAGGAAAAGCCAATACTATCAAGGAGGGATGAGGTGTTGCTTAATGGCTTGCTTGCTCAAAATGCTTAGTGATATGCTCCAAAATCCTCAACTACCTTCCCACATCCACATATGACCTAAACCAAAAGTCAAACTCGACCCCACCAATTCTTTCTATCCGGTGCCACCGACTTTCAAATGTCATAGCCACTGCCACAAACCCTAGGCAAATCGGTCTCACCGATAGGGATCTCGGTCTCACCGAGATGTGATTGTAATCTCTCTGTTTCCCTTCGAAACGTTTCGGTCTTACCGAGATGAGTGATCGGTCCCACCAAGATTGCAATGTAAACTCTCTGTTTCCCTTTTTGTAACATTTCGGTCTCACCGAGATGAGCGGATCGGTCCCATCGAGTTTACCTGACCAACTCTCTGGTTAGCTTATTACTAAAATCGGTCCCACTGAGTTTGTGTAATCAGTCACACCAAGATTACATTATGCCCTAACCCTAACCATGTCGGTCCTACCGAGTTGCATCTCAGTCCCACCGAAAATACTAACGGTCACTAGGTTTGCTGAATCGGTCCGACCGAGTTTAACCATTCGGTCCCACCGAGTTTGGCAAATTGTGTGTAATGGTTAGATTTTGTGTGGAGGCTATATATACTCCTCCACCCACTCTTCATTCGTGGAGAGAGCCATCAAAACATACCTACACTTCCAATACACATTTTCTGAGAGAGAACCACCTACACTTGTGTTGAGGTCAAGATATTCCATTCCAACCATATGAATCTTGATCTCTAGCCTTCCCCAAGTTGCTTACCACTCAAATCTTCTTTCCACCAAATCCAAATCCTGTGAGAGAGAGTTGAGTGTTGGGAAGACTATCATTTGAAGCACAAGAGCAAGGAGTTCATCATCAACACACCATTTGTTACTTCTTGGAGAGTGGTGTCTCCTAGATTGGCTAGGTGTCACTTGGGAGCCTCCGACAAGATTGTGGAGTTGAACCAAGGAGTTTGTAAGGGCAAGGAGATCGCCTACTTCGTGAAGATCTACCGCTAGTGAGGCAAGTCCTTCGTGGGAGACGGCCGTGATGAAATAGACAAGGTTGCTTCTTCGTGGATCCTTCGTGGGTGGAGCCCTCCGTGGACTCGCGCAACCGTTACCCTCCGTGGGTTGAAGTCTCCATCAACGTGGATGTACGATAGCACCACCTATCGGAACCACAACAAAACATCCGTGTCTCCAATTGCGTTTGAATCCTCAAAACCCTTCCCTTTACATTCTTGCAAGTTGCATGCTTTACTTTCCGCTTCTCATATACTCTTTTGCATGCTTGCTTGAATTGTGTGGAGATTGCTTGACTTGTGCTAAGATAGCTAAAATCTGCCAAGAACTAAAATTGGGAAAAGGCTAGATTTTTATTTGGTCAAGTAGTCTAATCACCCCCCTCTAGACATACTTTCAATCCTACAAGTGGTATCATAGCTTTGGTATCCATTTGCTTTGATTTCCATAGCTTTTGGTGGTCATAGCCTTGGTTTCACAACCAAGGAGAGTATGGCGTCTAGCGAGGGAAATTATCACCATAGAGGTCCTTACTTTGATGGCACTAATTTTGCTAGTTGGAAGCATAAGATGAAAATGCATATTCTTGGACATAACCCCGCCGTTTGGGCTATTGTGTGTATTGACTTGCAAGGTGAATTCTTTGATGGGAAAGAACCGAACCGTGAAGCTACCGCGGAAGAGTTGAAGATGCTGCAATACAACGCTCAAGCTTGTGATATCCTCTTCAACGGATTGTGCTCCAAAGAATTCAACAAAATCAGCCGTCTTGAGAATGCAAAGGAAATTTGGGATACTTTGATTGATATGCACGAAGGTACCGACTCCGTCAAGGAATCCAAATTGGATGTGCTTCAAAGTCAACTTGACAAGTTCAAAATGAAGGATGGTGAAGGTGTCGCTGAAATGTACTCTAGGCTTGCTCTTATCACAAATGAGATTGCCGGCTTAGGGAGTGAAGAGATGACCGATAGATTCATCATCAAGAAGATCCTAAGAGCCTTGGATGGAAAATATGATACCGTGTGCACATTGATCCAAATGATGCCCAATTACAAAGATCTCAAGCCAACGGAAGTCATCGGAACAATTGTTGCTCATGAGATGCCACTCAAGGATAAAGAGGAACTTCACAACAAATCAAGTGGTGCTTACAAAGCCTCATGTGAAGACCCCACATCATCGAGTGAGAAACAAACCTTCAATGAAGAATTGAGCTTAATGGTGAAGAACTTCAACAAGTTCTACAAGAGTAGAAGCAAAGAGAGAAGCTCCAAGTCAAGGTCCTACAATGACAAAAGATCTTCTAGTCGAGAGCGAAACTGCTACAATTGTGGAAGGCCCGGACACTATTCCAATGAGTGTACGGCCCACTACAAGAGAACAGAAGATTCTCCCAAGAGAAGAAGTAGAAGAGAAGAATCACCATCTAGAGAAAGAAGGAGTAGTGATGATCGTTATGAACGAAGACCCTCACGGAGAAGCAAGGATTCGGAAAGAAAGGACAAGTCATCAAGGAGCTACACAAAATGAAGACATCAAGCTCATGTTGGTGAATGGGTATCCGGCTCCAACTCCGACAACCACTCCAAGAGAAGCTATCACTCCGACTCCGAATATACTCAAGATGAAGGTGTTGCCGGTCTAGCACTTGTGACAACCAACTCCTACGACATATTTGACTCACCAAATGAAGGAGTTGGAACATGCTTCATGGCTAAAGGCCCAAAGGTATCACACCCCGAGTATGTTGATTTCAATAGTGATGAAGCTGACTTGTTAGGTGATGATGATTTACTTATTGACAACTCTAGTGATGAATACTATTATGAAACGTCAATTAATCATGCTAATCAAGATAAAACGAATGACAATGATAAGGAGAAGATTGAGCCTCTAACTAAAGAACTAAACACTCTTAAGTTAGCTCATGAAACTATCTTAGGAGATCATCGATAACTTTTAAGGACTCATGAGAAATTGTGCTTTGAAAAGCTCAACCTTGAGCAAGAGCATGAGTTCTTAAAAGCAATCAATGATGATCTTTGTAAGAAAAGTTCTTCTTACATTGCCAAGCGTTTACTCTTATCCACTTACATGCCTCAAGTCAAGTCTAGTAACAAGAACAAGAAAGATTCTTCCTCTAGTAGTAACAATAATCATGCTAAATCCAATATTGTTGCTTCTAGTAGTTCTCTTGATTCCACTAATGATTCTCTTAGCCAAGTTACACTTGAGCAAGAAAATAGCTTATTGAAGGGAATTATAGAGAAAGGTGTTTACAAGAGCCTTGCCGAAAGTAAGCAATTCGAGGAAATTGTACGCAAGCAATGAAGGCATCAGAAGAATCAAGGTGTTGGTTTTGAACGAAAGTTCAATGCCAATGGAGTTGAGTGGGAAGAAGATCAATACCCCAAGACGAAGTTTGTTCCTCAACAAGAGAAGTATGATCCTACTTCTCTCAAAGGGACACAAGCTCAAGATGATCTTCCACCATAAGACCACAAGGAAAAAGGCAAGGACAAGCTTCAAGAGGAAATTGATGCATTTGAAGATGCTCCTAAGGCCTTGGTAAAGTGGGTTCCCAAGACTACTTCAAGTTCCACTTCATCAAGTACAACTACAACACCGAGGATTCCCATCAAGATGGTGTGGATCCCGAAGAAGAAGAACTAGAGAGTTCTTGAGGGTGACTCCGCCAACATACTTCACTCTTATCATCTTGGCAAGAACAAGTGAAATCAACTTCCACATCTTGCACTAGTTCAAGGAGTCACAAACCCTCTTGTTGGTAAGACAAGGGACAAGGTAACCTAAAAGCTTTCATAGACATCATCTTGTGTGTGCATCACTCTATGTCTACGGATATCCTTGTTTGTTCCTTGTGGGACTAAACCGTGTAGGTATTGAAAGTGCAACTCACTCCAATGGATAGCTCCAAATGATCTACATCAACATTGAGCATCCACATCTTCAACATCTACATGAAGTCATCATCAACAAAACCCAAGGTTAGTTCATCCCTCTTAGGGGGGATCTCACATCTAGGGGGAGCTTTACTCTAAGAATTGAGCTAAAGCAACTCTAATGGTGTGAACACAACAAATGCTTTATGTAAAAGTGGTAACCCCACTTGTGCTTAAACGATGAGTATGACCTATGATCAAATGTTCTCATTTGACTCCTAAGTCAATATACTCATATATAGATGACTTAGTCATCGCCAATTGTTTGATAGATGCTAGAATTGGTTGTGCATGCTTTGCCACATATTTCAATTGCCATTTTATTGTGTGAGCATGTTGATTGCATATTTTACTCATTCAAGGACATCCACTTGTTGTTTTGATTGATTGGTTTTCTTTTCTTTTGCCAAGTGGATGGAGAAGAATGCCTAAGAACCCTCTCTAGCTATATATGCTTTTCTCGTCTCAAACTCTATTCATGCTACATCACAAAATTTGATCAAGTCAGATTCGAACCACTCTATGTGAGGAGCACTTGGAGTCCCCGATTCGTCATAGACTTAAACTTCCAAAACTTCTTTGTGCTTTTCGGTCTGACCGATTCCTCCATTTCGGTCATACCGAGATCACTAAGTCGATCTAGGTTTTCAATCTCAGTGCAACCGATTTGAACCTTTTGGTCACACTGAGTTTCAGTAACTGCTTGCAGTTATGAATCTCGGTGCCACCGAGTTGTTCCACTCGGTCACACCGACAGGGTCGGGCTATATATACTCACGGGCAAAATTTTGGAAATTTCTCCGAAGCCCCTTCGCCCGCGCATAGCTCGCTCTGCCTCCTGGGTCTCTGGATCGTCCTCCTCGTCGCTAGCCGCCTCCTGTCGCTGGTCTCTACCGCCGTCAACGGAATTCTTCCCCGCCGTTGCCGCCGTAGCGAGTTCATCGCCGAACTAGGGTATGGACTCGATCACAGTGCTATCCCCGTCCGATTCCTAGCACATTATGTTCATTATGATTCTTACCACGATTGAAACGATCTTATCCAGTCAAAACACTCTGTAGATTAGAGTTGAATTGAAAATTTAGGGTTAGGTTTCCGCCGAAACCATCTCAGACCCACCGAGTTGTGGAACTCGGTACCACCGATTCGGCTCAGGCCATTGCACATGTAATTTTCGGTCTGACAGAGAATTGCAAATCGGTGTGACCGAGTTCAGGACTTTGTGAAACCCTAGCAGTCTCGGTGCCACCGAACTATGACTCGGTCTGACCGAGTTCTCTAGTTTAGGTTCCAACAGCTGCTTCGGTATCACCGAGTTTACAAATCGGTTGATCCGAAATGCTTTCTATGGAAAACTAAAACTAAGTTTTTGACTCATTCTTTTGCAAAAACCTCTGCATTTTGTGATGCTCATCCACTCTATCTCATCTATATCTATTCACAGGGTCTGCTATCAGTGTTTGCAATATGTCTGATCAGAGTGACAGCCAAAACACGTCAGAGGAGCAGGTTCACCTGAGTGAGGGCACTAGTCCCTCTAGCAGTTCAGATGATGGTATCAGGAGCACTCCCAGCAACTTGCCCAAAGCTGTCACCAGAACAAGGAAGAAGAAAACTTCAGAGTCTGAGGATGAAGACTATGTCGCAGTTGAGGATGAGGCCACTTCCAAGAAGAAAGTGGTTAATAAGGAATATAGCACTGCTGCTACCACCAAGCCAGGCATGAAGCAAAAGGTTCCTGCAAAGAGAATTCCAATGTCTAATGCCAAAGAATCTACTCAAGTCCCTTTGGGATCTGAACCCAAAGAGGCTGCTGTAGAAGGGAAGAAGAGGAAGGAGAGGATCAAAAATACCACTGCTAGAGTGCTTGGGAGATCCTCAATCATGAGAGATTCTGAAGAGGAAGAGGAAGAAGAGGTTGCTGCACCAGCACCCAAGGCACAAAAGCTAATGGGTGATGCTATAAAGTCAGGGGCTGCGACATCAAAGCCCAAAGAAGCACCCAAAGAAGCCTCCAAGCCCAAGAGTGCACCTAAGAGGAATACCAGCTGCTGAGAAGAACAAGGCCCCAGTGCCTGAAGTTGCTGTTGATGAAGATGATGAAGGACAAGTCCTGAGGAAGCTCAAACCCAAGATCCCAGACCACAATGATGCTCATCCTGTGGCTGAGAACATGAAGATCTGGAGAGACTCAGGATTGAGGAAATGGAGAGAGACAGACCCATATGCTACAAGGAGAAGGACTGTTGTTGATTACAGGTTCCACACAAAGGAACAACAAGATTTCTATGAGACAGTGCTGTTGGACAAGAAGCCTATAGTGTGTGAAATGGGGTGGGTCGACTGGAAGTATATCAAGGAAAATGAGGAACACTATCCTGGTGTGTTTGACAGCTTCAGTGCTTGTGGAGTTGCAGACTTAGTTGGGCAGAAGCTCACAAAGTGGAATGAGGAGCTCATAATGCAATTCTACTCCACAACACACTTCTATCCAGATGGCAGGATAGTATGGATGTCTGAAGGTACAAGGTACCACTCAACTATTGAGGAATGGGCAAATCTGATCAATGCTCCTAAGGAAGAAGAAGATGACTTGGATGTCTATGCCAAGAAGAAGATGGATCACAACTCCATGGCAAACATGTACAAGGAGATTCCTAAAGATGATCTTGAGACTCACCAGTTTGGGTTAGTAAAACACTTGCTGTCAGGGCTGCCTACAATCAATTGGATCCTTAGGCACACTCTCTTGCCCAAGTCTGGTGATCACGGAATGATCAGAGGCCATGCAATTAACTTGCTACATATATTTGATGTGCCACAGAAGTTCAAGGTCATGAGCCTTATAGTTGAGACTATCAAGAGGACTGCAGCTGACCAGAAAAGAAGTTGTGGATATGCCCCACAGATCCAGGAGTTGATAAACTCAAAGATGGGCACAGGCACATACTTGTTGGATAAGGAACACTTGCCTATCTATCCTGACTTTGAGGACAATCAAGTTGTGATGAATGAGAATGAACCATCATCAGTACGAGCTCAAGAGAAGAAGGAGAAAGCAAAGAATGAGAAGACTGCCAAGATGCCAACTCAAGAGGAGGCATCTGAGTACTTTTTGAAAAGCAAGCAAGATCATCTTGGCTACCTGATTGCATCCACTCTGAGGATTGATAAGGGACTGGCCACCCTGACTCAAAACCAGGAGAGCTTGGAAAGAATCGTGGAGCAAAAATTCTATGATTTAGATGTCAAGGTAATTGAGATTTAGTCTGTTGTGGAGCAACTTCAAGATGATATGCCGGAGAGGAAGGGCAGAACAACCACTGATGCATTTGCCAGAGTGCCTAGATCTCAAAGATCAACTGTAGTGCTAGTAACAGACACCAGAGCCACTTCATCTGCACCAGCTACAGCTTCAGTGCCACCAGCTCCAGCACCTACCCCAGCAGCTCCATCTACTTCGACTGAAGCCTTCGTTCTTGGAGTTCTCCGGACACCACCACCTGAAGACCAAGACTGAGAGACGTTTTAGTGCTATGCATTTTCTATGAACTTTTTGGTAACTTGTTGCCAAAGGGGGAGAAAAATGTATAGATCATAGGCTTCGAGAGAGAGAGAGTTTGCTTTTGTTCTCTCTTGTCTTCTTGGTTGAACTTTGGTTGCTTTTGATTTCTTGAGATACTATGCTATTATCTGTGAGACATTGATGATCATGTGGTTGATCATAAGCTACACTTATGCTTGTTAGATGATATTATCTTACTTATCCTTATATGATCATTCACTTTTCTTGGTGATGAGTGCATGTATTTAATTCTTATCATTTTGAGCGCTCCACCAAGATGTATGTGACATGGAAGAGTAACCCATGATCCTAATTCATTGTGCATTTGTAGTCCAAAGCAAATCTTAAGATATGCACAAATTTAGGGGGAGCTCTTACTTTTCACATACTTCTCAAAGCGACAATATCTTTCACTCTTATTATCATTTGTCGAAGCTTTGATCTATATGTTGTCATCAATTACCAAAAAGGGGGAGATTGAAAGTGCAACTATCCCTGGGTGGTTTTGGTAATTCCTAACAACATATAGCTCATTGAGCTAACATTATTCCAAGATTAATATTTCAGGAAAAGCTCAATGAATGGCATGGCATGGATGAGGAAAGTGGATCCCTCAAAATTCTAAGGACAAAAAGCTTGGCTCAAGCTTGAAGCTCAAGACTCTACATTTTATATTTTAGTGATCCAAGATCACATTGAGTCTATAGGAAAATCCAATACTATCAAGGAGGGATGAGGTGTTGCTTAATGGCTTGCTTGCTCAAAATGCTTAGTGATATGCTCCAAAATCCTCAACTACCTTCCCACATCCACATATGACCTAAACCAAAAGTCAAACTCGGCCCCGCCGATTCTTTCTATCCGGCGCCACCGAGTTTCAAATGTCATAGCCAGTGCCACAAACCCTAGGCAAATCGGTCTCACCGAGATGGGATTGTAATCTCTCTGTTTCCCTTCGTAACGTTTCGGTCTTACCGAGATGAGCGATCGGTCCCACCGAGATTGCAATGTAAACTCTCTGTTTCCCTTCTGTAACAATTTGGTCTCACCGAGATGAGCGGATCGGCCCACCGACTTTACCTGACCAACTCTTTGGTTAGCTTATTACCAAAATCGGTCCCGCCGAGTTTGTGTAATCGGTCACACCGAGATTACGTTATGCCCTAACCCTAACCATATCAGTCCTACCGAGTTGCATCTCAGTCCCACCGAAAATCCTAACGGTCACTAGGTTTGCTGAATCGGTCCGACCGAGTTTAACCATTCGGTCCCATCGAGTTTGGCAAATTGTGTGTAATGGTTAGATTTTGTGTGGAGGCTATATATACCCCTCCACCCACTCTTCATTCATGGAGAGAGCCATCAAAACATACCTACACGTCCAATACACATTTTCTGAGAGAGAACCACCTACACTTGTGTTGAGGTCAAGATATTCCATTCCAACCATATGAATCTTGATCTCTAGCCTTCCCTAAGTTGCTTTCCACTCAAATCTTCTTTCCACCAAATCCAAATCCTGTGAGAGAGAGTTGAGTGTTGGGGAGATTATCATTTGAAGAACAAGAGCAAGGAGTTCATCATCAACACACCATTTGTTACTTCTTGGAGAGTGGTGTCTCCTAGATTGGCTAGGTGTCACTTGGGAGCCTCCGAAAAGATTGTGGAGTTGAACCAAGGAGTTTGTAAGGGCAAGGAGATCGCCTACTTCGTGAAGATCTACCGCTAGTGAGGCAAGTCCTTCGTGGGGGATGACCATGATGGAATAGACAAGGTTGCTTCTTCATGGACCCTTCGTGGGTGGAGCCCTCCGTGGACTCGCGCAACCATTACCCTCCGTGGGTTGAAGTCTCCATCAACGTGGATGTACGATAGCACCACCTATCGGAACCACGACAAAACATCCGTGTCTCCAATTGCGTTTGAATCCTCCAAACCCTTCCCTTTACATTCTTGCAAGTTGCATGCATTACTTTCCGCTGCTCATATACTCTTTTGCATGCTTGCTTGAATTGTGTGAAGATTGCTTGACTTGTGCTAAGATAGCTAAAATCTGCCAAGAACTAAAATTGGGAAAAGGCTAGATTTTTATTTGGTCAAGTAGTCTAATCACCCCCCCTCTAGACATACTTTTGATCTTACAGTAGGGCGCGCCCCCTACCTCGTGGCCTCCTGTTACGTGCCTTGGCGTAGGGTCCAAGTCTCTCGGGTCTTATCTATTGAGAAAATCAGGTTCCCGAAGGTTTCATTCTGTTTGGATTCCGTTTGATATTCCTTTCCTTCGAAACCCTAAAACAGGCAAAAAACAACAATTCTGGGTTGGACCTCCGGTTAATAGTTTAAGTCCCAAAAATGATATAAAAGTGGATAATAAAGCCCAATAATGTCCAAAACAGTAGATAATATAGCATGGAGCAATCAAAAATTATAGATACGTTGGAGACGTATCAGGCCACACTAAGCAGGGCAGGGGAGGGATGCCGGAGCAACGCCAAGACCAGAGACGCAAAGAGAGCAAGAGGGCGAGGTGGACTCCCCTGGCAAGACTCTTGGCGGGGTGGCTTCCACAGACTCGGTAGGATCCTTGTCGGGGCAAGTTACCTAACACCAATAGAGCGTACCACCCTAAAGCCCAAGGGGTCCCCACGCCATATTGGAACCAAGGCATGGGAGGCACCTCCATGGTGGCATGCAGATCTTTGTAGAGATCATACACACACAAGATCAGATGGACCCTTGGCGAGATCCTTGGCAAGGAGGCCCACGAGACCCCCGGCAAGACCCTTGCAAGGGACGACCGTGGTGCCGCGGCGAGACCCTCACCAGGCCCCCGGCAAGACCCTTGCCGAGGACGCCCGTGAGGCCCCAGTCGTGCCCGCGTCCGCCAAAACTCCACCACTGCTCCCGTACAGCTGCCAGCTCAACCAGCTGAGCAGGCATCTGCATGGCAGCATGCGGCCTCTACATCAACTCAGCAAGCCCCTGCGTGGTGGCATGCAGATCTTTGTGAAGGCTCCACCACCACGCCAGCCCAGCAGCCAGCCAACGTGGCGCTACAACGCCTCGTCAGCTTGGACGCGCGTCGGAGCTAGGAGAAGCGACGACAGCTAGGACGAGCTTCTTTGTCGTCCCAAATAAAGCAAGAGGGGCACGTCGGCAGCGCATTAAATGTGTTTGTCCGACGATGCCAGGGGATAGACTCAACCACTGTACACCTTTCCACCTCCTATGTGCCACTATGGCAACCCCTTTTTGTCTATAAAAGGAGGACCGAGGCATACTGGAGGGGGATTCAGATCTTTTGGACTAGAGAGCCACTGCAGCTAGTTCAAGAACACAAGAACACCTCAATACACATACAAGCAGGACTAGGGTTTTACGCATCTCTGTGGCCCGAACCTGGGTAAACGATTTGTGTGCTGACCGCCAGACCCGCTCTTCGCACAACCCCGCGCCCGCCAACCGTAGAAGGGATCCCAGTGACCCCATAGGTGTCGTTTCCCACTGACATCTTTGGCTCCCCAGGTAGGGGGGTGCGCAGTTGTGAGAACCCGGTCTAGCAGTTAGTTTAGTAGTTCTTCATCGCCATGGCTCCCAAGAAGAAGACGATCACGGTGATCGGCTCATCGGGGGCCGAACGGCCCGTGCCAGTGCGGACAAGTGGTGGGGTGGTCGCGGATGGAAGCCGAGGCGCGGCTCGTGAACACCCGCACCGCTCTTGCAGCCGAAACCTGGCGAGCAGCATCGTTCATGCGCAAGACGACGGGCCACATGCTACCAAGTCCAAAGACGGAGCCAGGCCCCCCACAGGCGGCGCAGGGCCCTCCAGGGGCGGTGTCATGCCACCCACGGGCGGCGCGGAGACTTCAGAGGCGCCTATGCTAGCGCCCCCGATGCGCTCTTCCCAGGTTGTGCGCGACGAGCAGCGTCGCCATGCTGGCGACCCTAGGCACCGTCGTGGGAAGGGTCATGTGCATCATTCGCGGGACATAGAAGGCCAGCACGCGTGCCAAAGTGCTGGCGAAAACGGCATACATCCGCTGAGCCGTGATAGAGCTCCTTCTAACATGGTTATAAGTCGGAGCGCATCACGGTCACGTAGCTTTCTCCACCACCCATGCCAGTGGAAGCTTTGGCACGCGCGCAGTTGCTCCTCGACTTTCCTCCTGCTGCGGAGAAACTCGATGAGTGGAGAGCCACCATCCGAAGCCTCGTCGGCGCTGCCAACAAAGATGAGCCACGACCGGCGGGGCCTTCTGGCCAGCGCTACGTCGAGCTGCCGCATGCCAGTGGTGGAAGGATCAGGGGCGCTACGGCCACGGTGCACTCTCCTCCCCCACGCCAGCCACCGCAGGTGTTGATCCATCGTGACGGCGCTTGTGGTAACATTTCCGTAGCGTCGGCCGACCCACAGATTCCATTTCTTCTTGGTCGGACTTGTGCCATGAGTTCGTTGGCGCCTTTACCGGAGGCCACCAAGCTCATGGCCAGGCAAGCGATTTGCATATCATCCCCAGAAGGAAGGTGAAACCCTGCGGAAGTACATACAGAGGTTCAGCCGGGTGCAATACAACATCCAGACGTTCATCCCGCCACCGTGATCAGCGCATTCCATCAGAATGTGTGCAACCGTAAGATGCGTGAAGAGATGGCGATGAACACAGTCAAGGATGTGGCCGAACTTTATGTTCTGGCCGATAGGTGCGCTCGAGCGAAAGAGGGGAGGAAGTACAACGACGAGGATGCCGACGCGGAAATCGACTCCATAGACGAAGACACGGCCACCCTGACGAAAAAGGGCCGGCGCCGCAACAGGAAGCGCAAGGGAAAGACCGTGCTTGCCGTCAAGGGATCCGAGGATGCCGGCGCTGCCAAGAAGGCCAAGGCAGACGAACCTGGCAAGGAAATTGCCGGGTGAACCGCTTGCTAGGCCTTGGCCGCCGCCGACAAGCCAGGAGGCTCCGACAAGCAATATTGCAAAATCCACCGCACCAAGGGCCACGACCTCCAGAACTGTCGGCAAGTTGAGCTGCTTGCTGAGAAGCAAAAAGCCGAGTATGAGAGGCGGGACAAGGAGAAGGGCCAGGGTGGTACCTAGGGGTCTGGAAAGAAGCGTGGCGGCCAAGGAGGCCGCCACGGGAAGGATAATCATCAAGAGAGGCCTTCCCGGGACAGCGGCAAGAAGCAAGAAGATGATGATCATGACGAGGATGACGGGTCTGGCAAGCACGAGTTCTAGAAGGCTACGGAGGCCATGTGCGTCGTCGGTGGCGCCTCACTGCACACTTCTCACTACCAACTCAAGCAGTGGGTGTGTGAGATTACAGCAACGGAAGCATCCCTCGATGCTCAGAGGCCACTGAAATGGTCTAACACGCCTATCATTTTTGACGCCGAGGACCACCCTAACCGCACGACTGCGGTCGGGTGTTTGCCGTTGTTGGTCTCGCCAACAATACGCAACCTCAAGGTGACGAAGATGCTACTTGATGGCGGGGCCGGTCTGAACTTGATCTCGCCCATTGTGATCAAAAGGCTGCAGATTCCTGATGGAGACCTCGAAGAGACGGGCACATTTCAAGGGGTCAACCCGGGGAGGAGATAGCCGAAGGGTAAGGTCACGCTGCCCGTGACGTTTGGCGGCGAGTCAAACTACATGACAGAGATGATTGTTTTTGATGTAGTCGAGATCCCCCTGCCCTACAACGGGATTCTCGGCCGCCTGGCACTGGCCAAGTTTATGGCGGCATCGCATTATTCCTACAACACGCTGAAGATGCCGAGGCCAATGACCATCATCACCGTCCCCTCCGACAAGAAGGACGCACTGATCTGCACCGACCAACTCTACCGGGAAGCAGTTGCAGCGACTGCCGCCAAGGCACTCGCTCCTGCCGCTGGAGCCCCGGCAGGGAAGAAGACCGGCAAGACCTCTCGCACCCACTCCGGCAAGCACACCTCTTCGGAATGTTGTGCTCCCGTCGAGGATGTGCCAGAGGGCTCCACCAGCAAGAGCAAGAAATCCAGAGCTGCACCACCAGAGACCAAGAGGTGTCCGTCGAGAAGGATGGCACGGGAGGGGCTTTCAGCATAAGCTCCTCCCTGGACAGCAAATAGGAAAGCGCGCTCGTCACCTTCCTGCGGGCAAATGTCGATGTGTTTGCGTGGCAAGAATCCGACATCCCCAATATTCACAGGGAGGTGATTGTGAACCATCTTGCTGTCTGTCCTCATGCGCGACCTATCAAGCAGAAGGTCATGAAGCAAGCTTTGGAACGGCAGGAGTTTATCACGGAAGAGTTCAGGAAGTTGGAAGTGGCGGGTTTGGTCAGAGGAGTACTCCATCCGATGTGGTTGGCCAATCCGGTAGTAGTGCGCAAGGCGAATGGGAAGTGGAGGCTGTGTATTGACTACACAAATATCAATAAGGCTTGTCCCAAGGACCCTTTCCCATTGCGGCGCATTGACTAGATTGTTGACTCCACGGCCGGGTATGACCTGCTATCATTCCTTGACGCCTACTCGGGGTACCACCAAATCTTCATCGTGAAAGAAGACGAAGAGAAGACAGCATTCATCACCCCATGTGGCACGTATTGCTTTTTACGGATGCCTTTCGGGTTGAAGAGTGCTGGCTCGACGTTCGCAAGGGCATTCCAGATTGGTTTTGAGCCCCAGCTACATAGAAATATGGAAGCTTATATGGATGACATAGTGGTCAAAACCAAAGACAGGGCAACACTTGTACAAGATCTGGAAGAGACGTTTGCGAATCTGCGCAAGATCAACCTCAAGTTGAACCCTGAGAAGTGTGTCTTTGGTGTTCCGTCCAGCAAACTTCTCGGGTTCCTTGTGTCACAGTGTGGGATTGAGGCAAATCCAGACAAGATCAAGCACTACTAGGGAAAAGCCTAGCAGCAGCGCGGGTTTTGGGCCTATTAGTAGCACGGGGGGCGGTGCTACTAATAAGGCGCTATAGCTAATGTATAGCAGTAGCGCGGGTGCCACCCACGCTACTACTACGTCCGTTAGTAGTAGCATGGGTAAAAACCCGCGCTACTACTAACCCGTGCTTTGAAACAAAAGTTGATTTTTTTTCGAATTTTTTGCCTGAATTTTCAAATTTCTGAATTATTTTAACCTCTAATCTCTAATCACCCTCATTGCTGCTCAATTTAATCTCTAATCACCCCTCATCATTCCAAATCATCTAACTTCCCAGACGGTCACCCATCCTCTCACTACTCCAGCCTGAGCACGCTTAACTTCCGGGTTCTATTCTCCCTCGATTCCAAGTCTGCACTTGTTGTTTTCCTGACAATAGTAAGATGTCAATCCTATTAACCCTCGGGAGTTTAGCTTGAGCATGAAGTCACACATTTCACTGTTTGAGTTTAAAACTATTGTTCTAAAAAACAATAATTATTTAGTAACCCTAATATTTCTTCAAATAAGGAGTTTGACCACATTTTGACCACATTTTGACCAGATTTGACCAAAATTCCAAAAACTGAAATAATTATTTACTAACACTAATATTCTTGAATAATTATTTAGTAACACTAATACTTCTTGAATAAGTAGTTTGACCACAATTTGACCAGATTTGACCAAAATTTAAAAAAAACTGAAATTTGAGCATAACTTTTTTCCTTTTAGAATTTGAGGATTCTAAAAATTTGCAAACAGGCCGTAGGCCGCAGGCAGGCAAGTCTCGGGATCCCCATTCCCAGAACACCAATAGTAGCCCCCGGGCCCAAGGCGCGCTCGGGCTTGGCTTCGAAGCAAAGCCAGAGGTCAAGTGCGGAGCGCCGCAGGCCCCAATAGCCTGCGGCCTTGATCGACGCATGGCGGTTGATTGGACGTGGGCGTCTCCGCTTCCCCATGCTGCCCCGACAACTGCCCGACTGTCAAAAGGTCGGCGTAGACAGTGCTCACCTTCACTGTTTCCTTTTGCCTTGCTCAGATCCCCTTTCTTGCTCTCTGCTTCTGAAATCTTCAGATTTGCTCCCATCCTTCCTGCATCAGCGACCAATGGCGCCCCGGAGGGTCAAGCCCGCCTCGTCACCGGCTTGGTACGAGCCGGCTCTCAATGCGCCCAATGTTTCGGAGAAGAGCCTCGCTTCCACGTGCTTGCTGACGGCGGGGGAAAGCAACAAGAAGGGGAAGACTGGACTCCGGGCCGGCTCCAACGTGCATGAGCCCGAGGGAAGCACCTTCTACCCCTTCTTCACAAGCAGCATCGCCGCTGGGCTGGTTCCCGCTTCTCTGACTTCTTTTATGAGGTCCTTGATCACTTCGAACTGCAAGTGCTGCATCTCCATCCCAACTCCATCCTTCTCTTGTCTATCTTCGCCTACTATTGCGAGGTGTATCTGGACGAAACCGTGGTCTACTCTGACGACGAGTCTTCAACCGGAGAGATCGAGGCGCTATATCAGCTGCATGATGGCCGGATTAATGGTGGTTCCGATGGCGACAGTATTCCGGACCTCCCTGATGCGCCGAGCCGAGTTGCGATCTTCATGGCCGGTACACAATCGGTGCAGCATTGTTCTACCGCCGCAGCGGTGATTTCCGGTTCATCAACGGCAACACTAGCCGGGGCAGGGGGCTCTGCTCCACCACCGGCTCAGGCTTTATCTGATTTATTCGACACTTTGGCAACATTGTTAGCAGCTGAGGTTGACGCGGCAAATCAGGATCAGCATAACACGGAAATTGCTAAGGTGAAGGATCATATAGCTCAGGCTAAGTTAGATCTGGCAGCGGAGAACACCAGGATGGCCACTGAGCGGGCCGAATTAGAGGCACATGCCTATCGGCTTATGCTGGATCAGAGTGCGTCAGATGATGTCATGAGGAGAAGGTACCGGTCTCACCTGCCTCCGGTTTACGAGGGAAGGAACCTCTTTAACACACCAGGAGCAGGCACCAGCAACCATCCAGTGGTAAACCTGGTAGAGGCACCTGGAACAGGGACGCCAGTTCAGCCGCACACGATGGATCCACCTCGTCAGAACAATGTCCCATCACAACGCGTCTCAACACCTCCGGGTCATTACTCTAACCCGTTGGATAACATCGTTGCCACCGCTTCGTGAATGGCAGCTCTCCCAATCGATGGCGAGTCTCAAGTAGCAGTTGAAACACGACGGGCCAGGGAGCTCCTTCAGACAGCTTTGACTCATCAGCAGGCTTATTCACACAGTCGCGAGAGGATTCATTCCACCCCCGTCCAAGTCAGAGCTACGGCAGGCATATTGATGAACCGGCCGTATCAAGTAGTGCGCGCAACCGTAACCCGCCGCGAGTTCATAACCTGGCCGGCGGTGGTGCTAATGCCCAAGATGTGGTGGATGATGGTAGAGCACGTCGAGAAGCCGAGTTAGCAGCGTAGTACGCAACTCGTTAGCTTACTCCGGTTCATCCAACTACTTCAGTGGAAGTAGCGTGGTTTTCAGTTCTTTGGGGGTGCCGTGTCTTACCCCGGCCATACGCAACATGCGGCTACCCAAGGACTTTAAGGGTCCTCGTAAGGTGCCCAATTACACTGCCGATTTACCCCTTGAGTCATGGGTTGAGAGCGATGAGATGGCGATGGAGATGCTAGACGTGGATGATGCGACATGTGCTAAGTACTTCACCATGAAGCTGGAAGGGACAACTCGTACTTGGTTAAAAAGTTTACCAGTTAACTCCATTGGATCATGGGCGGAGTTAAAAAGCCGGTTTATCCAAAATTTCAAAGCTAGGTGCAAACAACCCATGTCAATTGTGGACTTAGCCACTTGTGTTCAAGAGGAGGGGGAGTCTACAACCCATTGGGTGAAGTGAGTCTCAGCCATTCTGCATTCATCAGACCGCATCAATGCTAACACGGCCGTCTTAACATTGGAAGGCAATTGCCGGTTTATGCCCTTGAAGCTGAAGTTGGGAAGGCTCAAGTGTCACTGCAATGACATGGCCATGCTTATGGCAACTCTGGTTAAGTAAGCCGATCCAGACAGTACCAAGGACCCTGAGTCTGAGGATGAAAAGACGGGGAAGGGAAAGAAGAACGGCAGTGCCAGGGGGCAGCAACATAACCCGACGGGTCATGGGAACAACGTTAAGCGCAAGGCGGATAACAACTTGGATTTTGTGGCTAACACCAACATCCATGATAATGGTCAGCGCCGCAAGGGTAAGCCGCCCCAGCTGGGTAGAGGTTCAGGTCCCAATCTTGAACGCATGTTAAATGAACCTTGCCCAAAGCACGGGTCGCGAGAGAGGCCAACTAAGCACCTTTTGAAGGATTGCTTTATCATGCGGGAGTCAAAATTCAAATTCTTTCCAGTACGACCAGGGACCGCCCGGTGGTCCTCATGGGCCGGGTTATGGCGGAGGCAGCTCCGGTTCAGGATTTCATGGTAATCAAACCAGACATGGCAATCAAGGCAATCAGGGTAACCAGGGCGATTATAATCATCAGGGAGGTCAGCAGCAACAACAATCGGGTTATCATAGTAATTCGAAGCAGTTGAACAATGGGCTGTATCATGTCTTCACCACTAGCCTATGTAAGCGCGATCAGAAGCTGCATAAGAGGGCAGTAAATTCTGTTGAACCGGCGGTGCCCCATTATCTGCGCTGGTCTGAACAACCCATTTTATGCAGTCGAGAGGATCATCCACCCCGGGTTGACAATCCGGGTCATCTGGCCTTAGTGGTGGCACCTTAGTTTAGGGGGGTACAAGTTCACCAAGCTACTCATGGACGGAGGGAGCAGTATTAATATCCTTTATTATGAAACCTTCCGTCACATGGGGTTGACAGATAAGAATCTTAAACCGTCGAACACCGTCTTTCATGGTGTGGTGCCTGGTAAATCGGCATACCCAGTTGGTAAGATAGCTCTAGAGGTTGCTTTTGGAGATGATCATGATTCAAGATCAGAAACATTGACTTTTGAAGTGGTAAAAATCAAGAGCCCATATCATGCCCTATTTGGACGGCCGTCTTATGCCAAGTTCATGGCAAGGCCCTGTTATGTTTATCTGTAGCTTAAGATGCCGGGTCATAAGGGGACCATCACAGTCCATGGCAGCTGGAACATTTCTTTGCAATGTGAAGAAGTTGATGCGGCCTATGCTGAGTCGGTTTGTGCAACAAAGGAGTTGAAGTTTTACAAAGACAATGTTGATCCGGCAGATATGACCTCTCTGAAAAAACCAACTACAGAGCATGATCCGGCTTTGAAGTATAAATCAGCCGAGGAGACTAAGTTGGTTGACTTTGTTCCGGGCGATTCATCCAGGCAATTCAGCATCAGCGCTAACTTGGATCTGAAATAGGAAAGCACACTCATCGAGTTCATCCATGAGAACCGGGACATCTTTGCATGGAAACCTTATGACATGCTAGGTGTATCGAGGGAACTCGCTGAGCAAACTCTTATTATAGATCCTAAGTTTAAACCGGTCAGGCAGTTTCTCCGCCGCTTCAATGAAGAAAGGCGCAAGGCTATTGGAGAGGAGGTATCCCGGCTCTTGGCAGCAGGGTTTATTGTGGAGGTCTTTCACCCTGAGTGGCTAGCTAATCCGGTGCTGGTACTTAAGAAGAACGACACTTGGCGTATGTGTGTGGACTACACAGATCTGAACAAAGCCTGTCCAGCTGATCCCTTTGCTCTCCCTCGTATTGATAAAATCATTGATGCTACGGCGTGTTGTGACCATTTGTGTTTTCTTGACGCTTATTCTGGTTATCATCAGATCAAAATGGCAGTTAAGGACCAGGAGAAGACAACTTTCATAACTCCCTTTGGAGCCTTCTGCTATGTATCTCTGCCTTTTGGGCTCAAGAGTGCCAGGCGACTTATCAGCGCTGTGTACAGAATTGTCTTCACAATCAGATCGGGCGCAATGTTCATGCTTATATGGATGATATTGTGGTGAAGTCCAGAAAGAAGGAAACATTGATAGATGATTTAAAGGAGACTTTTGATAACCTCCGGGTTTATAAGATGATGCTTAATCTGGTCAAATGTGTCTTTGATGTACCGGCAGGCAAGCTCTTGGGTTTTCTGGTATCTAACAGGGGCATTGAAGCTAATCCGGAGAAGATCAAAGCTATTACATCGCTGGCTAAACCGGCGTGTATTAATGATGTTCAACGTCTGGCAGGTCGTATTGCCGCATTGAGCCGGTTTATCAGTCGGTTAGGAGAGAAGGCTATCCCTTTGTATCAGATGCTGAAGAATGTGGATGACTTTGTTTGGAGTGAGGCTGCCAATGAAGCGTTTGAGAGTCTAAAGCGGTAGCTAGCTGAGCCGCCTGTCCTTGCTGCTCCTATTGCTACAGAGCCCTTGTTGTTATATGTGGCTGCTAATACCCGGGCTGTTAGTGTGGCTATTGTTGTAGAGCGCAAGGAGGCTGGAAAGGAGTATCCGGTTCAGCAGTCGGTTTATTATATCAGTGAGGTGCTTATTGAGTCTAAGCAAAGGTATCCACATTGGCAGAAGATGGTGTATGGAGTTTTCATGGCAAGCCGAAAGCTCAAGCACTATTTTCAGGGTCATCCTATCACTATGGTCAGTTCTGCCCCCTTGGGGGATATCATCCAAAACAGAGAAGCAACTGGCTGGATTTCTAAATGGGCTATTGAGCTTGGACCTCATGGGTTAAAATATACGCCTCGCATAACAATGAAATCCCAAGCACTTGTGGACTTCATCAATGATTGGACAGAGTTGCACGCACTGGAGGAAAATCCAGATAACACTTATTGGACTATTCATTTTGATGGGTGTCGGTGTCAAAACCGGCGGATCTCGGGTAGGGGGTCCCGAACTGTGCGTCTAAGGCGGATGGTAACAGGAGGCAGTGGACACGATGTTTTTCCCAGGTTCGGGCCCTCTCGATGGAGGTAAAACCCTACGTCCTGCTAGATTTATTCTTGATGATATGAGCAGTACAAGAGTTGATCTACCACGAGATCAGAGAGGCTAAACCCTAGAAGCTAGACTATGGTATGATTGTATGTTGTCCTACGGACTAAAATCCACTGGTTTATATAGACACCGGAGGGGACTAGGGTTACACAAGGTCGGTTACAAAGGAGGAGATATACATATCCGTATTGCCTAGCTTTCCTTCCACGCCAAGTAGAGTCCCATCCAGACATGAGACGAAGTCTTCAATCTTGTATCTTCATAGTCCAATAGTCCGGCCAAAGGATATAGTCCAGCTGTCCGGAGACCCCCTAATCCAGGACTCCCTCAGTAGCCCCTGAACCAGGCTTCAATGACGATGAGTCCGACACGCAGTGTTGTCTTCGGCATTGCAAGGCGGGTTCCTCCTCCGAATACACCACAGAACAATATGAATACAAGGATAGTGTCCGACCTTGCAAAATAAGTTCCACATACAACCGTAGAGAGAATAATATTTCCACAAATATAATCTACCGACATGTTTTGGCAATCATGACATCATGTCATGGCCCGGTGATTATTCGAACAATTTCTTTTAACTAGCCCCGCACATAACACGAGGCAGTTTCTTGACACGTCTTGTCAAAGCAGAGATCGTGTCCCCCTTATTACGGGATTCTCATCAATACGGGCATGGGTAACCCAACCGCGGTTAAGCGAGTTTTACCAGGCTAGTGGGGGCGCATAGTTTCGGCCGCCCTTATAAAGGGATAAGGTTTAACCTTTCTCTACCCACGCCTTCTTCCTCCTTGCTCATCCATTCTTGCGCACTCGAGCTCCAACGCCCAAGTCCACATCCTTCTCCTCAACCTTCTCCAAACATGTTCGGAGCGGGAGGCAAGTGGATGGCTTCCTCCGTCACGGAGGGTCACATCAAAAAGCTGCGCGGAGCCGGATACTTAGCCGCGGATATCGCACATCGGCTGCCCGCTGCGGGGCAGATCGTTCCTACCCCGGAACTTCATGAGAGGGTAGTTTTCCTCCACCACTTCCGCCGTGAACTGGGGTTTCCCCTCCATCCATTCGTCAGCGGTCTCATGTTCTACTACAGGCTGGACTTCCATGATCTGGCCCCGAACTTCATCCTCAACATTTTGGCGTTCATCGTCGTGTGTGAGGCTTTCCTCCACATCCGGCCCCACTTCGGCCTATGGCTGAAGACCTTCAATATCAAGCCGAAGGTGGTGGGGGGCGAAAAAGCAGAATGCGGAGGAGCCATGGTGGGCAAGATGCCCAATGTTATATGGATTGAAGGCTCCTTCGTGGAGACCATAAAGGGGTGGCAATCGGCGTGGTTCTACATCACCGAGCCGCGCGACACCAACTGGTTGGCGGCCCCCGAGTTTCGATCCGGAATTCCCATGTGGCTCACCTCCTGGAAAGAGAAGGGCCTATCCTGGGGTTCATCGGTGGAGCTGGACGGACTCTAGAAATGTATCCGGAATATGGCAAGCAAGAAGCTCAAGCTTGTCAACATAGTCCAGGTCATGCTCATCCGTCGGATCCTCCCGTGTCAACAATGGGATTTCGACTTGTGGGAGTTCGACCCGGCGCAGCACCAGACTCTAAGCGAGCTCTTCGACATGACGCACAAGGACGTCTGGAGGGTGCTGTTCAAGGGCCCCGAGGTCCCTCCCTCTCTCACCGAGGACCGCAAGCTAAGCGCGAAGCGCCTAGCGCATTCGGTGAGTTCTATACATCCGGTAGGATATTTATTTCCCCTAGCTTAACCATGTGCGGGGTCTGAGCTCCATGCCTTTGACAAGACTGGGTGGAGACGTCGGGGTAGATTAACTGTCCGACCCCTCTGCCCGAAGACACTGCGGACGCTCTCCTGATGGAGATGCTATCTCCGGCTCCTTACAAGGTGCCGGAGAAGACCAAGAAGGCCAAGGGAACCCAAAAGAGTTCCCGACGCCAGGTGTTATCGGACTCATCGTCCGATAACTCCGCGACACACTCCTCCCCCGAAGACGAGGAGGAAGATGAAGATGCTCCCCCTTCAGTCGAGGGGGACAAGAAAAGGAAGGCCGCCCCAACCGGGGGGCACAGGGTCCAAGAAGGGGAGAACCCTCCTTCCGGACTACTCCACCACCGCCGCCGAAGGCGAAGATGAGTGGCTGCTCAGGGCCAAGCCCATGGCGAAGTCGTAAGTATTCAGATACCAGAGTAACTCATGGCATACCTTCGCTGCACTGCTTCCCCTAACGCCGAATATGATTATGCAGACCGCCCTAAGCCCGTATCGACGTATCTTCGTCGGGCGGCTCCTTGGACTCGTCGGATATGGATAGTGATCCACTTCCGACCGCCACCTCCCCGTGCCCTACGGACAATGCCGAAGTATTATCTCAAGAGGCACCAGGTCGAGGGGAGATAATCCCGGAGGTGCCTGAAGGCGACCTTCCGGACTCCAGGAGCAGATGGAGTAAGGCTCCCGAGGGCTCCGAGTTTGGCCCTCAGCCGAACACCGCGCCGGAACCCCTAGTGGTTTCGGACTCAGGCAGGCGGCCTCCTTCCAAAAGGGGCAAGACGCCTGTGCCAGTGACCTCTGCCCATCCAGGGGCACTGGACAATCTGCTGGGAGCGCTTCACAGTGCTTCCATCGACGAAGAGCACCGCACTATTATGAGTGCGGTGATCCAGAAGGTTCAGTCTGCCAAGAGCGGACTGACTGAAGCCTGTGCCAGCCTTCTAACAGGCTTTGAGGTAAGTATTTGAAATATAGGAAAAATATTACTGCATAGACAGTAGCCCCTGATGCTCTGTTCAGTGTTCACAAAGAAAAGCCGAACAGAGGATCAAACAATATCGCAGGAGTCTAATATAAGTATGTCTATATGCGTATGCAGGTTTCGCTGCTGGCCTCTGCCACACTGACTGCGGAGGTCGCTGCACTGAAGCAGGACCTCAAAGGGTCCAAGGAAGAGCTCGGCCTTGTCAAGAGGCAGCTCAAGGAGAACAAAGGTAAGTAGTACCTAGTCTATGGATATATATAAAAAGAATGCGATTGCAAAATGACAGGATCATCGTAAATTTGCCAGGGGCCACGACCGAGGTGGCGACCCTGAAGCAAGCGCTATCCGAGGCCGAAAACAAAGCGGCCTAGGAGCACACCGAGAGGGAGAAACAAGAGGCACGGGTGGGCAAGGTGCAGCAAGAGCTCCATGCTCTCATGACGAAGCACGAGGCGTTGGAGCTTGACTTGAAGACGCGAGAGTCCAAGCTTGCCGCGGCCCTTGAGAGTGCAAAGAGTGCCAAAGCTGAAGCCCAAAAGGCCCTCCAGGAGATTGATGCGATGAAGAAGATAGCGGCGGGTAAGGCATTCTATATGCAAAGCAAGCATGTGAAAGTAAATTACTTGTTACTTACCCGAATCTAGAGCTCTCTAGGAGCATTCGCAGATTTGCCCTGCAGCGTGTCGAATGCCGCACAGTTTTACCAGGCCAAGGAGGGGAGCTCAACGGAGAAGCTGTTCTGGTCTCAGTATACTGGGACCGAACACCCGATGCCTCTGAGCGACCAGCCGAAGCAACTGGTCGAGCTACACAAGGCGGCCGAATAGGACATGAAGGGCTTTATAGTCCAGATGTGGCCTGGCGATGCCCTTCCCAACAACTACTTCGGCCTGGTGAGGTGGCTTGTGGATGCCTGCCCATGGCTAGAAGTCATCAAGCGGTCCGTCTACATCGAAGGTGCACGCCAGACTTTAGCCCGTGCGAAGGTATGCCATGAGTTACTGGTGAAGCTGGTGAAGGAGGGGCCACCGCAGGGCAAGGAGCATCGCCACCCCGAGATGTACTATGAGGGTGTCCTAAAGGGTGCCCGTCTTGTAGCGGAAGAGTGTGCGAAAGATGTAATATTTGAATAAACTTGCTCGTGTAATCATGTATTTTCAAAACTTGTTCATATGCGCTATGCAACGCTTGTCTGAATTTAAAATATTACCTTCTGTTCGGTTGTTTATCAAACCTGAGAGATGGCTAGTCGTCGGCTTCTGTCCCCATGCCACGAGTGCTGGGGTGTTCGTGATAAACCTGAGCACTCTTGTTCCCATTTGTGGGTCCTTTGAGGGAGGTGCTCAGCACAACGAACAAGGCAATCGGACTATAATGCGTTATCACTCTCACTTAGCCATAGAATTCTACAATTTTAAATTTCGGCGAAGCCCCTAGTATTCGGAAGGCCGAATTCGGGGCGCAATACACGCCTTAAGCGGGACAGGGCCGACTCCTCGCTCTAAGCGGCATAAGTCTTTAGGGACTTGAAACCTCTCGAACAGCGACCAGTCTCTCGCCTTATCATGATAGTCAGTTTTAGCTTTCTCTACTGAGGTGCTTAGCCCAGCAGAACCGGGGCACAATCGCAGTAGTTCTCCAAGTGCTACCTTAGCCGATAGAGCGGAACGTAAGGTACCAAAACATGGGAGCCGGGCAAACCCAACTATTGACCCAAGACATGATTCGGAGCTGATGCATATAATGCTATAAGTTCGGGGTGCCGCACTGTCAAAAGTGTTCGGACTTCTCACGCCGTATTATGGGGTATGCTTAAGCCCCTAGCGTATTGGCCGTACCAGAGTGTACGGGTGCTAGATGTCATGAATGAACACACACACACACACACACACACACACACACACACACACACACACATATATATATATATATATATATATATATATATATATATATATAGAAAGGAAGAATGCAATAATAGTCTTAATGCTATGCATTGTTTATTCAAAAAGGTGCGTTAAAGCAGAATTATACAAGTAGTGCGATAAGCAAAAAGTAGGACTGTTTGACATGTCCCTTCCAAGGGCAACCTAAGGAATAGTAATAAAGCAAATATTTCACTCATTATCGTAATCCACTTGGGAGTTTTGTGGTGTGACGTAGCTTTCTGCCTCCTTGGTTGTTGCATCATGTGTTCGGCAATCATGCTGCTGGACAGGGTTTCCAGAGATTAAAGTCCTGAAAGAGAAAAATAACAAAGCGGGAAGCCCCTAGTGCGGTTTGAGCCGTGACTTGGAGCGTGCCGCAGTCGTGCCCCCCTCCCCGCCTGTGCCCATGGTATTTTTAACACGTAATTATGTATGCGTGGCACGAATTTCGTTGTTTGGCTGGGACCGGGGTGGGGGCCGCATTGCTATGCGAGCTCGGAATGTGCCAGGCGGTCCTGTTGCCGATTACTCTGGGTGCACTTGAAGGTGTCCGGGTCCTTAATCGCCGAACTAGTTGATTGCCTTAAGAGGCTGCTTTGCACTTCTGCTACGAGGGCCGCAGTGTGCTCCTCCGTGCGGAGAGAGTGCTCTGTGTTTCCATTGACTGTGATGACCCCCCGAGGTCCTGGCTTCTTGAGCTTGAGATATGCGTAATGCGGTACCGCATTGAATCTCGCAAATGCGGTTCGCCCGAGCAGTGCATGGTAGCCACTGCGGAACGGGACTATGTCGAAGATTAACTCTTCGCGTCGGAAGTTATCCGGGGATCCGAAGACCACTTCCAGTGTGACTGAGCCTGTGCAATGGGCCTCTACACCTGGTATGACACCTTTAAAGGTCGTTTTTATGAGTTTGATCCTTGAGGGGTCTATACCCATTTTATGCACTGTATCCTGATAAAGCAGGTCCAGGCTGCTGCCACCATCCATTAGGACTCGAGTGAGGTGAAATCCATTAATGATTGGGTCTAGGACCAGTGCGGCGAATCCGCCATGACGAATACTAGTGGGGTGGTCTCTGTGATCGAAGGTGATCGGACAGGAGGACCATGGGTTGAACTTTGGGGCAACTGGCTCCAACGCATATACGTCCCTGAGCACACGCTTCCGCTCCTTCTTGGGGATGTGGGTTGCGTATATCATGTTCACCGTCCGCACTTGTGGGGGGAACCTCTTCTGTCCTCCGGTATTCGGCTGCCGGGGTTCTTCCTCGTCATCGCTATGTGACCCCTTATCTTTGTTTTCGGCATTTAACTTGCCGGCCTGCTTGAACACCCAACACTCCCTGTTGGTGTGGTTGGCTGGCTTGTCGGGGGTGCCGTGTATTTGACACGAGCGATCGAGTATATGGTCCAAACTGGACGGGCCCGGAGTGCTTCTTTTGAATGGCTTTTTCCGCTGACCGGGTTTAGAGCCTTTGAATCTGGCATTGACTGCCGTATCCTCGGTATTGTCGCTGTTAATGCGGCGCTTATGTTTGTTGTGACGTGACCTACCATTGCCGTCCTTGGTATCCGAAGTACCATGGTTCTATGATATGTTATTGCTGCGAGCCAACCAGCTGTCCTCTCCTGCATAGAAGCGGGTCATGAGTGTTGTGAGGGCTGCCATAGATTTCGGCTTTTCCTGGCAAAGGTGCCGGGCGAGCCATTCGTCGCGAATGTTGTGCTTGAAAGCTGCTAGGGCCTCTGCATCCAGAAAGTCGACGATTTGATTTTTCTTTGTTAGGAACCGTGTCCAGAATTCCCTGGCCGATTCCTCTGGCTACTGAATTATGTGGCTCAAGTCATCGACATCTGGTGGTCGCACATAAGTGCCCTGAAAGTTGTCGAGGAATGCAGCTTCCAGATCTTCCCAACAACCAATGGACTCTGCTGGCAAGCTATTGAGCCAATGCCGAGCTGGTCCTTTGAGTTTGAGTGGGAGGTATTTGATGGCGTGTAGGTCATCAGCGTGGGCCATGTGGATGTACAATAGGAAATCCTCGATCCATACCGCAGGATCTGTTGTGATGTCGTATGATTCTATATTTACGGGTTTGAAACCGTCTGGGATTTGATGTTCCATTACTTTGTCTGTGAAGCATAGGGAGTGTGCGGCGCCTCTGTACTGGGCTATGTCACGACGCAGCTCGAATGAGTCTTGCCCGCTGTGTTCGGCCCGACTGGACTTACTTTTACTGTATCCGGCGTGACAATTATCGTCTCGCATAGTGGCGCGCCCTCGTGATCCGTAGATCGATCTTGCATGTTTTGCTTTGTCCTCCAATACGTCTCGCGGGTCTGGCATATTTCCCCATGCCTTTTATTTGAATGGCGTCGGGGTGCGGGCTGAGCTTTTGGCTGGAATTCCTCTCTGTCGGGGCCACAAGGTGGCCGATCAGCTGCGTCATACGCCGGGGATGTAGGTTTCGGTGCTTCCTCCTCCAGTCGGGGTAGCAACCTGCACTTTGGGTAAATCTTGGAGGGGCGTTCAAGTTTATATTCCTCGTCTGCCAGGACTTCAGTCCATCTATCAGCTAGCAAATCTTGATCAGCTTGAAGCTGCTACTTCTTTTTCTTAAGGCTATTTGCCGTGGCTATAAGCCAGCGCTTGAAGCGCTCTTGTTCGGCAGGGTCCTCAGGCACGACGATTTCGTCATAGTCGAGGCTTACCTCGTCTTTGGAGGGAGGCATGTAATTATCATCCTTCGCCTTTCCATCTGCCGCTCTCTCTGGAGGGCTGGCTTCTCCATCCTCCTGCCCTAAATCTTGCTTGAGGGGATTGTTGCCGTCTTCGGCACTGTCCGGAGTGTCATTATCTCCTATGCCGGTATCACCACTTTTGCCTTGGCGGGACTTAGAGCGGCGCCGCTGATGCCGGCGCTTGGGTTGCTTCTTGGAGGGGTCATCCTCCATTGTCTCATCGCCATTGCCTTCTTTGGGTGTGTCCACCATGTATATATCGTATGATGAGGTGGCTATCCAGTTCCCTGTGGGCAGTGGTTCCTCTTCGTCTCCCGCATCATCATCCATACTGTTGATGTCTTCAGAGTCGAAGTCGAGCATGTCGGTTAAGTCATCGATACTGGCTACTAAGTGGGTGGTGGGTGGGCGGCGAATTTCTTTGTCATCCGCATCCCAATCCTGCCGGACATAGTTCAGCCAGGATCCTCCTGACAAGGAGAGAGACCTTAATGAGCTCAGTATGTCGCCGAAGGGAGAGTGCTGAAAAATATCCGCGGAGGTAAACTCCATGATCGGCGCCCAATCGGATTCGATAGGAACAGGCGCAGGCGGTTCGGAGTCCGTGGCCGGAGAAGGATCTGACAGTTTGGCAGGATGGCTCTCATGAAGGGTAAGGTCGATATTCGGCTTGATCGCCGCTGAGGATACGGCCTCCGTGACGGGGTTTATCCACCCGTCCATGGATGGTGCAACTGGCTCCGAATTGAGGCTTAGAGCGGCTGCCGGTGCGATCTCCTGAATACGGTCCGATGGTAGAGCTAAATCATACTCATCGTGACCGCGTGGAGCACAAGGCAGGGGCTCAAATCCGTCGAAGACAAGTCTCCGCGGATATCGGTCGTGTAATTTAAGCTTCCAAACCTGACCTGGTGGCCAGGGGCGTAACTTTCGATCTGCTCCAGATGGCCAAGCGAGTTGGCCCATAGTGCGAAGCCGCCGAACACAAAGATCTGTCCAGGGAGAAAAGTCTCACCTGGACTGCATCGCTATCGATGATAGTAGGAGCCATCAAGCCTAACGGCGACGACACAGAGGAACTCTCAATGAAAGCACCAATGTCGGTGTCAAAACTGGCGGATCTAGGGTAGGGGGTCCTGAACTGTGCGTCTAAGGCGGATGGTAACAGGAGGCAGGGGACACGATGTTTTACCCAGGTTCGGGCCCTCTTGATGGAGGTAAAACCTTATGTCCTGCTTGATTTATTCTTGATGATATGAGTAGTACAAGAGTTGATCTACCACAAGATCAGAGAGGCTAAGCCCTAGAAGCTAGGCTATGGTATGATTGTATGTTGTCCTACGGACTAAAATCCTTCAGTTTATATAGACACCGGAGGGGACTAGGGTTACACAAGGTCGGTTACAAGGAGGAGATATACATATCCGTATTGCCTAGCTTGCCTTCCACGCCAAGTAGAGTCCCATCCGGATACAAGACGAAGTCTTCAATCTTGTATCTTCATAGTCCAACAGTCCGGCAAAATGATATAGTCCGGCTGTCCGGAGACCCCCTAATCCAGGACTCCCTCAATGGGTCCAGGCAATTGGAAGGCTCGGGGGCTGGAGTCATATTAACTTCCCCACGAGGTGATAAGTTTTGTTATGTTCTCCTTTTAATGTTCCCTTGCACTAAAAATGCAGCTGAATATGAGGCCTTGCTCCATGGTCTTCAAATGGCTAAGGAGATGAATTTAAGCTGGGTTAAGTGCTTTGGTGACTCGGACCTGGTGGCTCTACAGGTGTCTGGCACTTGGGATTCCAAGGATCCACTCATGGTGGCGTATCGACGAGAGGTGGGCATAGTGGCTGGTCATTTCAAGGGTTATCAGGTTGACCATATAGACCGGCGAAAGAATGAAGCGCGTACGCTTTAAGTTGCTTAGGCTCTCAACGTAAACCGGTGCCGCCCAATGTCTTCTTGGATGTGCTACATAATCTGTCGGTCAAGATACCTACAGAGGAGGATTTGGCTGTTCCTGACCCGGAGGCTCAATTGGTGGCGGATCTTCATGTTATCCCGGATTAGACAGTCCCATACCTGGCGTACATGAACTGGGGCGAGTTACCAGAGGATGAAGACTTGGCCAGGTAGATAATCCGGTGATCCAAGTCAATGACCATTATCAATGGGGAGTTACATCATTGCAGTGTAACAGGGGCGTTTCAACGTTGTGTGTCTCCTCAAGAAGGCTGTCAGATTTTGCATGAGATCCACAAAGGATATTGTGGTCACCATGCTCATTCAAAATCCTTGGTGGTTAAGGCATTTCGTCATGGCTTCTATTGGTTGACGGCTCATGCTGATGCTGAGGATTTGGTAAAGAGGTGTGGCACTTGTCAGAAGTTTGCACGCCGCACTCATGTTCTGGCTCAAGAATTAAGGATGATTCCAATCACTTGTCCATTTGCAACTTGGGGGCTGGATATGGTCGGGCCCTTTAAGAGATCCAAGGACAAGAAGACCCACCTACTGGTGGCGGTTGATAAGTTCACCAAGTGGGTAGAGGCAGAGCCAGTCAGTAAGTGTGATGCCGCTATGGTGGTTCAATTCATCAAAAAGGTGATCTTCCATTTTGGTTTTCCACACAGCATCATAACTGATAATGGTACTAATCTATCCAAGGGTGTTATGGAAGAATTTTGTCAGCGTGAGCATATATGGCTTGACGTGTCATCAGTGGCTCACCCCCAATCTAATGGTCAAGCAGAGAGAGCCAATCAAGAGATTTTGAGAGGCATCAAACCCCGGCTTATGGTTCCTTTAAAGCGGACGCCGGGTTGTTGGGTGGAGGAGTTACCTTCTGTGTTATGGAGTATCAACACCAACACCACACCACACTGGGTTACACACCTTTCTTCATGGTATACGGAGCAGAGGTGGTTCTCCCTTGTGATATCCGTCATGACTCGCCCCGTGTGGCGGCTTATGTTGAAGCTTATAATGAGAAAGCGCGTCGGGATTCACTGGACTTGTTAGATGAGGAGCGTGATCTCACAACGGCATGTTCGGCAATTTATCAACAAGATCTGCACCGTTATCACACCCGCCGGGTTAAAACCAGAACTTTTCAAGAAGGCGATCTGGTGCTCCGGCTCATCCAGGATCAGACTGATATGCACAAGTTGTCCCCACCTTGGGAAGGACCTTTTGTGGTCAGCAAGAATCTGCACAACGGATCATACTACCTCATCGATGTTTGAGAGCACAAAGACTCACGTAAATCAGAGGAGGAGACCCAACGACCATGGAATATAGCTCATCTTCGGCCTTACTATACTTGAGCCACATGCTCTTCTTATGTACATAATTATGACAATGTATATATTATGATCAATATAATAAACCGGAGCCTCAACTAAAGCGGGGTCTCCATTGTTTTTATTACATCATGTGTGCTTACATCGGGGCTTCTATTTATAAAGCGGAGTTCTATTGATCCGGCTTATAAAGTTGCACATATCAAAGGAAATCACTAGGGGGCTTGGTCGTATTCGAACCATAGCTACACCTCTTGATCGGCTTAAGGCCAAAAGGAAATCACTAGGGGGCTTGGTCGTATTCACACCATAGCTACGCCTCTTGATCGGCTTAAAGCAAAAGGACATCATGTGGGGCCAAAAAGAGTGTTGCCACAGCACAACTCAAATATAGGCACCCACCGAGCATAACTCAAATGTTGCTTGGGGGCTCTTTGCTTCTCAAAGAACAAAGAAGCTTACACCCTTGCAATAGGCTATCAAGCCACGCTTGGAAGCCAGGTGTATTCACCTAAAACCACGGGTTATCCTGCCTTTTTAAGTAAGCCACCCCGCCCAGGTAAACCTGGTATGACCCGCCAAACGTTTGACAAGTCAATCTCATAGACCCTGAACTTGTCAAAGCTAAAACGACGATTGGTAATGATTGAGGTCCATCTTAAAAGGCTTAGAAAAATGGTTTAACTCAGTGGCCTGGCAGCCCATGAAAAGCCTCGATTTAGGGCCTGGTAGCCCATGAAAAGCCTTGCATATTCTTTTTATGTTTTTGCCAAGTTTTTTTCTCCTTTGGTGAGATTTTTAATATCTTATGATAAACCGGCGTTCATTGACCCGGGTTGGCTTTCAACGATAAGTTGTCATTACATGATCAATTATAATCCGGCGTTTATTGACCCGGTCTGGTTTTGACTACAAGTCACCAGTATTATATATGGATACACCGGTGTTTATCATAGCCCGGTATGGTTTTATCATAAACCGGCAAAACATGGAAGTAGTTATCAACACTCAGGATTGGAGTTATAGCCCTAACTATGCAAAAGTTGGTCAACCAACAGAGTGATTCAATATCACAGGTATCATTTCTTTCGTCTTTGATTATTTTCAAAGTACAGCCTTGGTTATTAACCCCGGCTATATATTTGGGCATCATGACCCGTCCAGCGGTAAACCGCTAGGACACTTTCAAACTTCTTGTATGCAGCAACAATTTGAATAATACCGCTACGGGTTATGAAACATAATATCTCCTAAAGCATGGTGGATTCACAGTATCAGGCAAAATAAGTATGCACGATGGCATAGCAGACCAAGTGCTTTCAACTAGCCTATTACAAGGTGCTTTAATGCCCAAAAGAATAATTATTTTCGGCAAGTGTGGCAGTGTGCAGAATGCTAAACCACCCTCCGGATCATGACTCATCACCAGGCTGAGTTGAAGGTTGTGGATCGTCCTGCACTGGTGCATCTTCCTCCTCTCTACCCAGTGGCTAGAAGTCAATGGTTGCCCAATCGATTCCAGTTAAGGCTTGGAACACAACTTCATCACTTATAAGGTTTGAGGGGTCAATAGCAAGAGCATAGGTGTGCTTACGGATTGGCGGAATAAGATCTTCTACATCATGTGTTGGCGCAGGATATCTTTTCTGATCAGAATCATAAACTGGCTGATAGTGAGAGAGATCCATTTCTTCAGCCAATTTGCTCGCTATGGGGCGCATTTCCCTTGTCAACCTTCGAAGATCATCGTTGTTAAATTTTGAACCGTCCTCCTTTACACCAGGATAGCCGTTGCCTATATCCGATGGTTCAAGATCTCATATCCATGCCTTCGCCTGGATTAGCGCAGTCAGCGCACCTGACCTTGCAGCTGATCTTTTTTAGTTCGTCCAACCGGGCGGGCAGCATTGACAGCTTCTCAATGGTTTCCTTTATCAAGGTTGGAGGCGGTTTTTTATGTGCAGCAGCGCAAATGGCCCGTTGGGCTCCGGAATATAACTGTTCTATCAACGTATAGGCAACCTTCAGCTTCATCCGCATATCAGAGCCTAGATGGGTAATGCGAGTTCCTGTGTCATTGCAAGCATCAGTAAACCGGCAACCAATGAGATAATGTATATTGAAAAGCTTCAGGTGAGGTACTTACCAAAAACAGCAGAGGTCATGGCATTGATCTGCCGCTTTAAACCGGCCATCTCTTCGACCATCGGTTTAAGGGTTGCCTCTGCATCTTCAGCTGTCGTTTGTAAAGCAACTTTCTCTATGCCCCAATCTGCCTGTTCCTTCTTCAAAGTTTCCTTCAGCTTCTCCATTGCTGCTAAGGCACTGGTCCATTCTTCTTTGGCTTTGGAGGTCTCTGCTTGCTGGGTTTTGATATTTTCTTGAAGGTCTGCAGTTTGGGCTTCCTTTTTGCTCAGCTCAGCCTATAAGACAAAGACATATTATGAGGTGGCACCGAAATTTGGAAGTTCCAAGCACATAACAAGTTATACACTTGGCACTTGGGGGCTAATGCTTATTTGCTTGATTATCAGAATTTTTTTAACAAGTCCCAAAACACAATACAAGTATTATTCATGACACTTGGGGGCTAATGTACGTTTTCTCAAAGTAACATTGGTTAAAGTCCCGGTTCAGCTTGGAAAGATAAACTGGCACTTGGAAGATAAGCATGTAAAGTTGCGATATTGCAAAGTCCCGGTATAGATTGGCATCATAAGTCGGACCTTGGGGGCTACTGGAGTTGATACTTGAACTTGTACATAAGAGAGAAACAGTTATAAAGTTACCTCATATCACTCCTTCATCAGATTCACTAAACCGGCTTCGTAGTCGCGGTTTGTGTATAGATGGTTTAAGAAACCAGAATGAAGTTCTTGGGTGCTGAGGTGGGCATATCTTGACAAGTCTGTCCTCCATTTGCCTGTGCCCATAGCAGAAATTTCCTCCTTGGTACTATGCTTTGATAACGCAACAGGATTGCCAGGGGTGGTGTGGCCAACACTAGTAATTATAATATCATCTTCCTTGTCACCAGCAGCCTTTACTAGAGTTGACGATTCACCAGCAGCCTTAGCTGGACTTGATGGTTTATCATCAGTTGGGATTGGGCTTGCTAGTTTATCAGCATGACCTATTGCATCAAATTCTACTTGTTCAACAAAATCATGGTCTTGAGGGGGTGAATCATCAAACATGGCATCAACATTGGTTCCTTCCGGTTCTGGAGTTCTCTCCGGTTCAACAACCACATGGTCGTCAGACGGTTTATCTACCCGAGCTTTCTTGCTGGGTCTGTCCTTGGCTCTGAAAGAAAAAGATATAAAGGTCATTATAACACACAAATATAAAGCGTCAAAAGGAGTAAATTTAAAGTGTTTACCCAGGGACAGTCTTAAGAGGAGGGAGCTGTGTGGTCGTTGACTCGCTAGATGATGAAAGAGGCATTCCCTGATAATCTGAATCAGATGGATTAAGAGGCTGCCAGAAATAACCCGCCTTGGGATAAGAGGTATAGGAAGTGTTTGAGACCTCATGATCGATGTTTCTGAACCGGAGTGTTCGGTAAACCGGATGAAGTGACTACTTGGCCGCAATGCCGAGTTGTGCGGCGAACTTCGTGTTGCTGCTTCTTCAAAAGAAAGTTTCGGTCCAAGTGAGCTAGGGGGTGAGAAAATCTTACTTTCCGTACTGCTTGACGGATTTTTTGTGTTGGCAGAGGGTCTGAACTGGAGGAAAGGATAATTACCGCTGCGTCATCGGCTTGGCTGCCTTCAGCGTCATCCTGATAATAATCATTGTCAATGAGGTGTATGAGAAATGAACCAAGAGAGTCAAGTTCTACCTCTACGTACAGATCATCAAGGTCGTCATCAAGGTTTAACCCGATGGGTTCAGCTGCCTTTTTCTTGGCAGGTCTTTTAACAACCTTTGTCTTTGGTCGAGGGGTCTTGACCGGTTTATCCTGCGTTTTCTTCTTCCAGAATGGGTCGTCACCCTGTTAAAAGATTGACAGAAGATATAAAATATTACACAAATAAGAATATCAAGTACAAGCAAGAGTGAGGCAAGTCTTACAGCTAGCGGTTTATTGGAAACGCAGAAGGGACTAAGCCCTGTTTTGCTGCAGACAGCCACCGGTTCATCCAACATCCTCTTAACAGACTCACTAACTTCAGCCTCTGTTAGCTGAATAATAATATGTCGTTGAGGATATTTTAAGTCCCCTGTGTACTGACACATTAAACTGGTGCGATGGCTTAATGGTGAAATACTCCAAGATATCCAGCAACGAGCAAAATCAACTCTTGTCAAACCGTTAGCTATAAAGGCTCTGAGCTTGGCGAGTTGTGGAGCGTATGTGGCCCATTCCTTAGCAGTCAGTCGTTGTGGAAGTGGATGTGTCTTGGTAAGACGGTGACCACGATAACCCGACAGAGGGTTCTCATCATCAGGGGAAGTCTGGTTCCAGTCTTTAGGATGACTGTGAAGCTTTGCATGAGCAAGCTGATGTCCTTCCTTTTCTGAATAGAAACGCCGCCAAGTTCGGTGTTGGGCCCGTCTACTAATTCAGTGCGACGGTTCAAGTAGAAAAAATCCCTAAGCAATTCAACAGTTGGTTCTTCTTGCAGATAGGCCTCAGAGAACACTTGAAAGTGGCAAATATTGGACAAATAGTTAGGTCCAGTATCTTGAGGGTGGATCTGGAAGCTGGCAAGCACATCATGGAAAAACTTGGGCCCGGGCGGTTTAAAACCACGGCTCATGTGATCAACAAATACCACCACCTCGCCATCCTTGGGGGTAGGAGGATTCTCTGGACCGGGAACTCGCCAGTGGATTTCGCTTTGTTTTGGTAAAGCGCCAGTTCTGACGCATCCATCATCTAGATGCTCTTTAGTAACCCGGGAAGGGACCCAGTTACATGCATAAAATTGTTTGGCCAAATTCAAATGAAAAAGCTAGAAAAAGATCAAATTCCGGTTTAAGGTTCATGATAGACAAGCGTAAAGCATAGCAGATTAAGGGAAAGGTATTCAAGCATGCAAGATTGTTAAACCAGAGGTTGATGTTATTATAAATGGTAAAGCGATTGGCGGTTTACAAGGGGACTAATGGCATATGGCAGATTATTTTCTAAAGGATAAACCGCCTACGCAGACAATGAAAGTACAGATCTGAAGCAAAAACGACTAAGTGAGGAAAAACAAGATTCACAAGTTCACATTGGAATTTTGGATCTACCACATGTCAGGAAAAATAAAATATTTAGACCTAAAAATTGGTGCCTAAGCATTTTGGGAAGTTCCAGATCAGATTTTTACGCACAAAGAAAATGGTTTGATGACAAAATAAGGGTTATCATTACTACCGCATGGAAGTATATCAAGTTTGGAGTCCATTATATAAAGATCTAATGAAGAACAAGGGAAGTACACCATGAAGTTTCTATGAGCTCGCGCGAACCCTAGCGAATCTACAGAGGAAAGTAAGAACTTACTGAAGCTATGAACAGCAGAGAGGCGCTGTGGGTTTCTGGTACGGTCAGGGTGATGTAGCGGCCGGAGTTGAGGCATAAGTGAAGGTCGACGACGGCGGCGGCGCTCGAGTGCTGAGGCGTTGTGAGATAGAAAAGAGACAAAGAGGCAATGGGAGGAAAGGAAAGGGACCCTCGGCCCTTTTTATAAGACAAAGAGATAACCGACATGCACGGAAATCGAGGAGCCCAAAAAATGGATATGCAGCAAAAGTTGTTACCTCAATTGTTGGAGGATCATTAATGAAGGGTATCTTCGGTTTTAATGAATAGGTGACGTCATGGCGGTTTATTATGAACCTAGAAGATGACGTCATGGGGGTTGACAAGATATATGAGAAGGTGCAGAAGGAGGAATTTTTTCTAAGTATTGAGGATTGACATGAACGAGTTCAAATCCATCTGGGGCCTAATGTTGGGGATATTACTATTAAGTATAAACCGGTCGTGAGGGGACGGGTTATGCCCACAAGGAGTTTGTCATGTTCGAAGCCCGTGAAGAAAAGAGATATGGCACTTTACAGAGGAGATCTACATGAAGGCCCATGGCCCAAAAGCGGATTAGGGCCCGTAGATATAAACTGTCATATCATATGTAACTTATGTTGTAAGGCAAGGAAAGGTAGAAACCGAGACAGGCATGTTTATGAGCCGGCCTCGGGATTCTGTAAACTGCCGGGCGTCAACCTATGTATATAAAGCGATGACCCGGCGGCGGTTTAGTGACAGACAACAAACAATAACTCGAGAGCCAGGCAAAGCGGATTTGCTCCCTGGTCATGGAAGCCCTAGCAATTCCATCACAACTGGATGTAGGCTTTTACCTTCATCGTAAGGGGCCGAACCAATATAACTCCTCGCGTCCCTTATCCGTTTTAACCCCTTCAAGCTGACCCGTCGCGATGGATCCTCGACTAAGTCCTTTCACGAGGACATCTGCCGTGACAAAACCATGACACCACTTCTTCTTCTTCCTCCGTGCCAGCGAGGGCCATATCTCTAGGTGTGCCAATTTCATCGCGACTGGCAAGGCCAACTCGATCTCAAACACCAGGAAGAAGGCCGACAACCTTAGGGCCAAATGGGTCATGATGTGCGCCAAGTGCGTTCACCCGCGATTGGCGCTGCCGACGAAGAGGCCCCAGTCTGACAAGGGGTGGTCCTGCGCGAAGCTCACCGACGGGCAGGCGACGTTGTTTCTGGAGTAGATGAAGTCCGACCTGAAGCCCCGCAACGTGAAGGTGGCGAAGATTACAGGGGCCATGCTCCTGAGGGAATTCCTGGCACTGCGCGTGGCCCCGCTTCAAGCCTGCACGCGCCCCTTGTGGGAACTTGGGGATGAAGAGGACAAGGTTCGCTTGAGCTCAGAGGCCTTGTCCGACGAGGAGCTGACCGCAGCTCTTCGCCTCCTGGTTGCGGATGATCAGGAGTATCCGCCGAATGTGTTTACCCCCTTGTTCCGCCACAAAGACGGGGCACTAATCGTGGCCTCCAAGCCGACCTTTGACGGGCGTGGACTGGTGCCGATGGTGCTCACCGGGGCCCCTGTAGCATTGACGTCAGTGGAGCTGTCTTCTGGTGAGTCCCGTGGGGAGGAAGGAGAGGATGAGGAAGACTCGAAGGTGACCCCCGAAGGGACGGGGGAGACCTCCCCCCTGAGTAAGGCTGTCATCCTCCGCGCCGTTCCCGATGATGATGAGGCCGACGCTCCCCAGGAGAAGGGGGAATTGACCGTGATCCCAACGAGGAGCAGGTCGGCGCTGATCTCCCGAGATTCTGCTACTACTCCAGTGCCGGCTGGAGCTGCTTCAGGCTCAACCGCTGCTCCTGCTTCAGCTTCTGGGCAGGTGCACCCGCGCCTCGAGTCGCGATGCTCTCAGGCTTCAAGCTCACCAAGCGGAAGGTGGACTACGTTGTTGTGGACCAGTAAGTGCCCCTCCTCACCTTGTTCCTGCTGTTGATGCTCATTTCCGACTCTCTTTCCTTGTTGTGTAACCAGGCTGTCATCTACGGCGAAGAGGAGAAGGGAGAGCGAGGTGGTGCCTCTTGAGTCCGTGTCGCCTCCTGCAACCGCGCCCCTCTCCATGAGAAAAGGTGGGGATGGTGCTCGTGCTTCTCCAGCCCAGTCATCCTCGCAAGGCCGTTGTCCGGCACTGCTGATGAGGTCTCGAAGGCTCAGGAGCCCTTGATCTCCCAGGCTCTGGTGACAACGTTGTCCCCTTCTCCTTCTCCGCCCCTGGCCCCAGGTTCTTCTGCTTCCTCTTTCGTCTTGGAGCATGCCCTTTCGGAGATGGCCCAAGTGCGAGAAGATCTCCAGGGCGTGGACCCACGCCTTGTGGCCGGGCGCCTGGAGCTGTCCTCTGGCTGGATTCAATCCAACTCGGTTGTTTGAGCGTCGCCGAGCCAGGCTGCGGCGGCCTCCGAGAAGTAGAAGCAGGCCACCGCCAAAGCTGCGGTTGATCGCGAGGCGGCACTGAAGGACGACGAGGCCGCCCGGGGCCGCTGCCGAGAGCTGGTGGTGAAGGGCCTGCGCGACCAGCATGCCGAAGAAGCATGTGGCCGCTAGGCGAAGGAGGAGGAGATGAGGGCTCAGGAGGACGCCGTCAAGGGCCACGACGCCGAGCTAGGAGAGGTGGCGAAGGCGCAGGCCGCAGAGCACAGCCGGTTGGAGGAGTTGGAGCGAAAGTCAAGGGCGAAGGAGGCTGATCTTGATGATAAGGCGAAGGTCCTGGCTGAAGACCGCGCGGCCTTCTCGCTCCTCAAGGAGAGGTCCCGCGTAGCACTGAAGTCACTGTACGAGAAGGGCTTGGAGAGGCCGCTGACCACCGACGAGGATGGCCGTGCTCAGCAGGTTCCCTTTTTGGTGAAGGCGCTCGAGGAAGTCGTGGAGGGCATCGGTCCCATGGCGGAGGCAGAGGCTCGCATCCTTTCCTCAGCCGCGTTGACGCGGGTCTTCAGCCACCTGCACCTTCGTGATCCCAACGCTCGTCTTGACGAGCTGCTGGAGCATGTGGCTGATGAACACTGCGCGGCCGCAACCGCAACCATGAAGGGTCAAGTGGAGGCCCTGCTGAAGAAGTTTGACGCCTTCGCCCACGCGCCCTCGATCGGTTATGCAGGTGAAGGCAACACTACCCAGGAGGGGGAACCTCTTGCAGGTGTCGGCGGTGTCCAGGGGTGACCTGCAGGTTCTTTTCTGTTTTATTCCTGCAACATGCTCCATGCCTCGTGGAGGCGTTAAACTCGCATTTGATATTGTGAGAACAATATGTCTTGTAATATTTGCTTTGAGATTTTGCGATTTTCTTCCTATTTGCTTTGTGTTCTGCGTTGGCAGAGCCCGACCCCATGCATACCTCAACCGCTGTTGGGCCGAACCAGGACAGACCAAGGATTGAGGGGCTACGTGACTAGTTAGGCTCTTGAGTCGCGATGCTCAGGAGTCCCCCTTGACGCGCAAATAGCTTATAGGAAAGATACGCGAGGATAGGTTAATGTTCTACGTCGGCAGAGCCCGGCCCCGCGCATACCTCAACCGCGGTTGGGCCGACTAGAGACCAAGACAGACCAAGGAGTGAGGGGCTATGTGACCAGTTAGGCCCCTGAGTCGCGATGCTCAGGAGTCCCCCTTGACGTGCAAACATTATCCATACCTTTGCCCTCGCCGAGGCTCAGCTCGGGAGGGGCGTGCGATGACCAGGTCCGAGGGACCTGGTTGGGTGGCGTACGCTTGGGCGTGACCCGAGCGCAGCCCCCTCGCGCGGCTCTCCAGAGGGGAGGCATTGCAGTGAGGCTGGACACCGAGCTCTGGGGCTCCCTGAGGTTGGTACGGCCGTGAGACCGCCCTCAATTGTTTTTCACCAGCGCGGAGCGTAGTGCTTCCGCTTGCGCACGGGCATAGCCGCTCCTCGGCAGTGTCGACGGCCAGCACAGAGCATGGTGCTTCCACTGGCACGTGGGAGGGGGACTCCCTACTGCAGAGAGCCCTCGGGGCGTGTACAGCCTCGCCCTGACACATGGCTTGCACAGCAGGGCTAGACGAGGTGTATCTGGGCACTTGTGAGCCTGCGCGGGACTCACGAGGCCCTACCTCAAGGCGGGTTGCGCGTGGTCTTGGTTCTTATTCGCTGTCTTGGTCCTGCGAAGTGGTTAGACAACCTACGCCGAACGAATCTCCTAAGGTCATTGCGTCAAAAAGCCAAGCACCAATGGCCCTAGGAGGTGACGTGAACGGGGCAGGCCCATCAGATAGAGCTCAGCGGCTAGATTTATCGATGTTGTAGGGACGGGCCCGAGCACAGACGTCGTGCTTAACTTACTCACGCGAAGGGTCCTAAAGAAAGACAGCCAGCGCGTGGCTCCCATGGTGGGTAGCGATCAAGCAGGTGATAGTCATAGCTAGATTAAGCATGGAAAGCAACCTAGCTCAGGTAAATGCAGGGAAGAAGCACGCCACTGGGTCAGGCCCGAGCGGCTTGGGGATGATGCAGCCCGAGGGGCGCCCCCAACAAGGTAAGCTAAAGACATAAAAAGGAATACATGCCGTAGGGTCGGACCCATGCGGCCTGGGAATGATGTAGCCCTGGGGGCGCTCCCAGCTGAATGAACTTTGAAAATTTCACATGGTTCTGTTGATGAAGGAGAGTTGGGGCAGCTGAAGGTATGCGGCGAAGGGGCTACTCCTCATGAGCCACCGGGGCCCTGAGCCTCGGGAGGCTTTGGGGGTCCAGGGGGTTCCTTGAGGACCGTCTTCATATCCGTCAGCACAGCGTGGTTCTTGGCCTCCTAAGCCGCCAGGATGCTCCGCAGGTTACGTTGATAGGCGGTCGCCACTCTCGGCAGGCCAAAAGGCATGCGAACATAGCTGTTAGGCGGGCCCTCGCAGCGTCCCATGCGTGAAGGCCAGAAAAGCTCCTGAGAGGCGGCCCGGTTGAGCCCTGGGACGTTGATGCAGACGCGCAGCCCGGCATACTCTTCTGGATGGGGAGCTCCGCCTGGTGAGCGGCTGCCGCCGTGCATGGTCCTTGCGTCTTGCATCTCCTGAGTGGTCTTGGTGATGAACTCCTGAATGGTGGGCACTCCTTGCCCTGTGTTCTCTTGAGGGAAACGTGCCACGAGGCACGCCTCCGAGTGGTGCCCAAGCACCTCCCTCGTGATGTTGGCAAAGTCTGAGGTCCTCCAGAAGCGAGCCCCCGAGCCCTGACCGAGAGGGGCGCTGGGCGCGCTTTCCTATGCGATGGAGGGAGACGCCCCAGGCGTGGGCACCGATCCTGACGAGGCACCGCTTGCCCGAGGCCCTGCGTGGCGCAGCTTCTTCTTCTTCTTGGGGGCAGCCTTAGGAGGGCGCTCGCCCTGGCTGTCGGGGTCGTTAATTGCTGCAGCTTGGAAGGCACGCTCGAGGGAGCACACCATGTCTCTTTCCCGCACGGGACTGTGATGATTTTGCCGCTTCCCGACATCTTGAGGACATTGTAGCCGTGATGGGTCACCACCATGAACTTGGCCAGGGCTGGATACCCGAGGATGGCGTTGTATGGCAGATGGATACAGGCGACGTCGAAGTCGATGAGTTCGGTGCGGTAGTTGTTGCATTCTCCGAAGGTAACGGGGAGGCGGACCTGCCCGATTGGGGAAGTTCAGCCGTCGGTCACTCATGAGAAAGGCTTGGTAGGCGGAAGATGGTCATATGGAACTTGGAGGTTGTCGAATGTTTCAACGGACAGGACATTGAGCCCTGCGCCGCCGGCGATGAGGGTCTTGGTAACTTACACGTTGCTGATGAATGATGAATAAAGCATTGGGAGGACGCCTGCAGTAGCTGCGCACTTGAGCTGATCTGCCAAACTGAACATGATGGGGCACCTGGACCATCTGAGCGGGCGTGTGGCCTCGATCTTGGGGAGAACTGCATTTAGTTCACGAGCAAACTATTCGAAGATACACTGCTAGGCTGGGGCTTGAGCTCCGCCCAAGATGCAGGCAATAGCGTGCGGCTCCTGGAAGCCCCCAACCCCCTCGTCTTGATGGTGGTCGTCATTCCTTCTGGGTGGTGGCGGTAGTGGAGGAAGGCCAGTGTTTCCTTGAGGACGATCCTCACAAGGCTGGTCACTCCAGGCACCCTCGCGAGGCTGATCCTGCTAGTGGTCCTCACGAGGCCGGTCGTGTGACTCCTGGCGCGGGCCACGGTCGTCCCAGCGTCCACCACCACATCCTCATCATCGGCCGTAGCACCGGTCGCTGTGCTCGGGGCGTCGACCAAAGCGTCCTTCTCGAATGGCTCTGAGCTCTTGACAGTCACTGGGGTTGTGGGTATGCAGGTTATGGAAGGCGCAGAACGGTCAACTGCTCTTGGATGACTCGGGCTGGTCTCGGTCGCCCTTGGTGTCTGGTTCCGCCGCGAGCATGGCTGCTCCCTTGCGCTTCACGTCCTTGGCCTTGGCTTTCTTCTCCTCTGGGTCCGCAACCGGGAGCTCAAGGAGGAAGAGGCTCCCCTCCTAAGCTCTTGCACACTTGGTCACGATGTTGAACAGCTCCAAGGTCGTGCGCCATGAGGAGCGCGACCCGTCGGAGAATGCTGAGATGATGGCCTCGTCGGTCACCTTGGGGATCTTGATTCGTGCGCTGTTGAAGCACTCGATGTACTTCTGCAGGGTCTCTCCTGGTTGTTTCTTGATGCGGCACAGGTCACCCGCGACCGGGGGCGGTCGCGAGTGCCCTGGAAGTTGGCGATGAAGCGGTTGGGCATCTCGTCCCAGGAGGAAATCGAGCCTAGAGGCAGGTTCAGGAGCCAGGAGCGTGCGCCATCCTTGAGAGCCATGGGAAACCAGTTCGCCATGACTTTCTCGCTGCCGTTGGCCGCCTCGATGCTCAGCTCATAGAGCTGCAGGAACTCTGCGGGGTCAGGGGTGTCGTCGTAGCGAGGAGGCAGATCTGGCTTGAACTTGCCCGGCCAGGTGACGCTATGCAGCTTGGGGGTGAAGGCACGGCAGCCGGCAATGGTCACCGGGACCCGCCTTGGAGGTGGAGCTTGGTCTTGGCGTCCGCGCGCCGCGACGGAAAGCGGCGCGGGGCCTTGCCGTAGAAAACGATCCTGATGTGTCGGTGCAAGGAGTGGCGGAGCGTTCTCTTGCGGTCGAGGGACTTCTTGACAGCTTCTTTCTTCATGCGCGGGCACCACACACGGTGGGTTGCACCGTGGAGCCGCGTGCCTTGGCGCTAGGGCACCGTCTTGGTGCAGAGGTGGCGGAGGTGCTTCGTGAGCTGCGCCACCTGTGGCTGGCGGAGGGCGAGGCAGAGAGTGGGATGGTGCAGGGGAGCCCCCTGCGGCGCAGACAAGCTCGCCAATTCAGTTAAACCAGTCCTCATAGAGGTCGTCCACTAGGCGGTAGCACAGGATCTCGTGCGCCATGAGGAGCGCGACCCGTGCATCCGCGGAACGCGACGAGCATGAGACGACGAACCAGCGGGAGTCAGTGATGGAGTGGCGTTGCGACCGTCCTGTCGCACCGAGGGGTGCGGCGAGGATGCTTGCTGCTCGTTCCCCGCCGGGCCGGTGGTGGCGTTGGCGGCAGGCGACGGAGAGCGATGGGGTGGCCCACCGACAGGGGCCATCTGAGCAACAGGGGTGGCGAGAGCAGCCCGGCGCTCGGCGCGGGCGTGGCGTGCGTCCGCCATGGAGACGATGAAGCGACGTGATGCAGAGCAATGGAAGGGAAGCTTCAGCGCACCCCTACCTCAGGTGCCAAATGTCGGATCACGGTTTCCAGCAAAACCCTTAAGGTTCGAATACTGGGGTGCGCGCGAAGGTTTCCCCCCTACGGATTCACGTCCTAGCTCACCTAAGATCTTACGAACTAACTCGATGAACTCACAACACAAAGGACACAAGATTTATACTGGTTCGGGCCACCGTTGTGGTGTAATACCCTACTCTAGTGTGGTGGTGGTGGATTGCCACTCGAGCTGATAATGAACAATACAAGGGGAAGAACAGCCTCCTGAGGTTGAGGTGTTCTTGTGCTTGGCGAACTTGTGTGTGTTATGGTCTCTCTTGATCTGACCTCGATCTCTCTTCCCTAGCTATGGTGGTGGCTAGTCCTATTTATAGAGGCCCTGGTCCTCTCCCCAAATATTGAGCGGGAAGGGAGCCAACAACGGCCAATTTGAAAGGGGACAACTAGTATAGCTTATCCTGACAAAAGTTGTAACACCCATAATGTGGCTATATCTCCCACGTGTCGGGGCACGACTTAGACGCATAGCCGCATGGTAGGTTTGTCGCAAGAGGGGTAATCTTCACACAATCCCATGTACTGAATAAGAAAGGGATAAAGAGTTGGCTTACAATCGCCACTTCACACAATACATGAATAATCCATACATCATTCAAGGTACAAACAAGGTCCGACTATGGAACCAAAATAAAAGAAGACAACCCCAAATGCTAGATCCCCGATCGTCCCAACTGGGCTCCACTACTGATCAACGGGAAACAAAACAAAACAATGATCAAGATCTTCATCGAGCTCCCACTTGAGCTGGGTTGCGTCACCTGCACTGGTATCATCGGCACCTGCAACTGTTTGGAAGTATCTGTGAGTCACGAGGACTCAGCAATCTCACACCCGCGAGATTAAGACTATTTAAGCTTATGGGTAGGGGTAAGGTAATGAGGTGAAGCTGTAGCAAGCACTAAGCTAAATATGGTGGCTAACATACGCAAATAAGAGCGAGAAGAGAAGCAACGCAACGGTCGTGAATGCTAGAAGTGATCAAGAAGTGATCCTGAAACTACTTACATTCAAGCATAACACAAGAAACCGTGTTCACCTCCCGGACTCCGCCGAGAGGAGACCATCATAGCTACACACACGGTTGATTCATCTATACCTAATATTAAAGGGAAGATTATTTCTCTATTTTTTTGGTCAAATGTTTTTTTACATAACTTCGTACGTCGTGCTTAGCGATCGAACAACAGTTTTATCGATGGAAAGATATCAAACGTTAGTTTTCACTAGGACACGTGCAAACAGGCCGGCGCAATAAAGAACACCAGTTTTAACTACAGCACGTGCAAACGGGCCGGCCCAATTTCTAAGCTTAGAAAGAAATATGAAAAATCACGCTGGATAGTAGCGAGGCTAACCACCCAAGCTAACAACAGCGGATTACTAAAAAGCAGCAGAAACAATAATTATTCAAAAAATCTAACAAATGTTTGAAAGTCGTGGACAAATTTCAAAAATCTAATAATAGCGTGAGTTTTTTTGAAAAGTATGTACACAAACTAAAAATGGAAAGTGTTTTCCAAAAAATGTGAACATTTTTTGAAATTATGGAAAAATAGAATTTTGACCTATTGTTTTGGAAATGTGAACAATTTTATTTAAAAAAATTAAACTACACACTGAAAAATTTCTTAGTATATAGTTAACCATATTTAAATAAACACCGAACATTTCTAAATAAATGATGAACTTTTTTCAAATGCATGTTGAACAAAATTTCCATACAACATGAAAAAAAACTTATACACAGTGAGCATTTTTGTTCAATATGTGATTTTTTTAAACCTGAACAACTTTTGAAAAGATGAACAAAATTTCTAATTTCGAACTTTTTTTGGAATTTCGAATTTCTAAACATGGATAAAATTTCAAAAATGTGATTTTTTTTCAAATGATGATTTTTGTGAATATCAAACATTTTTTTTCAAAATCTAAACAATTCTTGAAAATTTTGAATTTATGATTTTTTTACATTTTTTCTTGCCCATTTTCGGGGTCATATAATGTGTATCCTCCGGTGCAACGCACGAGCATGTTTGCTAGTTTTAGTTAAGTTAAGTGTTAAGTTCTCTACAACCGGATATTAACAAATTCCCATCTGCCGCATAACCGCGGGCAAGGCTCTCGAAAGTTTATACCCTGCAGGGATGTCCCAACTTAGCCCATTACAAGCTCTCATGGTCAACAAAGGATATCCCTTCTCCTGGAAAGACCTGGTCAGTCTCGGAATCCTGGTTACATGACATTTCGACAATGGTAAAACAAGACCAGCAAGACCGCCCGATGCGCCGACATCCCGATAGGAGCTGCACATATCTCGTTCTTAGGGCAACACCGGATAAGCTAAGCGTATAGGTACCAACATAACCCAAGTTGCCAAGGGACGGTCCCGCACAGTGCTCTAGTTCAGACCAACACTTAGAGAAGCAGTGGCCCGAGGGGGTTAAAATAAGATGACCCTCGGGTTAATTACTCCCAAGGGAAAGGTACAGGTTGTTAGGCAAATGTAAAATCAAGGTTGGGCCTTGACGGAGGAGTTTCATTCAAAGCAAACTGTCAAGGGGTTCCCATAACACCCAACCGCGTAAGGAATGCAAAATCAAGGAACATAACACCGGTATGACGGAAACTAGGGCGGCAAGAGTGGAACAAAACACCAGGCATAAGGCCGAGCCTTCCACACTTTACCTAGTATATAGATGCACTAATTAAGTAAGGTATATTGTGATATCCCAACATATCCATGTTCCAACATGGAACAAACTTCAGCTTCACCTACAACTAACAATGCTATAAGAAGGGCTGAGCAAAAGCGGTAACATAGCCAAACAATGGTTTGCTAGGAAAGGTGGGTTAGAGGCTTAACATGGCAATATGGGAGGCATGATATAGCTAGTGGTAGGTAGCGCGGCATAGCAACCGAGCGAACAACTAGCAAGCAAAGATAGAAGTGATTTCGAGGGTATGGTCATCTTGCCTGAGATCCCGCAAGGAAAAAGAACGAGTCCATGAAGAAGACAAAAAGACGTAGTCGAACGAACCTCACAACTCCGGAACGGAATCGAAGCTAACGAGAGATGCAACCCGGAAATAAGCAAACTACATAGTAAACAACCAACACATAAACATGTCAAGATGTGCAACCAAGCATGATGAACGTCTAGTTTAAAGAGGCATGGCATGGCAATAGGCAACAAACAATACTACAATTGCATATTGACAAAGTACCACATTGGTTTATTATTTCACTCCCGGTTATGTACTCAACAATATTAAATGTTGTTAACATGGCAAGAGGTGAAACATGAGTAAAATACACAGTTATGTATTTTAAATGAGGCCGGACACATCAAACAACAATTTCGGTAAATCCCCATATGCATTTAGAAATTTAGTGCAACAATAAATTTAAACATTCTTGATGTTGTTATCATGATGCGGATGGCATTTACAAGTTTTTATGCAATTTTTATGAAAATGTTGATGAGAGCATGTTATGAAGCATTTGCCATCGTGGCGGAAACGAAAGGGGTGCCATGGCAATGAATCTGAAAATGATGCCACGGCAAAATATCGGTTCCAGTAGCTCATGGAGATACCGGTGCAAAGGAAGTGTGGCGGGAGCGTGCAAAAGATGGCGGCGTGATCCCGGTTACCGGGTTCCCACGGGTGGACGCCATGGCAACGAGAAGGAACAACTAACGTTCACAGGCAAATACAACATCTAAACATGCATCTCATACAACACACATGCATTCGTCCACGGGTCATCATCTCGGGGTTATACCTTCATTGCGTGCGTTTCGAGGCAGTTCATGTTTGGTGCAAAGTAGAGTAAGTAGCCATTCTCGGGAGGGTCATGGGAAGTAGTTGTTCAGGTCCGTAGATGTTCGGGGTCACGACACGGAACTTGATGGGTTCAAGGGCTTCGGGCGTCGTGGTACTTGGCGACATGCATGGGATGGTAGTTGTACACGGTCATCGTGGGAAGTAGAGGTACACACGAAGGTAGTTGAACTTGACGGTTCCGTTATACGGGTCTTCGGCGACAGTAGTCATTCTCGTTCATTCCGAGAGGAGCTGGACGTTTCCATGTCCTTCGGGGTCATCGCGTAGTCGTTTATGTCGCAGTCGGACTTGACGCAAAGCATGCTGGCTGTAGACGTACACGTTTTGAGAGGCACTTCTCGTCGAGGGACTTGATGCATCCAAGATCTTTGGACTCACAGTACTTGGCGCTAGCGGTTCCACAACCGGTTTCGAATGCGTCCACGCAAGAGATCACAAGTGCAAAGAGGCAACGACTTGGCGCGGTTCTGATCGTCGTGTAAGGGTGCTTCTGACTCTCACGGACGGCGTGTGGAGGTGCATGAAGGACACGATGGAGGCGAGCGGTTGGGTCGTAGTGGAGGCAGGGGCTCGACGCTGGTCGATGCGGGCGAGCGGAGGCGCGTCCTCCTCCCCGCTCGAACGAAGCAGAGGCGGGGCAGGGGGCTCGGACATGAAGAGGCGCTGGAGATGACGAGCCCCTGGACTTGCCGCGGAGGAGGCTGGTCGATGGCTGGCGTTGTAGAGGGAGAAGAATGGAGGGAGCTGCAGGGCGCCGGCGGCGGTAGACTTGGAGGCGGGGCGGCGACGTGGTCCTAGTGGAGCTCGGCGGCGGCGTCACAGACCGGCATGGAAGATGCACGGGAGGTGAGGAAGCGGAGCGAAGGTGGCTGGCATGAAAGGGCGGTGACCTGCAGGGTCGCCAGCGTGGGCACCATGGCCGGAGGAGCTCCGACGTTGGGCAGCCGCGAGCTCCTCTCGAGCGGACGACGAAAGCTAGGGGAGGAAGCCACGATGGAGGAGAAAGAGGGGTGCGAGCGCCACGGGAGGAGCCTGGAGGGATGCGGGATCGAGCACGCGCTCTCTCTCCTCTCCCTAGCGATGCAAGGAAGGAGGGGATCGAGCGAGGGAGATGGCTGCGCTGCGGGAGGGAAAGGGGAGATGGCGGTGCTGCGGGAGGGAAAAGGTGAGATCGAGAGAAGGGTAGGGTTAGGTCGGGCCGTGACTGGGCCTAGGGATGGCCTAGATGCAAATGGGCCAGCCTGGGAGTCAGGCCCAAGAGGCCAGCGGGCTAGCTTTCATTCTCTCCAATCTTCTATTCCCTTCTCTTTTCGGGAAAAAAATAGGGAGAGACCAAAAGTCTCAAGAGAAAAGGCAATGGAGAAGAATAAAATTGTGAGATATTTTTGTCAGGCTTTATGGAATATTTCGAACCCAACAAAAGTGGTTCCGGTAACAAAAAACAAAGGCGAAGTTAAATCCAAAATTATTTAACTTGCACCAAAGGAGTTTGAATGGAGTGTAGGATTTCGGAGTGTCCAAAAATGTTTGGAATTTTTGTGGAGATCGGGAAAGCGATGAAAGAAATTATGGGCAAAGTTTGGGGACCAAACTTGAAGTGGGAAAAGGCATGTGATTATTTGCAAGTGTGTTTATGGGTGATTCCAAAAATGGAATATTTAATATAGCTCCCTAATATCGGGAGGATATGTTATAAAGAGAATCACCATGTGAATTCCCTCGGTTTAAATGGACCGAAGATCCATACGGTTTATTTATTTGAGATGCAAAGATTAATGACATGATGGCATGATGACAGGATGCAATGCAAAAATAAAAGAGCAAGCACAAATGAAACACACAGTGATCGCGAAAATATGGAAGTCTTCTGAAGCGTTGGTCTTGGGGTGTCAAAAAAGTGGTCTTCGCCTGCAAAAGGCTCTGGTGGTGATGCCGCTTTGGGCTCCATGGTGACCTCCGTCTTGCTGTCCTGCTGGTCTTCATCTCGCTGAACCGATATGGAAACCTTTTCTTGATGCCTCGGTACTCCGCACCTGTGCTTGCCCCCTTAGCACCAAAGAGGAAACAAGGACGCTACGCGCACTGGCGCCCACCTGGTCTCGATCGTCATGGCTCACGTCACGAGAACCTCATGAGGTTTGCCGTGCCTTGATCTCTCTGCCCCTCGCGAGCCTACCTGGAAAGGCCGCTCCTGAGGAGGTCTTGCGTCATCCGCCTCGCGAGGCTTGGACCCTCACGAGGGGCTTGAATGCCTTGTTGATGAAGATGGGCCGTACAAGCCTGCTAGCAAAGCCACGCTGTGGGCCGCAGGCAGGCAAGTCTGGGGACCCCCATTCCTAGAACACCGACAACGGGTCACCTCGAGTGCTCGCTTGTGATGAGATTGAGCAAGAGTAGTTGCAGCAAGATGACGTGACGCTCCTTCAAGATGATCGTCTTCAGGCGGCTGTGCGAGCAGTGCGCTACCAACAAGCTTGCGCCGCTAGCATAGCTGCAAGGTTCATGCCCGAAGCTTTGAGTAAGGCGACCTTGTTCTTCGGCACGTTCAGTCGGCCAAGAATTCCAAAAAGTTGACGCGGAAATGGGAGGGCCCTTATCAGGTAAACGAGTCACCAGGCCTGGCGCAGTCCGCTTGGAGACCGAAGATGGTGCTCTAGTGAGCAACTCCTGGAACATCAAACATCTTCGTAAGTTCTACCCATAAGGCGTAGTTGCCGGGGTCCCCGGCAAACCACCTTTTGTACGAGCCCTGCCGGCAAGGCATGTAACCCTTTGTACAAAGCCAGGCGCTGACCCTGAGCATAAATAAATGAAGCGCTGGCGCCCTAAGTTATAGCATGCATGCTAGGTTGAGTCTCTCCCTCGGTTAGGGTAGATAGTGCTTAGCGGCGGCTAACCCCTAGCATAGAGGTCGAGTGTGCATCATTCTGTTCCTTTTCGTCCTTTTTGGTTCGTAGGGTACATGGACATTTCTGCTGAGCTATTGGGAGGAGAAGGAATGGGCCGGCGCTCCGGCCCCGGCAAACCAAGGTTGCCGGGGGCTATGGACACAAGGATCCAACCGCATCAGGCCAAGGTTGCCGGGGGCTGCAACGTCAGATAAGTTTTTCTCCCCCACTCCGTGCGCCCGTGTGAACCTTGAACGTATAAGGCTTCGCTCGCTCTCGTACCATCTTTACCCCTCCGTTCTGTGCCATAAAACTCTACTCTGGGCCGGAACTTGGTTGTAGTGCAGTGGGAAATGGGTGAGCAAAAGGCCTAATCCTACTCGGCCGCTACCTCCGCCAAACGCATGAGTATAGTTGGGCCGAAGAGCAGGAGGACAGCAAGGACCTGTTGCCGGGAGACCATGTTTATCTTAAGATAACAAGGACACGTTCCTCGGTGTGGCCCTCGCCCACGTGCAAACAAAACCCGACAACACCCTTCCTTTCATTGATACGTTGCGAGCAAGTACAATTCATACGGAATGGGTACACGGGAAAGGGGATTACATATTTTAAATCTAACAAGTGCCCGAAGGCTTACAAACTAGAAAATATAAGTGCCCGTGATCCCCGTTCTTGCCCCTTTCCTCCCAGGTGCGGCGGGTAAAGGCAAAAAGGAAGGGACGAGGAACGCGCCGATGGAGAGCTTGATGAGGAAGGCCCTCGATAGAGCGCACGGCGAAGGGAGGGGCGACGCGGTCAGTCAGAGACGAGGTCGACATGCCCCCGCTCGATGCTCTCGTCGTCGCTGTCACTATGCTCCTCATCACTCCCGCTTGAGGAGGAGTCTTGATCAGAGGAGGAGCTCTCCACGCAGCACTTTAGGCGAGTCCAAGAGTCTCCAAAGACCTTGACGGAGAGCAGGCCGTTCTCCATTAACTTGAAATAGAGAACGAGCCCCGCCGTCAGGCTATGGATGCGAGCGAAGGTCTTCCATCCGTGGCGAAGATACATGACCTGAGGGGCGGGGAAGTCGACGTCGACCTGCATGTCGCCTTTACCGCAGCCCCTGATGTGCATCCTCAGGGTCTGGGGCGGATCGAGCTCTATCTCCCGAGCGAATGGCGCGGGAAGGCGAAGCGACGGTGCGGTGCCCGACGCAGACCGATGAAGAAATCGCGAGGCTGGTCCCCAACGTGGCCCTCCATCGGAGGAGGCATCGCTGGCGGAGGCAGGGCCGGTGTGCCCCCCCGTCCCCCTCTTCCCCGCGCACCACGCCGGCCTCGGCCTCGCCCCCTCCCCCTTCCTCTCGTGGCCGGCTCCGCCACCACGGGCTCTTGAGAAGGAGGGACGCGTTGCTGAGCAGAGACCCTCACCGCCACCGTCGAAGGACCGGCGCCCCCTCTCACCATGATAGATGAAAGAGTGGAGCCGAGGTGGAAGGAGAGGGATGACGAAAGATTGTGGGAGGCCACCGCCCTCCCCCCTTCTTATAAAGGAGCAGGGTCAGGACTCGGCCGCCCCACTCGGCCAATCCAACCATTAGGGGCACAGGTAATCGAGGCCGACCCACTGCCCCAATCAGCAGCGGCCCGTTTCCTTGCCTCGCCATTCAAGGCCCGCGCCCACCGCCTACCACCTTCAAAGCATAGGGGACACGAGGTGCGCGAGCAGAAACTGAAGGGACAGATGAGGCGCCTACTCTCCACCGCGTGGTCGTGGGGCGCGGGCGAATTGAAGACCACGACCCGAGCCCATTCAGTAAATGAGCCGCGCCTCTGCATTTTCCTATTTTTACGGGGAAGGCGTGAGCCGCCTCTTTACCATGATGTGATGCATGCGTGTGGAAACCTCCCCACGCACGATCCCCACATCACGCATGACCATCCATGTCGCGCGTTCAAAGCGGGTCGTGGGGAAGCAAAGCAGACGGGAAATTACTGCAGTAAAAATCCGCCCACCTGCCCGCGCACCGTTCTGGGCCTGGCCCAACAATGCGTCGCGCTTATGTGTGGCCTAGGCCCGGGGGCTCCTATCGGTGTACAAAAGTAGGGGCTCTCCTTTTGCACCCCTTAACTTGTGCACGGGCAGTCAGAGCCGCACCCACGGCCACACTAAGCAGGGCAGGGGAGGGATGCCGGAGCAACACCAAGACCAGAGACGCAAAGAGAGCAAGAGGGCGAGGAGGACTCCCCTGGCAAGACTCTTGCCGAGGTGGCGTCCACAGCCTCAGCAGGATCCTTGCTGGGGCAACTTACCTGACGCCAACAGAGTGTACCACCCTAGAGCCCAAGGGGTCCCCATGCCATATTGGAACCAAGGCTCAGGAGGCAACTTCGTGGTGGCATGCAGATCTTTGTAGAGATCATAGACACACAAGATCAGATGGAAACCAGAAGACGGCGACCCTTGGCAAGATCCTTGCCGAGGAGGCCCATGAGATCCCTGGCAAGACCCTTGCCGGGGACGACCGCGGTGGCGTGGCGAGACACTTGCCGGGCCCTTGGCAAGACCCTTGCCGAGGACGCCCGCGAGGCCGCAGCCGTGCCCGTGTCCGCCAAAACTCCACTAGTGCTCCCATACAGCTGCCATCTCGACCAGCTGAGCAGGCATCTGCGTGGCAGCACGCGGCCTCTACACCAACTCAGCAAGCACCTGGGTGGTGGCATGCAGATCTTCGTGAAGGCTCCACCATCGCGCCTGCCCAGCAGCCAGCCAACGTGGCATTACAACCCCTCGTCAGCTTGGACGCGCGTCGGAGCCAGGCGAAGCAACAACAGCTGGGACGAGCTTCTTTGTCGTCCCCAATAAAGCAAGAGGGGCATGTCGGTAATGCATTAAATGTGTTTGTTCAACGATGCCAGGGGATAGACTCAGCCCCTATACACCTTTCCACCTCCTGTGTGCCACTGTGGCAACCCCTTTCTGTCTATAAAAGGAGGACCGAGGCATACTGGAGGGGGATTCGGATCTTTTGGACAAGAGAGCCACTGCAGCTAGTTCAAGAACACAATAACACCTCAATACACATACAAGCAGGACTAGGGTTTTACGCATCTTTGCGGCCCGAACCTGGGTAAACGATTTGTGTGCTGACCGCCAGACCCGCTCTTCGAACAACCCTGCGCCCGCCAACCGTAGAAGGGATTCCAGTCACCCCATAGGTGTCGTTTCCCACCGACATATACACAATAATCCGACACGGTTCACAGAGAGGAAACGTGTGCGATCATACACACAGTTGCCGTTTGGAAAGTGTGTGTGGTGTCAGACAATATCACAAACGGTGCGGGCAAACTAAACATTTGTGATAGTTGCCTTATCATACACGATTTGCAACCATTAACTGTTTCTGATGTGGTACGCATCATAAATGTTGCACCACAAAATAACATGTGCGATAGTTGTCATGTACGACGGTGTTATGACATGGAAGATTGGATGTATGCTGTTTTCCATAGATTTGAGGCTTTCCTAAAAAAAGGTTGATGCACAAGCACTGAGTGTTGGATGTCCATCCAACGGCCGTCGTGCTTCTTCAATCTCTGCTCTTCCTGCTCCAGCCGCTCAAACAAGCATCGGCGGGACTGCCTGCTCCCTCCTCCTCGCGGCCAGCTGTGCTGCCGCGCAGGCCTCACCGCCCGATCGTACTCCCACCGCTGGCCTAGCCATCCCTCTACTCACCCACACCTGCTGTTATTCTCCGGTGACGACAGACGAACCAGTAAACCCTTATACAGTTGTACTCCCCTCCGTGTGGGAAATAACCGCCGAGTCTTCCCTGCCTCCGTGTCGTCCTCTTCCTAGGCCTCGCCGTCATCCACTGCCCTGGTGCTCTCGGTGCGGCGTGGTCAACATGGTCAAGGAGCGACTTCCATGGGACGTGGACTGTACGTGGAGAGGCTGACAGCTGGGTCCACGGTCGCAGTAAGGAAGTGCCTCCTTATTACGCGGAAAATAATGATTCCTCCACCTCACAGCTGGGACCCATCGGACGGGCCACTGTATTTTGCGAAAAAAATGTTTCCCCCTGACTGCTGGGACCCACCAGCTACATCTTCGCACGCAAGGAAGTGCGTCCGGGCAAAAAAAACGATTCGCCCCCTGACTGTTGGGACCCACCAGCTACATCTTTGCAGGCAAGGAAGTGCCTAACAGTCGGGACCCACCTGGTCGAAGCGTACGTAGCGTTGTCATTCTGGTCGTGAACGTCTATGTACATACTGGACGATGTAGAGGCGCGCACGTGTCGTAGTAGAGGCGCGCACGTAGCATGTACACGTACGTACAGCGGCCAGGGTGCAAGAAAGAAAGTATGGCCACGTATGTGTACATATGGGCGGGGTCTCGGATGCCTACTTGCGCATACGTACAGCCAGGGCTCGTGTACATTGCTGGGTCGGAACGGAGAAACAGCGTCGTCGTCGTGTTCATGAGGAGGCAACGGAATGCGTCGTGTTCATGGGGAGGCAACAGAACGCGTGGGAGCCAACTGGCTGGGTCGGAACGGAATGCGTGGTCGTGTTCATCGGGAGGGCTTGGACAAAACAGGCGATGGAAATGAGGCCTGGCGTACCGCACAACGGAGGAAACGAACCTCCTATGTTCGGAACAGGGTCCTGTTGATCGGGAGGGGTCTGGCGTACCATAAAACGGAGGAAACGGACCTCCTATGGTCGAAACGGGGGTCCTGTTGATCGGGAGGGGTGTGGCGTACCGCAAAACGAACGAAACGGACTTCTGTTGGAGCGCTACGGTCGAAACGGTGGTCCTGTTCATCAGGAGGGGTGAGGCATACTGCAAAACGGGACTCATGTCGATCCAACGGATGCCATGCTTCTTCTTCAATCTCGGATATTCTAGCTTCACCCGCCCAAAAAATGATTCCTCCCCCTGACATCTGGGGCGCACCGTTTCGGAAGCTAACCTGTGGGCCTACTATGTTGACGTACCAAGGGCTTTGTGACCGTACGATGTCCATCCAACGGCCGTAGTGCTTCTTCAACCTCTGGTCTTCTTGCTCCAGCCGCCCAAAGCAGCGCCGGTCGTGTCGCCTGCTCCTGCCTCCCGTGGCCGGCTGTGCTGCCGTGGAGGCCTCACCGCCCCCAACTATTCCCACCGCTGGCCAGGCCCTGCGGCGACGGAAGCCTTACACCGCAGCCGAACGAGTGAACCCTCATACTCCTCTCCACGTGGGCATCCACTGCCGCGTCTTCACCGACTCAGCGTCATCCCCTTCCTAGGCCTCGCCGTCGTCCACTACCCTGGTGCTCTCGGCGCGGCGTGGTCAACATGGAAGGAACGACTTCCATCGGACGTGGACTATATGTGGTGAGACAGACAGCTGGGTCCACGGCGGCAGCAAGGAAGTGCCTCCTTATTACGCGGAAAATAATGATTCCTCCACCTGACAGCAGGGACCCACAGGACGGGCCACCAGTATTTTGTGAAAAAAATCGTTTCCCCCTGACTGCTGGGACCCACCGGACGGGCCACCGTATTTCGCGAAAAAACATTCCCCCCGCTGTCAGCTCGGACCCACCGGAAGTGCCTCCTTATTACGCACAAAAAAATGAATACTCCCCCGGCTAGCTGGGACCCACCTTGCTGGGAGGCTGACTTGTGGGCCTACTAAGTTGACGGGGACGAAGGGCTTTGTCAACTTAGTCAATATGAATGATTCTAGCTCTAGTGACCGTACGATGTCCATCCAACGGCCGTAGTGCTTCTTCAACCTCTGGTCTTCTTGCTCCAGCCGCCCAAAGCAGCGCCGGTCGTGCCGCCTGCTCCTGCCTCTCGTGGCCGGCTGTGCTGCCTTGGAGGCCTCACCGCCCCCTACTATTCCCACCGCTGGCCAGGCCCTGCGGCGACGGAAGCCTCACACCGTAGCCGAACGAGTGAACCCTCATACTCCTCTCCGCGTGGGAATCCACTGCGGCGTCTTCACCGGCTCCGCGTCGTCCCCTTCCTAGGCCTCGCCGTCGTCCACCGCCCTGGTGCTCTCGACGTGGCATGGTCAACATGGAAGGAACAACTTCCATCGGACGTGGACTGTGCGTGGAGAGGCAGACAGCTGGGTCCATGACGGCAGCAAGGAAGTGCCTCCTTATTACGCGGAAAATAATGATTCCTCCACCTGACAGCAGGGACCACAGGACGGGCCACCAGTATTTTGCGAAAAAAATCGTTTCCCCCTGACTGCTGAGACCCACCGGACGGGCCACCGTATTTCGTGAAAAAAACGCCCCCCCTGCTGTCAGCTCGGACCCACCGGAAGTGTCTCCTTATTACGCACAAAAAAATGAATACTCCCCCGGCTAGCTGGGACCCACCTTGCTGGGAGGCTGACTTGTGGGCCTACTAAGTTGACGGGGACGAAGGGCGTTGTCAACTTAGTCAATATGAATGATTCTAGCTCTAGTGACCGTAGGATGTCCATCCAACGGCCGTAGTGCTTCTTCAACCTCTGGTCTTCTTTCTCCAGCCGCCCAAAGCAGCGCCGGTCGTGCCGCATGCTCCTGCCTCCCGTGGCCGGCTGTGCTGCCACAGAGGCCTCACCGCCCCCTACTATTCCCACCGCTGGCCAGGCCCTGCGGCAAGGGCAGCCTCACACCGCAGCCGAACCAGTGAACCCTCGTAGTCCTCTCCGCGTGGGCTTCCACTGCCGCATCGTCCCCTTCCTAAGCCTCACCGTCGTCCACCGCCGTGGTGCTCTCCGTGCGGCGTGGTCAACATGGTCAAGGAACGACTTCCATCGGAAGAGTACTGTACGTGGAGAGGCTGACAGCTGGGTCCACGGCCACAACACAACTTTTTGTGATTTGCCAAGTAAGTCGCTTTGTCAGGCCTGTTGGGCTGCAAATCTTTCAGAACCGTGTGTTGACTATAAGTTGACAAAGCCTTGCATACGCGTCAACTCTGTTTTTTAGGGGACGCGTCAACTTAGTAAGGCCAGAAGTGTGTGGCAGAGAACTTATAGCCCATTCGAGATTTGTAAGAATGTGTAGCCCATTTTTGAATTCTAATGGAATTTACTACAACCCATTTATAGTTTGTTAAAAGTACAGCCCATTTCAACCAACCGTTCAAAACAGAATTCAATAAAATTTCCCTCATTTTGATGGGATCCAAAATATTTTTATCCTGAAATTACTAGTTAGATTAAATACAATTTCAATATAAATTTATATAACGTAAAAATCCAACGAAACATTGCGCTCGCAACAAGTAATGAAATTAAAATTTTCAATATCCAAAAATAATATTTTATAAAGTAATCACGTGTTTGGTGCATTTTTTATAGTTAGTGCCCAGTTTTTATAATTACATCCCATTTATTATTTCTTAAAGCCCATTTTCTTGTTAAGCCTAATGCATCCCTCCTAGGAAAGATTTGCAGCCCAGCGGGGCGGAGAATAACAACTTGACCTTGCCTGGGTATTCCTAAAAAAAGTATAGCCGCGCTAGCCATTTTCAGCTTGAAAAAAAATAATATCTGGGCTGGATATCTGGCCTGGGCTAGACGGGCCAGAGCCCACCCAGTTAATACCTGCAGCGATGTTTTCATTGTTGTTCAGAGGAGAAAAATTAATATCTGGGGTAAACATCAAAAAACTCTACAGTGCTCACACCTCAAAAACACAAATACTGCTCGAGCTACTTGGTCCCAGCTGTCGGCCGCTTCTTGTGCAATTCTCTCGTTTATTGACTAGTACTACATAGGTTGACAATGGTGTGGGACCGTGATGTCAGGAAACCAGGGGGAAGCAAAATAAATAACTGCAGCGAGCACTTCCACCTCTGCCTCGTTGTCTCCCGTGGAAACCCCTTTCCTCCCTTTTTTTTGCTCGGGCAAGGACCAATGCATGCAGCACGTCCATGCGGTTATTAGGCAAGAAATAAATGCGCTTTGCATGCTATGAATTATGATGGCCTGCATGCGTAGCTAATAAGGCATATTCTTAACTGCTGTGATTAAATGTTGTGTTTAGAAGAGAGAAATATTCTTATTTTCCACCAATCTACTTGCACCGAGGTCGTGATGCACCTTCTAATATGACTTATTCACCTAGACGGACGGAGTATAGTTTTATACATATATATATAATAAGGAGGCACTTGCATACATGAGGCTATGGACCTGGTGGGTCCCTATTGTCATCCTCTCCAAGTAAAGTCATCTCCTCGCCCGCGCGCACTTTCCGCCTGAAACAGTCAGCACCGCCCGCCCCGCTTCCCGGTGCAGGCGATTGCTCCGCCTTCAAACGACACAAGTGTCGTCCGTCCGTCCATCTGCCGCCCACATTAATGATACGCAGTTGCCGAGCCGGCTACTCCGGCAACACACGTCCGTCCCTCCATCCGCCCAGCATTGCTATATGAACTGCTGCGCCGGCCATAGCCGTAGTCATCCGCATCCGTTCCCTTTCTCCTATCCACACCACTACTGCCCACCATGGCTTCCTCGCACTCCAGCGCTCTTCGAGACGGGCGGATGATGGACCACAAGGAGATGGCAGCCATTGCTGCCGACCAGCTGGCCGGCAGGCAGCCGGAGGACGACGACCGCCCAATGGAGAACATAGTAGTTGACAATCCGGCGCCAACCCCCTCCTCCACGCCATCCTCGCCGGTGCATTGCACCATGACCATCGGCGAGGCCCATGCCCAATATATGGACAGTGTGAGGCAGATGCGTCAGGAGCAGTTCCGGGAGGCGCAGGCCGACGCCGCCTACAACCACCATCTCCTCCAGGAGCATCTGCAGGCGGAGGAGCAGATCGCCGCGGAGCGGGTGGAGCAGGAGGCGCTGCTCGACTCATACCGCTCCGCCCGCAAGGCCCGCCTCGAGCGCTGGCGGGAGCGCATGCGGGTGGCGGAGGTTGCGGCCACCTACAAAGAGGCTAGCAAAGAGGGCGATGAAGCGGGCGAGGCGCTGTTTGGCGAGACCGAGGACGAGGCAGAGGACAATGCCGGATCCGACCTATCCCCGCTCCGCTGGCGTCGACGAGGCCCTGCTCCGTCAAGGCCCCGCGGCGCCAACAAGGCAGAGGACACCGGCGGCTCAGCCGAGGCCCCACCCTGCCAACAATGAGGCATAGGACATCGCCGGCTCAGCCGAGGCCCCACCCTGCCGGCAACGCGGGAGAGGATTTCCACCGCTCCGCTGAGACACCGCCCGCCGGCAAAGAGACAGAAGACATCGCCGGCTCCGTCGAGGCCCCGCCCCGCTGCCAACGAGGCCGCGCCACACAGAAAACGAGGAAGAGTAGAACACGGTAGGTCGCCGCCGCTCGGGTCCAAGTAAGGCCACCGCTGCTACCCTCCTGTTGAAGCCAAGCTAGGCGGGTTGACCATTGGCGGCCGGTTAGCTTCTTGGCGGCGATGTGGAGTCAGGGAGTTCTGCTGGAGAATAACGCTACTTCTACTTAACTGCTGGTGCAGTTGGCTGACTGACACGTGGGCCCAACAGGCCACATGTCAGTTAGGCAACTGCACCTGCAGTTAAGTCACTGAAGCTTCTGTTCGGCTCAGCGGGATACATGTGGGTAGCTTTGGTTAATTAATTATACCTCCAGCGCACCCCTTTTTAGTTGAAGAATGTATGACATGTAATGAAATCTAGCATGTTTATATGAAATCCGACCGTGTATGAATGAATTTATTTCGATTAGTTCAAATTCCTGTATCACTGGCATTGGACGAACATGCAAAACAATATGTACTAGCATTATTCCCAGGGTGATCACCTCGTTTGCAGCAGTTTCACATGTACTCCCTCCGGTCCTTTATAGTCTGCATACAAGTTTTGTCTGCAGTCAAAGTGTCTCTACTTTGACCAATCTTATACAAAAAAGTATGCACTTTCACTATGTGCGAAGTAAAAAGGAACAGAAGGAGTACAAAGAGTTTGAGCAGGTTTTTAGCGTTTCTGTACATTGCAATCAAACACACAGGCCTGGCAATTCATAGAGAACATTCAAAACAATCGATGATTATGCATCTCAGTGACTAACATGTCAGAGGCAATATTTACTTCGCAACTAAAGAATAAAGAAAAAATTGATCAACACTGGTGACAGCAAGAGCGTCCCATTCAAAAATATCAAACGCATGTCTTGCTCAAATCAATGAGCAAAATTTGACAAGGTTGTCCCATTCCAAAATATCAAATGCCTATGATTGCGGAATGGGCAGGGTTTGCCATCAGTTCGGACATTGACATGGCACCTCGTGCTAAATAAACCAGTTGTTCTTTTTGTGCAGTTCCACCAAAATCAACCAAATTCGTGCGTAGCTTGTATGATTTCGCCCTTATATGTTGCAACGCCTTGAACTTATCGGCACCTCCTTTCTTGTGGTGGAAATGAATGATTCGATGTATTCATGAACATTTTGTGCAGTTTCCATTGAAAACAAGCTGAGCACCCCTGTTTGCACAAATACAAAAAAGTGATTAGTATAGAGCAAACTGTACTATGAATTGACAGTTTCAACAGGCACATACATGGTCCATGTAGAGCACACTTTTAGAAAAAATGGAACTCACCAGAATGAATCCTAGAACAACATTGTACTCACGCATCACAGCAAAAAAATGGAGATTTTGCCAGTCCTTCTGAGCTGAAGTTAGTTTGGTCTTGTGGGGAGTAATGTAAGTATCCTTCAACTGCTCCTTCTGATGATAAGATAGATAGGGCTTCTTCATCCTGGCATAATCGAAACTAGTCACTTCACGTACTCCATATTCTTCTTCAGAGGAAGATGATCCTGTTGTGCAAAGACAAGAGGACTACTAAATGCTAGCATCACTGTTTGCTCAAAAAAAGGAAAGGAAATATTTAAAACAGCGCAGATGAAGCACTTCTTAAGGATAATACCACTTTTTCATGACAGCATTGGGAGTTGATTTTTGTTTTTCTTCCCCTTGTTCTTCCCCTTCATCAATTGGTTCAATAACAAACAAGCTTCGCCTTCAATGTAAGATTTGGCATGTCAATTGGGGAGCACAAGTATAGTACTAAACTTAATTTTCTGATGAAAGTGGCAAAATACAGGCCAGCAGTTGTGAAATATTCTTATCTTACCTCAATGGGATATTACGGTGCAGATACAGATTGGAAGTCTTGTCTCCATTTGTGCAGTTCACTATAATCAAGCAACATTATCGTACAAGTAGCACAACATATGAATGCACACTACAGAATCATGTGAAAGAAGACTAGTACTGACCTCTCATGATGGGGAATTCAAACAACTCACAAGAAGAAGATCTGAACAAAATTTGCCTTAATGGATAGGAAGTAAGATCTCCTCTTGTGCAGTTCCACTAAGATCAAGCAATCAAGCAATGTTGTCAGTGTGACATTTTGGTTGAACTGCACAAAACACTCTTAAAACTTAAGTGTTTTGTGCAGTGCAACAAAAGGTCACAATGGCAACGAGGTGAAGTAGATAACCCTGTTTACACAGATGTGCAAAGGAAACAATTAGTGGTCAATAACAATGGATGACACAGAAGCCAACAAAAAGAAGCATCTACCTTATCTAAATGGGAAAGAAAGCAAGACAGTACCATTTCTCAAATGGTGGCATTGATTAATATTAACATAGAGATTATATTAACAATAAAACTCGTTAAACATGTAATTTGCTTTTAACTGTGGCATTGCATCAATTTTCCAGCGGCATTATTAGAGAGTGTTTGTTTACAGGGACATTTTGGTGTAGGGACTAAAAAAACTCCGTGTCAGTCCCATCTAAACCAAAGAGGAGGGACTTTTAGGGACTAAAAGTGGGCATTTGGGACTAAAGAAAGAAGACCCAGAGGGAGTGTTTTTGGGACTTTTTCCAACAGTTGCCCCTGCCACGCATCGCACCTTGTCTCTAATTAGTTCATTACTAGGGGTAACATGGCCTTTTAGCATGTCATTTAATAACCTCTAGTCCATGTTTAGTCCCTAGAACCCAGCAGGTAGGGACTAGGGAGTTTTTAACCAAACAGGGCCTTAGATTAACAACAGCTAATGAGTTGCACGGGACAGCGGACGCACCAGCACCATGTGCATCTACCGATGTACTGTGGTCATGCACACTGTTGCAACAAAGAACAAGCAACCAAGGAGCATATTTGTGTTGGTCCCGGTTTTGTTATCTTTAGACGCCTTTCCCTATCTGAGCGCAGCAAATCTAGTCCTGCTGAAACTCTACAGCCTTGTCCCTTCCTTTCCTTTTTGAACTACTACTTTCGCCCCTTCCTTTCCTCTTTGAACCACATCCTAGATTTATGCGATACAACTTTCCCCACTACTTTCCCCCATTCCTTTCCTCTTTGAACCACGTCCTAGATTAATGCTATACAACTTTCCCCCTTCATTTCCTCTTTGAACCACATCCTAGATTCATGCTATATACAACTTTTCCCACTACTTTCCCCCACTCCTTTCCTCTTTGAACCACATCCTAGATTCATGGTATACATGCAGCTAGAGCAATGCATGTGGAGTAAGTAAATTATACCTTAAGGTTCTTGGGGCGTGGTTCGGTGGGCAACGGGACGGCGGCGAAGAAGAAGGGGTCGGAGGCCCTCCCGCGCCGCCGCTAGGTGGAAAGTGAACAGCTCCGCCGATAGTCCCTCGCCGACGGCGACAGCGTTAAGCCTTCTTCCCTTCCCGGCGGACGGATCCTGCCGGCTCTTTGAGCAGCAGTGAGGGGAGAGAGAGGCCAACGAAGTCTTGCTTAGTTCTGGAGAGGGCAAGAGAGTGTGAAGAGAGCAACTACAAGCGCTGAGGCTCCAGCGGGAGAGGGCGAGAGAGTGAGCGAACAGGCTAACCAGCTACACAACCCTCCCGTTATGTTCAACGAGAGGGAAATAACCTTTTATACATGCCGGCATTCGTGTGACAAGCATGCCGTGTTTTTTTTGTGTGTGTGGGAGTCATTGGGATTTCAATCAGAATCGTGTCATGTGGCTTTGGTGGTAAGACTATCCACAGTGGTGCAGAAATAATGCAGCCTTAGTCACCTTACCTCTCTCCACATAGTACGTTGGGTCCCACCAGTCAGAGGGTGAAACAAACAAATTAATAAGAAAAATTAAAAGCGCCAGCGGTGTATCTTACCTCACACATCTTGCTACTCTCGGGAACATTGTCCAATTGATCCCTTTGTTCGGTCACGTACTATTTTAAGTGAATCCTTATTACAACATGCACACAAATTTTGGCTACTTGTATTCGACTTAAGTCAGTGTGCCACCGTATCTCGTATACTTACTACTCCCTCCGTCTAGGTGTAATAAGTCACGTTAGAAGGTGCAACGGGACCAACATGCGTGCATGCGGGCGCGCGCGCGCGCGCGTGTGTGCGTGTGTGTGTTTAACACCATGTGTGTTTTAAAGAGCAACAGATCGACCTACTCCAACAGAGAGATGTTGTGTAGTGTACGATTTTTGCCGCGAGAGTAGGTGCATCCTCTCGTTTCCGGGCGTGTCCGGTTGGGACATGCGGACAGCTGCCACGCCCACTCCTGACCAGACTGGCCCACCCAAAGCCCCTCCATCGCCCGCGCACACTTCCCGCCTGAAATGGTCAGCGCCTCTCCAAAGAATCTGTGCCACATTCATGCCCGGGCAGAGCGAATGCGACCTCTCACTAGCGCAAGAGTGATGGTTGCTTCGTCCATCCAACTTACTACTGGGTCTATGTGATTTGACGGCTCATTGGTCTTTATTACTGAGCTGGTAGGACTGCTGGATGTCCCACGCTTTCGGCGAAAGGAGGTATACTACTACTACTACTTGATTACAATTTTCTCCATTCTTACAGCGAAGGCGTGCAAGAGCAGTGAAAACACGCAAGATCAGTGATTACATGGCCCACCTCACACTACTATCACCGTGCGACACCTAACTCTTTACATAGTAATCCCCCTGTTCCTAAATATTACTAGATGAGTCCCCGCGCATTGGCGCAGAACAGCGGTATATCTCTCTGCGCAAAATTATCGATTTCATAGAACAAAAAAACTCTATAACCACAAGACAAATGTGGTAGCCAAACTAAATAAACTCCCATCACCATTTAGATCATCCCACGTAAGGAAAAAAGATCAGCCAACTCCTGAACTCCTACTGCATAATGGGATTATATTTTTCTTTTTGACATGTTAATGGGACTTAAAAGCTCACTTACATGCATGCTACCGGTGCATGCTTGCATGCAGACATGTTGATGTGATTTAAAACCCACTCACATGCATGTGGCACGGTATTTCTGCATGCTTGCATGTGGCTTAGTGCGGAGCCTCTCAATGTCAAGATCAGACCGCTATTATGGACTGATTTACTTCATCTAACGGCTACATCAATTTTGATGACGTGGCTCAAGGAGAGGATAGAGAATTCCTAGTAGTGGGGGCTAGCTATTACTAGTAGATATAAGTCTTTGTAGAGATTCCACTACATACGGAACAAAATGAATGAATATACACTTAAAATGCATCTATATACATCTGCATGTGGTTCATGGTGAAATCTCTACAAACACTTATATTTAGGAACGGTGGAAGTACTAGTATAGTACGTACTGTAATTTATCAGCGAGATAAATTTGTACAATGCAATGAAGCTTCCAGCTTCTGTTACATGTATCTTGCGTCCAAGGTTGCCCGTTGCAACATTTCATCAAATACAAAGCAGACTAACATGCATGCTATCGCATCTCAATGATTGACAGATCATAGCAAATATGTACTCCATTCGTTCCAAAATAAGTTTCTCAACTTTGGGCAAACTTTAGTACAAAGTTGTACTACTACTAAAGTTGACACTTATTTTGGAACAGAGGCAGCTAAAGAAAAAACGATCCATGCAGTCCCTAGCCCTTGAACCGTGAACCCTGACCAGGCTTCAATTTGCTGGCAACGTTCGAGCTTCCTAATAAATAAAGTTTGCAACCTTTTGACCATCGGATCATTTTGTGCAGTTTCACCAAAATCGAGATGAGCATCCCTGTGGCAAAGAAATTGAACAAGCGTGATTAGAATAAGATTACTAGGACTAGTTGATGAGACATAAACTCATCACAAATACAGTACGTAATAGCTAGTAGAGGTATGTGCAGGGCAGAGAAGTAGAGAAATATCCATAGGGAGTGATGTGGGCAGCTGGAGCAGTGGTGCAAGCCGGCTGTAAAGGGAGTTGTACCTGAGGGACGTAGCTCAACCTTGAGGAGGGCGGCGGGAGGCGGCAACTACCCACGTTGCGGCAGTGAGCAAGGGACAAAGGCAACCTCACCGGCTTTGTGAGAGAGAACGACGGGGATCCCTGATCGGGACGTGCCAAGAATGGGTTTTCGCCGTCGGTGACGGCCACCGCATCTACATTAAGCATCCACCCCTTCCCCAAGCGGACATGATCCACCGGGATGTTAGAGATGTGGCCACGGTCGTTTTGTGCGAGAGTGTGAAGAAAGCAACCCCAGCAAGCAACCGTGTAGGCTGGCCCGTCCTGACTATGTACTCCTTTTATCTCCATATGAACCTATCATATTGCGTACATGCCACTGAAGAAAAAAAACTTTATTTATAAATGACGCGGCACCTACTACTTGTTCTCCTATAACCTTGCGCCTGGCATCTCCAAAATATTGACCTTGTGATTGGCTCTTCGCCTCTTCTGGAAGTCAAGCAATAATGGTAGTGCAGTATATATCATTCTGGCTATATGAGACCGAATGAATTGCTGCACGTCCACCACGTGGGCGAGTGTCGAGGGGCGAGGGAGAGTGCTACATACGGAGCAAAATAGTGAATCTACACTCTAAAATATGTCTATATACATCAGTGTTTGGAGTATGTACTAGTAGTTCATATTGAAATCTACTAAAGGACATATATATTCCAAAGAATATGATATAATCTCTATAACCAAGGTAGTAGGGACGAGGAGTAAACTGAGGGAGTAGTAAATTTTTCTCCTCGTCCTGCGAGCCACCGCGCGCATGGGCGAGGTAGCGGGCGTAAGGCGTAGTAAGCAAGCTTCACCTCATCCTGCGAGCCACGGCGCCCGTGGGTGGGGGAGACGGCGTACTAAGCAAACTTCTCCTCGTTCCGCGAGTTGATGGGACACATCAAAAGTACTCTAGTGTATAGAGCCTTGCCTCTAAGGTAGGCCCCACATGGTTTGCCTCTTTTTTTAACATAACACGTCAAGTCGCAATTTGTTTGTTCACCTGTGGTAGACAATCCTCCATCCACCAAGTGGACAACCAGTACACGTGCCAAATTACCACGTGGGCTGCCTTTTTCGTACAGAAATGAGCTCCACCATGTACCCGCGCGGGTGTGGTTGGGAAAGAGACGGGAGTACGTGCGCCGTGCATGCACCTCTTCTCTTCGTGCACGTTCCCCACCTATGTGGGTGTGTGTGAGATATACAAACCGCGTTCGTGAGTGTTTTTTGTTTTGGGGTGGGGGTGGGCTGGGGGTTGATTTCGTGAATTATTTGTGGGAATATGTGTTGATGACATCTCAAACGAGAAGAGAGGGAGGGGTCATAGCTACCGATAGAGTCGAAGAGAGGATCAAGTGGGTGGGTGCGAGATCGATGAAGAGAGCCATCGAAATTGTGTGTGTGTACAAGTCAAAGATATAGGGCGACTGGCCTACCGGAACGTTAGAGGGAACACGTCAAGTTTGTGTGTGGCAGGGAGACATGACTAGAGCGCTCGATGTATCGGTGTGTGGGGGGGAGGGGTGGTGGGAGGGGTAGGCAGAGGCTAACTATAGAGGTAGAACGACTCGTACATGTGTTGAGAAGGAGAGACCCAGCTATGTCTTGTGGGAGATCGGTCGACATCCATACATAACTGAAGGACGGGAAATATGATGGGTGAGAGATAGAGGAGAGAGAGAGAGGGACGGAGAGGGAGAGAGAGGGGTAGAGTGCTGGATGGGTGATGGAGTTGCTTCTCGAAGATGGTGGGAGAGGCCTACTAGACAAACTGAGGGTGGAACTGCAATGTTATCAATAAGAGTGGGGGTGTGTTTCTGTGTGTGCCTGTGCGTGATAGATCTGTCGGGACGCATCCATGGATGATGAAGGCGAACCATGTGTTTGGTAAGCAAACCTAACTAGATCGGTAGATCAATTGTAGTTTGTCGGAGGAATGGAGAGACACAACTAATGAGGTAGATCGATTGACGTGTGGGTAAAAACGAGTTATAAGGACCTAGCTAGCTATATGTATAGCGAGAGATCGGTCGGTGTACGTCCATTTGTTAGAGGCTAATAAGGCCCAGCGAGACGGATAGACAGAGAGAATGGAGCTAGGAGGTGGTGTGAGAGGCCCAACTACTAGCTAGATAGGGGGAGGAGTGTGCGGTTGTGAGAGAGCGATGAAAAGAGGGGCGAGAGTTTACATGTGTGTCTGACCGTATGATGGACACGAGGCAAGGACACATAAAGGAGGAGATTGAAGGTGTGTTTGTATGTTGTAGGCAGGCATCGCTGGAGAGGTTTATCGATCGGTGTGTGTCGGAAAGGAGTTGTGGAGACTTTGGGAGAACGACCTAAAGAAAAAAATGAATGTGCCCGGTGGATAGAATGCCGAGGGAGGGGGAGGGCGAGGAGGGCATGTGCATGCACGAGAGAAAGTTAGTGGTAGCTACAAAGGTTAGAGGATGGTGTGGGTGTAAGAGACTAACAAAGATCATAATTTGATATGAAAGCGGATTCATATATTTGAATAGGAGATCATAGTGTTTTAAACATTGCATGCATGAATATAGCGGTGATACACGTGTTGTGCACATGTTATACCATAATGTGATAATGCATGGTGTTCGCAACTCACAGCTAAATGCCGAACAATCTAAACCATACTATACATCAAACAATCTCACATTTTATTTGAATTTGTGATAATGTGTGGCGTTTGCAGCTTACAACTAAATATCGAACAATCTAAACAATACTATATATCGAACATTCTCACATTTCATTTGAATTTGTGGTAATGTTTCGTGTTTGCAACTCACATCTAAATACTTGTAGGCGTAGGGGGCGGGGCACCATACATAATGTGATAAAGACATTATACATATGAGACATGGTTTAGATTATGAATATCTAGCTAGAGATAGAAATGTAATGTGATTTGAAATCAAAATAAATTGGATTCAGAAAATCTAGTTCGAGTTCATATAGTACACATAGTTCATATGTAACTCGAGACTAATCATGTGGTGTGCTGTGAAGATAATACACAAACGATGGTTTAACTTGACAATAATGATGATTGTAGATCTTATTAAAACAGAGAAACGAATTCAAATGCTTTGACTTCACAACAATCATTACTGTAGATCTTATTCAAATAGAGAAAAGAATTCAAATTTAGTTCATATTGAAGCGGTAGTATATACGTTTGGAATGCACTAAAACGTTCATTTGAGTAGTAGGTTGCATGCATTTTACATGTAGCGAATATTTTAATTGAACATAACATGAATTCAAAGTTTTGAATGACATTTGTAGGGCGCATTGATTTGGTACAGTACACCTTAGGCTTGTCCGGAAATTTCAACCCGCACCTTGTTAGCCCGAAATATTTAAGATATATCTTTGTCTCGTTGTGCTCCAACAACTCCCTCCATCTCAATCCGCGCCTTGGTATTCCGAAATTACAACGCGCGCAAAAACTCCCACCTCATGTGAAATCCCGACACACGAAATGCCCGTGGTACCCCTGAACCGAAAGAACCGCCTCAAATCGGTGGGGGGTACTTTCGTAACTTACCCCACATTTCAGACAAGCGCGTCTCTAAGCCATGGTTCCCCACTGCCATCCCATCCGCCCACCCATTCGTACACCGAGGCCGCGAAAACTCGCCACGAAACCCCACACCCTGCTCTGTCCGCCACCCAGCCGGAGCCTCTACCCCGATGACGTCGTCCACAGCAACACCTCGACGTCCCTCATCTACCGTACCGGATGAGGATCCGTCGTCGATCTCATCGTCCCGCCGGTTCAGCCACCCCGTTCTCCACCTCCAAGGAACTGCCTCGATGTTCCCCTCGTCTTTCGCGCCACCTCCATTCCCACACCGTCGTCTTCACCTGCACCACCGGAAGAGCATCATCATCACCGTTTCCTCGGATGAAGGTGCGGCCTAATCGGCGCCACCAAAGAGGTTGTACACTAATCGCCGCATTTTCTTCTTGATTCGATCTCACGGTGCTGCCGGCGCTCGGTCCCGAGCCGACATGGCGCGGCTCCATCCACGGCGGCGTCGCCGGCCACTTCCTCCACGGCGTCGCTCCCTTGGCGGCGACGTCCACATCAGTAGGACCTGTTGCTGCTTTAGCTCTCGCTCGTGTTGCTGCTCTGCTCTTGCTCTCAGTCCCCTACCTAGTCTGCTCTTGCTATTGCTCTTGCTCGCGCTGCTGCTCTCGCTCTTGCTCTTGCTTGCGATGCTGCTCCGATTTAGCTACACTTCACTCTGATGCCGCCGGGGTGAAGGAATAACCAGCCGCAGCGGGGAGGGGGGCTCGCCGGAGAGGTACCCCACTATCTATCTTAGGGTTCAGGATGGGGGCGGTGGTCGCCGGCGGTGGCGAGGCATTGGTGGGGCGGTGGCGTGGGGATCGTCAAAAAAAAGCTCAGCACGGGGGTCCTAGAGGGATGGCCGGGGCGGCGGCGGACCGGCGGTGGGGAGTGTTTTCAGGGCGGGCGGGGTGGCGCACCGCGGGCGGCGGGGGGCTGCTGTTTGGCCGGCTCAGGGGGTGGAGGTTGAAGATGAACCGCAGGCCCTTGATTTCGTATCCAACGGCTGCAAAACCGACTGACCAGAGATGAAAAAGTCAGTCGACCGACGTGTAGCCTCACCTTGCTAGTGCGTCTAGTTTCGACAGCAAAATTCAGTTTCGACAGCAAAATTCAGTTTCGACAGTTAAGTTCAGTTTCGCCAGTTAAGTTCAGTTTCGACAGTTAAATTCAGTTTCAACAGTTAAGTTCAGAGATGAGCGGCTGATGTATTTTACATCTAGCACTTTGTGGTTATGTATTTTACGTCATGTATTGGAGATGCTATTAGAATTCCACTCAGGTTAACGTTGTTCGTTATCTCTCTTGTCCTGCTTCAGCCTCGGCGTCGTACAACTCACTGGAGCTGCTCCAACGATGAAACCCTCCATCACAGCGGAGCAGTACCTCGGGCTCCATCTCCAGACGCCTAAGATCTTCTTCCCCTCCTCCTACAGCCAAGTCAGCCGGAGCATCCTCACCGGCCAACCCAATCACACTGAGATCGACATGGCTTCACCAAAGAGGTTGTACACTTGTTGCATCTCTTTTTTACTCTACATGTTATATATATTATCCACTGAGCACATGGATTTATTCCTTAAATGTCTCCTTGAAAGAAAAAATGTAGGAATTTTAATTTTCACTTGTCCTCCTTTTCAAATTCCTATTCATGAAGCACAAGACTAAGAGATAGTAGCATAATAGCATTATAATCGTACATTTTCTTTTGGTTTGACTTAATCTCACGAGGCTTCTTTGCATCCTGTGATCTTCCAATTGTTGTGAATCAAACACCAAGATTGGCAGAAATCTTGTGTTTTTAAATTCTCTGTTTTGCACGTGCATTCCTATCCTATTCCTGTCTGTTTCCTATCCCTGCATTGTTGTAATCCTCCAATTCAAACGAGCCCTTACAAAATTACTTATCTTACAGATAGTTGTCAAAGAAAACCTTACATGGTTTGTCCCGCTCCTGCTGCGCCGTCGTCCACCCCAGCTCAGCTGCTCCAACGACAGAAGGGTCCAGCACAGCAGGGATCCGGCATCCAGACTGTCTTTCGCCGCCTTAGATCTTCTTCCCCGCCGCTGGCAGCCATGAAGACCGCACTACCATTATCAACCGAGCAGATGACCTCGAGGACTACACGGGTCCGCAAGAGAGGTCGCACTCTTTCGTGTCTGCTTACGTTATGCATCGCTTAATATTACATGCTACTTTATCGTCCTGTTCATCGATTAGACTCTGAGTCAGCTCCAAACTAATGGTCAAACTTGAGTTTTTAAATGGTTGTGGGGTACATATCGGGGCCGCTATCAATAGTATCTATCTACTATCTTGTTAATCTCCGGTGTCTACTATGAGTTTCATGTTGGGTGGGAAACAAACAGTAAAGAAGCCATTATCTGTATTTTTTAACTGAAGCCATTATCTGCCTGCTATTATTGTTTTTGGGTCTATCCACAGGTTGCTACCATCACTCTGGATTTCTGCATGCACTCCTTGCATAATCTCACTATGTTTTATTCCTATGCATGATAGTTATTGTAAACAATGGAACTGAACATGTAGAGAAAAAGAGACGAGCCTTGTGTGGCAATAAAATTTCATGCAAACGTCGCTCCATGGTAGGCGTAAAGGCAGCCCCACTCCACACATTTCGGATTGTAATCGAGAGGAAGATATCTGTTCTGAGGGGGATTCAGAAGGAGAAAACAACTCCTATTTACCCCTGAGGTCTTCGCTCTAACTTGGCATGCTGATGTTGGTTATATCATGCATATGGTGTCTTGCATTGCTTACTTTATACATCAAATATGTCATCTGCTTAGTTTAGACATCCTTTGTGCGAATGCCATCTGTTTAGTTTATTCATCGTTTATTTGAATTATGCAATGCCATCTTGTTTAGCCAGGCATCATATATGTGAATTTTGCAATGCCATCCTGCTTAGCCAGTCATCTTATAGGTAAATTATATCAGGCCATCCTTTTTTGTTACATATTACATTTGTCAGCAGTGTTATTACATTCAACTACTCTTCCTGTGCATCAGCCATTTGACACGGTGATGGCAAATTCTGGAGTGAAAACAAGGTCTTCAGAGCAGACTATGCTATCTGACGAAGCGCATATCTCGCTGGTTACGGATAGCTCCTCAGAGGAGGATTCAGAGACAGATGACCAGTCCTATTCCCCCCCTGCTCCCGAGGTGTATGCTCTAACTTGGCAGGGTTATGTTGCTCATATCATGCATATGGTGTCTCGCATTGCTATGTCATTTGATTAGTTTAGACATGCTTTGTGTGAATGCCACCTGTTCAGTGTCTAATTACCATATATGTGAATTATGCATTGCCATCTTGTTGCAAGACATTATATATATGAATTATACAATGCTATCTTGTTGCAAAGGCATTATATATGTGAATTATGCAATGCCATGCTGTTAAGCAATCATCATCTATGTGAATTATATCATGCTATCATTTTTTTGTATTACGTGTTCCATTTGGCGACAACGTTTGTATATTCAACTACTCTTCCTGTGCATCAGCCATTTGAATCGGTGATGGAAGTATCTGGAGTGAAAACAAGGTATTTAGAGCAGACAATGCTACCTGCTGAAGCAGACATCTTGCTGGTTAGAGAGAGCTCCTCACAGGAGGATTCAGAGACTGATGACCAGTCCTATTTTCCCTGAGGTCTATGCTCAAACTTGGCAGGGTTATATTATCCATGTCATGCATGTTGTCTTGCATTGCTTAGTTTTTCCATCATATATGGATTGCCATCTACTTACTTGCTTACTATATAAATCATATATTTGAATTATATCATGCCATCATGTTTACATAGTACATACACATCATCTATCTGAATTATGGAATGGCAACCCATTTAATAAAGACATCATATAGTTATATCATCTCATCCTATTTAGTGTTTACAGTCATAATATTTTGAATTATGGCATTCTATCTGTGAATGTATGTGAACTATGGCATGCCAACCTATTTAATAAACACAATATATAGTTATGTCATGTCATCCTGTTTACATAGTCTCATATTTTGAACTATGTCTTTCCATCTTTTTTAGTTAGCCATCATAATGTGAAATTGTGCCATGCTATCATGTTTAGTTAGCCATCATATATGTGAAATTGTGTCATGCTATCCTGTTTGGTTAGACAACATAAATATGAATTATTGCATGCCCTCTTTTATTCCCCACTATCCATTACACCTGTCTATCATACAATGTCTATACTTTCAATTACTTTTCTTGTTTATCATCCATTTGAATTGGAGAGCGTGATGGCAGTATCTAAGGGAGTAACAACACGGTCTTCAGAAAAGATAGTGCTACCAGTTGATGCAGATAGAACCATGGTTGTACTTGGCCAAGGACCAGATCCACCACACATAACCCAGACTCTCACAGATTGTACCCATACCCACTTGGACAGAGAACCAGCTACACCCCTTCTAACCCCAATCCCGGCAGATAGTAACCCAGTTCCAGTTGACACAGCACCGTCTCCACCACAGAGCATCCAAACACGAGCAGTTAGTAAGGGAACTGCAGTGCCCAAAACACGAGGACCACCACTCCGAATCCCAACTCAACACTTAAAGGAGAAGAAGATTTGTTCTCAGGTCAAGTTCTGTAGCTATGGTTCATACTCCTTTGCTCTAGCATGACTATATTTACTCATACCAACTATTTTCAAATTTGAAGGATGGAATTGAAACGCCAATGGCGCAACAGGTATATTTTAAACTTGTTTCTTTAACTGGTTTGCTGTTGTAACCTGCTCTATGTTGATTTCAGTTTCAATTGAATAAACAGTTATGTTCTCATGTCATGCACATTACAAGTGTTGTTATTGCTCTATAGTTACCCACACTTATATTCTATCTATTCTGCTTTGTCTTGAACAAATATTATTTGAACTGTGTCTCTATCTTGATTTGGCAACAAAAACTAGAATGGTATAGACCATAAAGTGACCATGGTACATAGATATATGTTTGTTTCATGCTGTTATCCTGTCCACTTTACTACTGAACTCATTTACCAAAATGAGTTTCATATACAACATGGTAAACATGTGATGTGTCTGCTTGTTTCTCTTTTAGAATGCGGACAAAATATTGGAGAACAGTACCACGTTATCCAATGGTAAAGGAAGTAATGCAGATAAGGTTCAAGATAGTGAGACATCCCTGTTCGTCCCCAAGAAAGCTGATAAAAACTATCTTGACGATAGTGAGGGAACCCAAAAGTCTTGTCTTGATGTAGTGTTTGAGTTACTGGCCACTACTGCTGGCACAAGCTCTTCGAACTCGCTGCCTGAATCAGTTTGTCTTCTTGAGTCTCAACTTCAAGTTGAAAGACATCGATCAGATGTGTTGCGACAGGAAGCTGAAGGACTGAGGAAGTCCCTGCAGAATTCAGATGCATATTCTCTGGTGCAACAACAAGCGCTGGAGGATTTAAGCGCCAAACAAGAGAAAGTTAATAAGCTTGCTAAGCATCTTGCCAGCATTATGGGTACCCAGGATATTGTTTCTTGAGATCTTCTGAAGTGGTTTCAGTTCTGGATTTGTTTTGCTGCGGCGTTTATTTGCGTTGGTCGCCAACTTTGACAACCAGTGTATATGATATGCTGCTTTGTTCCCTATATTTGCACTGGTGGCGAACTTTGATGCCCAGTGCATGTAATATGTGTAATAGCCGTGATAGCCTAGCCTTAGTTGCTTGCTTATTTACTTCCTTGTTGTCTTGTTTATTTGTTTGCTTGTAGTCATTGCAGTTCTTTTTCCGCGGTTAGCTAGTGGTTGTAATAACCTATTTTTAAAACTAGGCCACAATAACCATGGGCTAATATTTACTGTAGTGACACCGGGCCTCCTACTGGCCGTAGAAACAGTGGGCCTTTTATGGGCCATAGAAACAATGGGCCTTCTACGGGCCGTAGAAACAATGGGCCTTCTACGGGTCGTATTATCAATGGGCCTTATATGGGCCGTATAATCGATTGGCCAAACATGGGCCAAACAGACCGCATTATGGCCGTAAACGGGCTAGAGTTGGAATGGTCCGTTCATCGGCCGACCATAACGGGCCATCGTTAATAGGCCGTATTTGATGACGCTATGAAATCTGCCCAACGTATTAACGGACCACAAATGGGCTGACTGTAACCACGGGTTGAATTTGGCCCACAAGCAGAAAATGATAGTAATGGGCCGTAAGTAAACGAATGCTGGAAATGAGCCCAAGGATAAATGGGCTCTGAGAAGGCCGAAAGATAACATGGGCTGGAAACGGCCCAATGGAATAACGGGCCGTTAATGGGTATAAAGTGATACACTGTTTATTACGGGCCAGTTTCACCACGGGCCGTTAATGGGTGTAAAGTGATACACTATTCATTACGGCCCAGTTTCTCCACGGGCCGTTAGTAGGACAAGAGTTACATAGGGCCTCATATGGGCCGAAAGACGTCATGGGCCATACATGGGCTAGAAGTGAAAACGGGCTGGAATCATATTGGATGGCCCAGATGACACTACTGGGCCTAATTCGGATAGGGTGTAACGGGCCTTGGGTTAGCGGGTTGTAAATGGGCTATATTCGAATAGGCCGTTAACAAGCATTCCATGGGCCGGCCCGCCAGCTTTTGACCAAGTCAAACGGGCCGGCCTTTTCACAGGAATGGGCTTCTGTTGGGCCGTGCCACGTGTCGAAGTATTATAGGCACCTTCCGTCCAATGAGTGGTTGACATCTGTCCCAACGATGAGCCGACACGTGTTTCCTCCAGCCAGTGATGATTTTACACGTGGAAAATCCCCATTGGCCGGGGCTGTTAACGGGTTATCGGATCCAAAACCCGACCCGATAGATTAACGGCGTTCCGTTACGGTGGATGCCACATGTCGGTCACCCTTGACGAAAGCACTTCTGTGACGCGCGATTTATCGTCATGGAAGTGGACACTTCCGTGATGATAATTTTGGTAATGTCGTGGAACACTTCTACGATAGCACAGGTATGACTATCTTGATTCTATCATAAATTTTTCATGGATGTACGTGCATGACACAAAAAGCAACCTACTGTGACAAACACGTATCATCATGGAAGTGTATTTTTTTGTAGTGAGGTCTTGCAACAACTAGGGTTGTCTCTGCTTGTTTGGTGGTAGCTATTGGTTTCTATTTGGCTTGTTTTGTAGCTCGCATAGCACGCGATACCCTGTTTGTACAATTTTCTACTAGACTTTGACCTTCTATTGCACCATTAGTACTAGCAGAATCTGCAGGATTCTTCCACTTCCTTTTCCATGTCATTCTCTGTTCCTTCCTGATACGTCTCCAACATATATATAATTTTGATTGTTCCATGCTATTATATTATCCATCTAGGATGTTTTATATGCATTTATATGCTATTTTAAATGATTTTTGGGACTAACCTGTTAACCTAGAGCCCAGTGCCAGTTTCTGTTTTCCCCCTATTTTTGAGTATCGCAGAAAAGGAATTTCAAACGGAGTCCAATTGACCTGAAAATTTATGAAGGTTGTTTTTGCACCAAAAGAAGCCCACGGAGTATCGGAGATGGACCAGAAGAGTCCCGAGGCCACCACGAGGGTGGGGGCGTTCCCTACCCACCTGGGCACCCCCTACCTCGTGGCCGCCTTGTGGACCCCCTGAATTTTTCTCGACGCCAACGCCTCTTATATATATCCCCAAACTTCCAGAATGAAATCTAGATCGGGAGTTCCGCCGCCGCAAGCCTCCGTAGCCACCGAAAACCAATCTAGACCCGTTCCGGTGCCCTGTCGGCGGGGGGAATCCATCACTGGTGGCCATCTTCATCATCCCGGCGCTCTCCATGACGAGGAGGGAGTAGTTGACCCTCGGGGCTGAGGATATGTACTAGTAGCTATGTGTTTCATCTCTCTCTCTCTCTCCTTTTCTTGATATGGCACGATCTTGATGTATCGCGAGCTTTGCTATTATAGTTGGATCTTATGATGTTTCTCCCCCTCTACTCTTTCTGATGAATTGAGTTTTCCATTTGAAGTTATCTTATCGGATTGAGTCTTTAAGGATTTGAGAACACTTGATGTATGTCTTGCATGTGCTTATCTGTGGTGACAACGCGATATTCACATGATCCACTTGATGTATGTTTTGTTGATCAACTTGCGAGTTCCATGACCTTGTGAACTTTTGCATAGGGGTTGGCACACCTTTTTGTCTTGACTCTCCAGTAGAAACTTTGGTGCACTCTTTGAAGTTCTTTGTGTCGGTTGAATAGACGAATCTAAGATTGGGTGATGCATATCGTATAATCATACCCACGGATACTTGAGGTGACACTGGAGTATGTTGTCGACATTAGGGTTTTGGTTGATTTGTGTCTTAAGGTGTTATTCTAATACGAACTCTAGGATAGATCGAACGGAAAGAATATCTTCATGTCATTTTACTACAGACTCTTGAATAGATCGATCAGAAAGGATAACTTTGAGGTGCTTTCGTACCCTACAATAATCTCTTCATTTGTTCTCCGCTATTAGTGACTTTGGAGTGACTCTTTGTTGCATGTGAGGGATAGTTATATGATCCAATTATGTTATTATTGTTGAGAAAACTTGCACTAGTGAAAGTATGAACTCTAGGCCTTGTTTCAACGCATTGCAATACTGTTTTCGCTCACTTTTGTCATTAGTTACCTTGCTGTTATTATATTTTCAAATTACAAAAACATATATCTACCATCCATATTGCACTAATATCACCATCTCTTCGTCGAACTAGTGCACCTATACAATTTACCTTTGTATTGGGTGTGTTGGGGACAGAAGAGACTCTTTGCTATTTGGTTGCAGGGTTGTTTGAGAGAGACCATCTTCATTCTACGCCTCCAATGGATTCATAAACCTTAGGTCATCCACTTGAGGGAAATTTGCTACTATCCTACAAACCTCTACACTTGGAGGCCCAACAACGTCTACAAGAAGAAGGTTGTGTAGTAGACATCAAGCTCTTTTCTAGCGCCGTTGCCGGGGAGGTTAGCGCTTGAAGGTGTATCTTTAGATCTTGCAATCGAATCTTTTTGTTTCTTGTTTTATCACTAGTTTAGTCTATAAAAGAAAACTACAAAAAAATGGAATTGAGGTTGCCTATTACGCTTCATCTTTTAAATATCTTCCGTGAAAATAAGGATTCCGATAATTGTGCCAAAGTGTTAGAAGAAGAATGCATTAAATGTTTGGAAATAAATCTTTGGATGATGAGCATTATTGCAATGTTGTTAGTATGAACTCTTTGAATATCCATAGTACTAATGATGATTGCACTAGTCATGATGAAAATGTCTCTTATAAGCATGTCAATTTGTGTGGAGTGCATAGAGTTTGCAAGCACACACCAAATAGGGAAGATAGATTTTGCGAGAGGCATAAGTATTTAGAAACTAAATGGTTGCAAGACAGGCTAAATGCTTGTGCTGAAAATTTAAAATTTATTTGCCATCCTTGTAAACTTTGCAATGAACGTGATCATTTAAATCTCCAATGCAAATCATGTCATGATCGAATCGTGTCCAAAAATTGTGATGACTTGATTTCCCTTGCACATCATAATGAACTTAGTTTGCTTGTGGGTTACGAAGAAATGAAACTTATAACTAAGGATCTTCCAGAATTTGTCCTTGATAAAGTTCTTGACTTTGATCTAGAGGAAATTTATATGTATTGTGCAGTGAATTGTATTGAAAATCCTTATATTTCCAATTACATAGAGACAACAAAACAAATAGAAGATGAAGAGAATACTAATGAAAGGGAAGAGACTTCACAATATCCTCCTATTATTTCTTATGATGAATCAGGTAACGAGGAGGAGCCTTCTATTCAACCAATCTCATTAATAAGGAGCTCCAAAAAGAGGATTAAAACTTGTCATGGTTATATTGATGGAAGTGAGTTTGGAAGAGTGTCGACTTTAGGAAGTAATGATCCCACTATTTTGGAGGGTGTTGAATCTTATTTTGACAATTATGAAAATGGATTTGGAGAGGTCGTGACTTTATTTAGTAATGATTCCACTATCTTGGAAGAGGTTTCAATTGATTATGATGAGAACAAAGTTGCTACTTATGATGATTATTGTGATGACACTTATGCTATAAAAAGTAGTGATGATTATATTTATAAAACTTGTCATGATTATGATTACCCTTTTTCTGAACATTACTCTTTTAATGTGGAAACAATTTATAGTATTCGAGTTTCTTATGATACTCCCACTATTCCGAATGAGAAGAATTTCGCTTATGTGGAGAGTAATAAAAATTCTATGCTTGTAGATCATGAAGAGAATGCTTTATGTGATGGTTATATTGTTGAGTTCATTCATGATGCTACTGAAAATATTTATGAGGGAGGAATATGTGCTTGTAGGAATTGTAAGAATATCAAGTTTCCTCTCTATGTGTTGAAATTCTTGAAGTTATCCTTGTTTTACCTTCCTATGCAAGATAATTCTTGTTCCCATAAGTTGTTTGCTCACAAAATCCCTATGCATAGGAAGTGGGTTAAATGTACTAGTTATATTCTTCATGATGCTCTATTTATATTTCAAATCTTATCTTTTATGTGAGCATCATTGAAATCATCATGCCTAGCTAAAAAGGCAATAAGAAAAGCGTTTGTTGGGAGACAACCCAACATGTAACCCTACTGTTTTTGTGTGTCCTCATGTTTAAGCTACTGTAGTAACATGTTTTATAGACTTTGTTACAATAAAGTGCCAAGTAAAGCCTTTAGGATCTTCTTGGGTGATTGTTGTTTTATCTTGCCAAGTATGTGCTCACGAAAATAATTATCATTTTTTACCAGAGAGAGATAAAATACCAATTCCGATTGCAGTAGATCAACATACCTTTTATCCTGGTCATCCTAATTTTACAGGATTTTTGGAGTTACAGAAGTATGCGAAACCTCCAGATTACTACAGAGTGTTCTGTTTTTGACAGATTCTGTTTTCGATGCATAGTTTGCTTCTTTTATAGTTTCTATGGCTTATATTGCTTAATGTGAATTGTAGAACTGATATGGTACAGTAGGCATCATGTGAGAAAAATTATGAATCTTGTCTTGATAGTACCTAAGTGGTGATTTTCTTTCTTATACTAACGGAGCTTACGAGTTTTCTGTTGAGTTTTCCGTTGTGAAGTTTTCAAGTTTTGGGTAAAGTTTTGATGGAATATGGAATAAGGAGTGGCAAGAGCCTAAGCTTGGGGATGCCCCGGATGGCATCCCCTCTTTCATCTTTGTTCATCTATAACCTTACTTGGAGCTATATTTTTATTCACCACATGATATGTGTTTTGCTTGGAGCGTCATTCTATTTTCTTTTTTTTGCTTGCTGTTTGAATAATATCCAAAGATCTAAAACTCCTAAATGTTAGAGAGTCTTCACATAGTTGCATAATTATTCAACTACTCTTTGATCTTCACTTATATCTTTCGGAGTAGTTTGTCGTTTGCTCTAGTGCTTCACTTATATCCTTTTAGAGCACGGCGGGGGTTTTATTTTGAAGAAATAGATGAACTCTCGTGCTTCACTTATATTATTTTGAGAGTCTTTAGAACAGAATGGTAATTTGCTTTGGCTATAAAACTAGTCCTGATATGATAGGCATCCAAGATGGGTATAATAAAAACTTTCATAGAGAGTGCATTAAATACTATGAGAAGTTGGATACTTGATAATTGTTTTGAGATATAAAGATGGTAATATTAGAGTCGTGCTAGTTGAGTAATTGTGAAATTGAGAAATACTTGTGTTGAGGTTTGCGAGTCTCGTAGCATGCACGTATGGTAAACGTTGTGTGACAAATTTGAAGCATGAGGTGTTCTTTTGCTTTCCTTATGAGTGGCGGTCGGGGATGAGAAATGGTCTTTTCCTACCAATCTATCCCCTTAGGAGCATGCGCGTAGTTCTTGGTTTTGATGACTTGTAGATTTTTGCAATAAGTATGTGAGTTCTTTATGACTAATGTTGAATCCATGGATTATACGCACTCTCACCCTTCCATCATTGCTAGCCTCTTCGGTACTATGCATCGCCCTTTCTCACCTTGAGAGTCGGTGCAAACTTCGCCGATGCATCCAAACCCCGTGATATGATATGCTCTATCACACATAAGCCTCCTTATATCTTCCTCAAAACAGCCACCATACCTACCTATTATGGCATTTCCATAGCCATTCCGAGATGTATTGCCATGCAACTTTCCGCCGTTCCGTTTATTATGACATGCTTCATCATTGTCATATTGCCATGCATGATCATGTAGTTGACATCGTATTTGTGGCAAAGCCACCGCTCATAATTTTTTATACATGTCACTCTTGAATCATTGCACATCCCGGTACACCGCCGGAGGCATTTATTTAGTCATATTTTGTTCTAGTATCGAGTTGTAATTTTTGAGATGTAAATAAATAGAAGTGTCACTACTGCAGGATGCTGCTAATGTGACACTACGATCAGAGACCCTTCGAGAAACTATGTGCCATGCAATAATCGCAAACGGTGTTGTATGAAAACTGTTAGAAATGTATAAAACATTTGCGATCACGGATGCATCAAACACGGTTTAGGTTTTATTTGCGTGTGCGATGAAGGGCAAACGGTTTAGTTCAATGAACTATTTGCGATGAGGATGAACAAAAGGAACAAGCAGTCAGATGAAGGCGTGTGCGATACACAGCATACAGTTCACTCGGATGAATTGTTTGTGATTAGGCAACACAAAACAAATGGTCAGCCAGATCAAAGGTGTGTGCGATATACGGCATGTGGTTCACTCGGATGAACTGTTTGCGTTGAGACATGAGAACAGAAATAGTTCAAATCAACAAGGTGTGTGTGATACGAGGCAAACAAGTCTGTAATCGGAGACGTGTGCGAAGACCGATAACAACACATACGATTACTGCTAACAAGCCGTGCGTGTTGTGAGCAAACGATTGTTGGTATGCAATTGTGAGTGATTGATGAAAACATCACCGACGGGTTCCATTGTTTAGTCAGTGTGCGATGTGATTTCCATTGTCAGCACAACATTTACGCTCTATCTATAGCATCAACATATATACTTAAAAAGACATCATTGCATAACCAAATTAAGCATACAATTACACAAGTGACTACACACATAACATTTCCACACACCAAAGAAAGCAATTACATGCATACCAAAGTAGGAGAAACGAGGATCTAATCATCTACTTATTGTTGCAACCACGCTTGCCATTGCTCTGCTTCCTGCTAGATCCCTGCCCGTTTTGGGGAAGGAGGGACTTCCACATGTAAATGATCTATGTGTACATGTCATAGCTCGTGTACGCCTCCTTGGCCGCGTACAGGACGTGAGCTTTGTCGAGTTTCTCCATCCAGGCCAAGCGCCAGGCACACTTGTCCTTGTTGCATGAATCCTTCATCTCTCTGTAGTAGGAGTCGATGATGGCCTCGGCGAGGTGAACTAGTGAGTCCTTCTCATGCTCCTTGCTGCCCCTGATCTTGTATTGGCCCTGGATGTCGACCAGATTCTGGCAGGCGATGCCCGAATTCTCAAGCGCCTTTACATCATTGGTGATGTCCACCGTAGCGAACATGTAGTGGGGGCTGTTGACAAACCTGGCGAAACGCTCGCAAGGCCTTGTGGCCAGGCAGTAGTGGTAGGCGAGACATGGTGGCACAGGCACATCTAGGCGATGGTGACCTTGGGACGAGACACGACACGAGCGCGGGTGTACTCAAGCTTGAATCCAACCACCTTGTACTTCTCCTTGGCAAGCAACAACTCCATGATGCGGATGGCGTGCTCCGCCCAGACTGGGTCATTGCCGTACACCACCGAGAGGTCCATGGACCTTCTGTGGGTCTCCACCATGGCACGCATGGTGAACTGCTGCTCGTCGTCGGCAGCTGCTCGGAGCACCACTGGAGCCGCACAGGATATCCTCTAAGCATTTCTCATGGTGGGTGTGCTTCTTGCAATTGTGGGGCATGATCGAAAGGTTAAAGAGACACAAGGGTAGGTTAAATGGCCGCTGTAATAAATGGGGGCCAGCCGGCCTATAATCGTCATGTCTTGTCACGACGTTCATATAGGAGGATTCCAGAATCCAGTGCATGCTTGACAACACCGCACCCCAGGCGTGGTCTCGAAGAACCTGATCCCACACTACCATGCTATTTACCATGCAAGCTTCCCGCCCGGCTAGTTTGGCCACGCGTCGGCTAGAAGAGGGACAAATCGTGGGCATTTATTGGCAAAAAGCTTTGTAAAAACAAAGTGTGTGGAATGACTTCGGTCATAAGTATACCCTTGGTTGATGAGGTCAAAGTTACAGAGAAGGGTGATGATGGACACTCAAGTGCGATAATTAATTATGCGCTCTACAGTGCACACGATGGAAGAAACTGAAGGAAATATGCCCTAGAGGCAATAATAAAGTTATTATTTATTTCCTTATATCATGATAAATGTTTATTATTCATGCTAAAATTGTATTAACTGGAAACATGATACATGTGTGTGAATACATAGACAAACAGAGTGTCACTAGTATGCCTCTACTTGACTAGCTCGTTGATCAAAGATGGTTATGTTTCCTAGCCATAGACAAAGAGTTTCCTAGCCATAGACAAAGAGAATGATGTGATTGACTTGACCCATTCCGTTAGCTTAGCACTTGATCATTTAGTTTGTTGCTATTGCTTTCTTCATGACTTATACATGTTCCTATGACTATGAGATTATGCAACTCCCGTTTATCGGAGGAACACTTTGTGTGCTACCAAACATCACAACATAACTGGGTGATTATAAAGGTGCTCTACAGGTGTCTCCGAAGGTACTTGTTGGGTTGGCGTATTTCGAGATTAGGATTTGTCACTCCGATTGTCAGAGAGGTATCTATGGGCCCACTCAGTAATACACATCACTTAAGCCTTGCAAGCATTGCAACTAATGAGTTAGTTGCGGGATGATGCATTACGGAACGAGTAAAGAGACTTGATGGTAACGGGATTGAACTAGGTATTGAGATACCGATGATCAAATCTCGGGCAAGTAACATACCAATGACAAAGGGAACAACGTATGTTGTTATGCGGTTTGACCGATAAATATCTTCGTAGAATATGTAGGAGCCAATATGAGCATCCAGGTTCCGCTATTGGTTATTGACCGGAGACGTGTCTCCGTTATGTCTACATAGTTCTCAAACCTGTAGGGTCTGCACGCTTAAAGTTCGATGATGGTTATATTATGAGTTTATGTGTTTTGATGTACCAAAGGTAGTTCGGAGTCCCGGATGTGATCACGGACATGACGAGGAGTCTCGAAATGGTCAATACATAAAGATTGATATATTGGACGACTATATTCAGACACCGGAATGGTTCTGGGGGTTATCGGATATATATCAGAGTACCGGGGGGTTACCGGAACCCCCCAGAGGTTATTGGGCCTAATGGGCCCAATTGGTGGAAGAGGAGAGGCGGCCATGGGGCAGTCGCGCGCCCCTCCCTTCCCAAGTCCGAATTGGACAAGGAAGGTGGGCGGTGCCCCCTTTCCTTTCTTCCTCTTTCTCCTTCCATCTCCTCTCCTACTTCAACATGGAAGGGGGGAGTCCTACTCCCGGTGGGAGTAGGACTCCTCATGGGGCGCGCCAAGGGTGGTCGGCCCCATCCCCCTCCTCCACTCCTTTATATACGGGGAGGGAGGCACCCCCTAGAGACAATAATAGATCCCTTGGATCTCTTCACCGTGTGCGGTGCCCCCCTCCACCATAATTCACCTCGGTCATATCATAGCAGTGCTTAGGTGAAGCCCTGCGTCGGTAGAAGATCATCATCATCACCACACAATCATGCTGACGAAACTCTCCCTCAAAGCTCGGCTAGATCGGAGTTCGAGGGATGTCATCGAGTTGAACGTGTGCAGAACTCGGATGTGTCGTCTGTTCGTCACTTGATCGGTCGGATCATGAAGACGCACGACTACATCAACCATGTTGTGCTAACGCTTCCGCTTTCGGTCTACGAGGGTACGTGGACACACTCTACCCTCTCGTTTCTATGTATCACCATGATCTTGCGTGTGCGTAGGAATATTTTTGAAATTACTACGTTCCCCAACAGTGGCATCCGAGCCTGGTTTTATGCGTTGATGTTATATGCACGAGTATAACACAAGTGAGTTGTGGGCGATACAAGTCATACTGCTTACTAGCATGTCATACTTTGGTTCGGCGGTATTGTTGGATGAAGCGGCCCGGACCGACATTACGCGTACGCTTACGCGAGACTGGTTCTACCGACGTGCTTTGCACACAATTGGCTGGCGGGTGTCAGTTTCTCCAACTTTAGTTGAACCGAGTGTGGCTACACCCGGTCCTTGAGAAGGTTAAAACAGCACTAAGTTGACAAGCTATCATTGTGGTTTTGATGCATAGGTAAGAACGGTTCTTGCTCAGCCCGTAGCAGCCACGTAAAACTTGCAACAACAAAGTAGAGGACGTCTAACTTGTTTTTGCAGGGCATTTTGTGATGTGATATGGTTAAGACATGATGCTATATTTATTGTATGAGATGATCATGTTTTGTAATGGAGTTATCGGCAACTGGCAGGAGCCATATGGTTGTCGCTTTATTGTATGCAATGCAATCGCAATGTAATTGCTCTACTTGATCACTAAGCGGTAGCGATAGTCGTAGAAGCAATAGTTGGCGATACCACAACGATGCTACGATGGAGATCAAGGTGTCGCATCAGTGACGATGGTGATCATGATGGTGCTTCGGAGATGGAGATCACAAGCACAAGATGATGATGGCCATATCATATCACTTATATTGATTGCATGTGATGTTTATCTTTTGTGCATCTTATTTTGCTTTGATTGACGATAGCATTATAAGATGATATCTCACTAAATTTCAAGATAAAAGTGTTCTCCCTGAGTATGCACCGTTGCCAAAGTTCGTCGTGCCAGACACCACGTGATGATCGGGTGTGATAAGCTCCATGTCCATCTACAATGGTTGCAAGCCAGTTTTGCACACGCAAAATACTCAGGTTAAACTAGATGAGCCTAGCATATGCAGATATGGCCTCGGAACACGGAGACTGAAAGGTCGAGCGTGAATCATATAGTAGATATGATCAACATAATGATGTTCACCATTGAAAACTACTCCATTTTACGTGATGATCGGTTATGGTTTAGTTGATTTGGATCACGTGATCAGTTAGATGATTAGAGGGATGTCTATCTAAGTGGGAGTTCTTAAGTAATATGATTAGTTGAACTTAAATTTCTCATGAACTTAGTACCTGATAGTATTTTGCATGTCTATGTTTGTTGTAGATAGATGGCTCGTGCTGTTGTTCTGTTGAATTTTAATGCGTGCCTTGAAAAAGCAAAGTTGAAAGATGATGGTAGCAATTACACGGTCTGGGTCCGTAACTTGACGATTATCCTCATTGATGCACAGAAGAATTATGTCCTGGAAGCACCGCTAAGTACCAAACCTACTGTAGGAGCAACACCAGATGTTATGAACACCTGGCAGAGCAAAGCTGATGACTACTCGATAGTTCAATGTGCCATGCTTTACGGCTTAGAACCGGGACTTCAACGACGTTTTGTACGTCATGGAGCATATGAGATGTTCCAGGAGTTGAAGTTAATATTTCAAGCAAATGCCCGGATTGAGAGATATGAAGTCTCCAATAAGTTCTATAGCTGCAAGATGGAGGAAAATAGTTCTGTCAGTGAGCATATACTCAAAATGTCTGGGTATCATAATCACTTGACTCAACTGGGAGTTAATCTTCATGTTGATAGTGTCATTGACAGAGTTCTTCAATCACTGCCACCAAGCTACAAGAGCTTCGTGATGAACTACAATATGCAAGGGATGGTTAAGACAATTCCCCAGCTCTTCGCAATGCTAAAGGTTGCGGAGGTAGAAATCAAGAAGGAGCATCAAGTTTTGATGGTTAATAAGACCACCAGTTTCAAGAAAAAGGGCAATGGGAAGAAGAAGGGGAACTTCAAAAAGAACAGCAAACAAGTTGCTGCTCAAGAGAAGAAACCCAAGTCTGGACCTAAGCCTGAGACTGAGTGCTTCTACTGCAAACATACTGGTCACTGGAAGCGGAACTGCCCCAAGTATTTGGCGGATAAGAAGGATGGCAAGGTGAACAATGGTATATGTGATATACATGTTATTGATGTGTACCTTACCAGATCTCACAGTAGCACCTAGGTATTTGATACTAGTTCTGTTGCTAATATTTGCAACTCAAAACAGGGACTACGGATTAAGCAAACACTGGCTAAGGACGAGGTGACTATGTGCGTGGGAAATGGTTCCAAAGTCGATTTGATCGCCGTCGGCACGCTACCTCTACATCTACCTTCGGGATTAGTTTTAGACCTAAATAATTGTTATTTGGTGCCAGTGTAGAGCATAAACATTATATCTAGATCTTGTTTAATACGAGACGGTTATTCATTTAAATCTGAGAATAATGGTTGTTCTAGTTATATGAGTAATATCTTTTATGGTCATGCACCATTAAAGAGTGGTCTATTTTTGATGAATCTCGATAGTAGTGATACACATATTCATAATGTTGAAACCAAAAGATGCAGAGTTGATAATGATAGTGCAACTTATTTGTGGCACTGTCGTTTCGATCATATTGGTATAAAGCGCATGAAGAAACTCCATACTGATGGACTTTTGGAATCACTTGATTATGAATCACTTGGTACTTGCGAACCATGCCTCATGGGCTAGATGACTAAAATGCCGTTCTCTAGAACTATGGAGCGAGCAACTGATTTGTTAGAGATCATACATACTGATGTATGTGGTCCAATGAATATCGAGGCTCGCGGCGGGTATCGTTATTTTCTCACCTTCACAGATGATTTAAGCAGATATGGGTATATCTACTTAATGAAACATAAGTCTGAAACATTTGAAAAGTTCAAAGAATTTCAGAGTGAAGTTGCAAATCATCGTAACAAGAAAATAAAGTTTCTACGATCTGATCGTGGAGGAGAATATTTGAGTTACGAGTTTGGTCTACATTTGAAACAATGCGGAATAGTTTCGCAACTCACGCCACCCGGAACACCACAGCGTAATGGTGTGTCCGAACATCGTAATCATACTTTACTAGATATGGTCAGATCTATGATGTCTCTTACTTATTTACCGCTATCGTTTGGGGGTTATGCTTTAGAGACGGCCGCATTCACGTTAAATAGGGAACCATCAAAATCCGGTGAGACGACACCTTATGAAATATGGTTTGGCAAGAAACCAAATTTGTCGTTTCTTAAAGTTTGGGGCTGCGATGCTTATGTAAAAAATCTTCAACCTGATAAGCTTGAACCCAAATCGGAAAAATGTGTCTTCATAGGATACCCAAAGGAAACTATAGGGTACACCTTCTATCACAGATCCGAAGGAAAGACATTCATTGCTAAGAATGGATCCTTTCTAGAGAAGGAGTTTCTCTCGAAAGAAGTGAGTGGGAGGGAAGTAGAACTTGATGAGGTAACAGTACCTGCTCCCTTGTTGGAAAGTAGTTCATCACAGAAACCGGTTCCTGTGACGTCTACACCAATTAGTGAGGAAGTTAATGATGATGATCATGAAACTTCAGATCAAGTTATTACTGAACCTCGTAGGTCAACCAGAGTAAGATCCGCACCAGAGTGGTACGGTAATCCTGTTCTGGATGTTATGTTGCTAGACCATGACGAACCTACGAACTATGAAGAAGCAAAGGTGAGCCCAGATTCCGCAAAATGGCTTGAAGCCATGAAATCTACGATGGGATCCATGTATGAGAACAAAGTGTGGACTTTGGTTGACTTGTCCGTTGATCGGCAAGCCATCGAGAATAAATGGATCTTCAAGAAGAAGACTAATGCTGATGGTAATGTTACTGTCTATAAACCTCGACTTGTTGCAAAAGGTTTTCGAAAAGTTCAAGGGATTGAGTACGATGAGACCTTCTTGCCCGTAGCGATGCTTAAGTCTGTCCGAATCATGTTAGCAATTGCCGCATTTTATGATTATGAAATTTGGCAAATGGATGTCAAAACTACATTCCTGAATGGATTTCTAGAAGAAGAGTTGTATATGATGCAACCGGAAGGTTTTGTTGATCCAAATGGAACTAAAAAAGTGTGCAAGCTCCAGCAATCCATTTATGGACTGGTGCAAGCCTCTTGGAGTGGGAATAAACATTTTGATAGAGTGATCAAAGCTTATGGTTTTATGCAGACTTTTGGAGAAGCCTGTATTTACAAGAAAGTGAGTGCGAGCTATGTAGCATTTCTGATATTATATGTGGATGACATATTGTTGATTGGAAATGATGTAGAATTTCTGGATATCATAAAAGGATATTTCAATAAGAGTTTTTCAATGAAAGACCTCAGTGAAGCTGCTTATATATTAGGCAGCAAGATCTATAGAGATAGACCGAGACGCTTAATTGGACTTTCACAAAGAAAATACCTTGACAAAGTTTTGAAGAAGTTCAAAATGGATCAAGCAAAGAAAGGGTTCTTGCCTGTGTTACAAGGTGCGAAATTGAGTAAGACTCAATGCCCGACCACTACAGAAGATAGAGAGAAAATGAAAGATGTTCCCTATGCTTCAGCCATAGGCTCTATCATGTATGCAATGTTGTGTACTAGACCTGATGTGTGCATTGCTATTAGTTTAGCAGGGAGGTACCAATATAATCTAGGAGTCGATCACTGGACAACAGGCAAGACCATCCTGAAATACCTGAAAAGAACAAAGGATATGTTTTGGAGGTGATAAAGAGCTCGTCATTAATGGTTACGTCGATGCAAGCTTTGACACTGATCCGGACGATTCTAAATCGCCAACCGGATACGTGTTTTTATTAAACGGTGGAGCTGTCAGTTGGTGCAGTTCTAAACAAAGCATCGTAGCAGGATCTACATGTGAAGCGGAGTACATAGCTGCTTCGGAAGCAACAAATGATGGAGTCTGGATGAAGGAGTTCATATCCGATCTAGGTGTCATACCTAGTGCATCGGGACCAATGAAAATCTTTTGTGACAATAGGGTGCAATTTCTTTGGCAAAGGAATCCAGATTTCACAAGAGAACCAAGCACATCAAGAGACGCTTCAACTCCATCTGGGATCAAGTCCAGGTGGGAGACATAGAGATTTTCAAGATACATACGGATCTGAATGTTGCAGACCTGTTGACTAAGCCTCTTCCACGAGCAAAACATGATCATCACCAAGGCTCCATGGGTTCTAGAATCATTAATGTGTAATCTAGATTATTGACTCTAGTGCAAGTGAGAGACTTAAGGAAATATGCCCTAGAGGCAATAATAAAGTTATTATTTATATCCTTAGATCATGATAAATGTTTATTATTCATGCTAGAATTGTATTAAGCGGAAACATGATACATGTGTGTGAATACATAGACAAACAGAGTGTCACTAGTATGCCTCTACTTGACTAGCTCGTTGATCAAAGATGGTTATGTTTCCTAGACATGGACAAAGAGTTGTCATTTAATTAACGGGATCATATCATTAGGCGAATGATGTGATTGACTTGACCCATTCCATTAGCTTAGCACTTGATCGTTTAGTTTGTTGCTATTGCTTTCTTCATGACTTATACATGTTCCTCTGACTATGAGATTATGCAACTCCCATTTACCGGAGGAACACTTTGTGTGCTACCAAATGTCACAACGTAACTGGGTGATTAAAAAGGTGCTCTACAGGTGTCTCCGAAGTTACTTGTTGGGTTGGCGTTATTCAAGATTACGATTTGTTACACCGATTGTCGGAGAGGTATCTCTGGGCCCACTCGGTAATACACATCACTCAAGCCTTGCAAGCATTGCAACTAATGAGTTAGTTGCAGGATGATGTATTACGGAATGAGTAAAGAGACTTGTTGGTAACGAGATTGAACTAGGTATTGAGATACCGACGATCGAATCTCAGGCAAGTAACATACCAATGACAAAGGGAACAACGTATGTTGTTATGCGGTTTGACGGATAAAGATCTTCGTAGAATATGTAGGAGCCAATATGAGCATCCAGGTTCCGCTATTGGTTGTTGACAGGAGATGTGTCTCGGTCATTGAGGGAGTCCTGGATTAGGGGGTCTCCGGACAGCCAGACTATTTCCATTGGCCGGACTGTTAGACTATGAAGATACAAGATTGAAGACTTCGTCTCGTGTCCGGATGGGACTCTACTTGGCGTGGAAGGCAAGCTAGGCAATACGTATATGGATATCTCCTCCTTTGTAACCGACCTTGTGTAACCCTAACCCTCTCCGGTGTCTATATAAACCGGAGGGTTTTAGTCCGTAGGACAACATACAATCATACCATAGGCTAGCTTCTAGGGTTTAGCCTCTCTGATCTCGTGGTAGATCTACTCTTGTAACACCCATATCTTCAATATTAATCAAGCAGGATGTAGGGTTTTACCTCCATCGAGAGGGCCCGAACCTGGGTAAAATTTCATGTCCCTTGCCTCCTATTACCATCCGGCCTAGATGCACATTTTGGGACCCCCTACCCAAGATCCGCCGGTTTTGACACCGACATTGGTGCTTTCATTGAGAGTTCCGATGTGCCGTCGCCACAAGGAAGGATGTCTCGTCCCGTCTTTAAAGACGGCACTATCGTTGAGGGAGCCCTGGCTATCGGCCAAACTCTCCGGCTTGGTGGTTTTCTTATGACCGCCTGTTCGGCCGCTGCGCCGACGATGACTTCTCGAGTCATCGAGAGCAATCTTCACATCAACTCGGAACTCGCCGAGCAGTTAGATCCAATGGAGCTCTCTTCCCTGAATGAGCTCTTGGATCGTATCGCCGCCCTAGGAGTCACTACAGACTACGATCAGATTGGGCCTAAACCCGATCTAAGAGAAATTAACTCTCCCCAGGTCACCCATCACGTTGCAGTGGTGGAAGAACAATGCGGCAAAACATCATCTATCTTAAGGACTAGCTACGTCCGGATTCCTGATCCCTCCAAGCCGGATACCCGCGGAGGGGAGGCTGTCACTCAAAGCCTGAACCCACAATCAGACAGTGGGCCAGATTTACTTAAAAACATCCAAGAATCCAAACTTTCGAGTTCGGAAACTCCTTGGCCACTGAGCCTCAGATTGGGTGAGGATTCGGATTCAATTCCACCCACCCACCCAAACATACGCGATCTATCCCAAATTAGGCAAGAGCCTGTAGAAACAGTACACCATTACTGGGCCAGATTCCTCCTGGTCAAGAACAGGATAAAGGACTGCCATGAGGAAGACGCAATTTCACTCTTCTGCAATAATTGCACGGACAAGGGAATCCTCAACGCCATAAGTCGCCGCGAAAATACACGCTTTGCCGACTTGGTGTCCATAGTACGAAAGTACTGTGCGATGGAAAGTGCCTGGAAAACCGAAATAAAATTTTGGGATAATCTGGCCCTGAATACAAACCCAGTCCGAAATAAAAGGGTGCATTATCACAATACACCTGGGTTAACTACCAAAAAGAAAAAGCGCTCTACGGGGCAAGGAACCGTGCTGGAGGGAAGGCTCAACGGACCCTGCAAAATTCATAGTACAGCGGATGCGATACCAACGCATAGCCTTAGAGCATGCTGGATACTCCGGCAGGTGGCCAAAAGTGGTGACGATCTACTCCTCCCCAAAACCGCAGAGCACCACCCCAAGGACAACAGCACGGTCTTAACGGTCTTCGAGACCTTCGCGTCAAATAAAAGACAAAAGCGAACACTCGGCAGCACGTCCGAAATCTACCACATAGCAGAAACAAATCCTTGGAGCGACATGGCTTTTACCTTCAATGCCAGTGATGAACCTAAATTCCGAACAACACGAGTACCAGCCGCATTGGTCCTCAGTCCAATCGTGGACGGCTTTCGACTCACCAAGGTACTCATGGACAGCGGCAACGAATTAAACCTCATCTACGAGGAAACTCTTCAAAAGATAGAAATAGAATGGAGCCGCATTAAGCAAAGCATCACAACCTTTAGAGGAATCATCCCCAATCGGGAAGCATGCTGCGCCGGAAAAATCACACTAGACGTGGTATTCGGCATGCCGGATAATTATAGGTCCGAAGAAATTACATTCCAAGTGGCCCCGTTCAGCAGCGGATACCACGCTCTATTAGGGCGGGAGGCGTTTACAATCTTCCAAGCCATACCACATTACAGGTACATGAAGCTCAAAATGCCCGGGCCCAACGGAATCATCACTCTTGTTAGTGAAACGGACATAGCACTCCGCGCCGAAAATAAGACAGCTGCACTGGCCCTTGAGGCACTATCCGAAGACCTAGCGGCCGAAGAACTAACTGCGCTGCGCTCCATGGTGAACAGGGACAACGTGATACTCGATAAAAGATCCTAGTCCACCTCCTTTAAGCCGGCGGACAAAATAGTCAAATTCCAAGTCAATCCAACGGACCCTACAAAAATAGCTTCCATCGGGGCACAATTAAACCCTGATGTTGATGCCGCACTGCGAGAGTTCCTACACGAGAACTGGGACATTTTTGCCTGGCACCCTTCAGACATGCCAGGAATCCCACGCAGGTTGGCTGAACACAGCCTAAATATCCGAAAAGGATTCAAGCCAGTCAAGCAGGCTTTTCGATGTTTCTCCGAGCCAAAAACACAAGCCATGGCAGAGGAACTAGCCAAGGTATTGGAGGCCGGATTCATCAGAGACATAAAACATCCGGACTATCTAGCAAACCTGGTGATGGTACCAAAGAAGGACAAATCCTGGCGCTTGTGCGTCGATTTGAAGGACCTTAACAAGGCCGTCCCAAAGGATCCCTTCCCCCTCCCCCGCATCGATCAAATCATCGATGCTACTGCAGGATACAGTTCATTGTGTTTCCTCGACGCATACTCTGGCTACCACCAAATCAAAATGGCAGAGCCAGACCAAGCCGCAACGACATTCATCACACCATACGGCCCATTCTGCCTCAACACAATGCCCTTCGGGCTAAAAAACGCCGGTGCAATATATCAGCGCATGATTCGGCAAAACAGTGGAGGCATACGTGGATGATGTGGTCAATAAAACCATGCATGTCAAAACTATAGTGGACGACTTGAGGCTCACATTCGACAACCTCCGAATATATGACATCAAGCTGAATACGGAAAAATGCGTCTTTGACGTACCAGCTGGAAAGCTCCTGGGATTCATTATCTCCAGTAGAGGTATTGAATCTAATCCGGCCAAAATCCGAGTGTTGTCACAGTTGGCTACCCCAACAGACCTCAAACAAATACAAAAACTAACTGGATGCATGACGGCTCTAAGCCGCTTTATCTCCCGCTTGGGAGAAAAGGCATTACCCCTTTATTGCCTCCTCCGGCGCACCAAACACTTCGAGTGGACGGATGCCGCCACGGCCGGACTCAACGAAATAAAAGCCATGTTGGCAACAAACCCAGTCCTAGCCGCGCCAAACATTGGCGAACCAATGCTATTATACATTGCGGCAACTTATCAAGTGGTAAGCGCAGTGCTTGTCGTCGAGCCAGAAGTGGATGGACACAAATTTCTCATTCAAAAGCTGGTTTACTACGTGTCCACTATCCTTACTCCATGCAAATCGCGGTACCCACATTATCAAAAGATAGCTTACGCGGTATTTATGGCATCCCGGAAGCTGCGACACTACTTTCAAGAGTGCTCGATAACGGTTGCCTCAGAAGTGCCACTAAACGATATTATAAACTACCGCGACGCAACGGGTCGGATTGCCAAATGGGCCATTGAGCTCCTCCCATTCGACATAACTTACAAGCCACGGCGAGCGATTAAATCGCAAGTTTTGGCTGACTTCGTCGCTGAATGGAAGGAAGCCGAACTCCCTAAATAGTACGGCACATATTCAAACTGGATCATGCACTTCGACGGCTCCAAAATGTTGGCTGGTCTGGGGGCTGGCGTCGTTTTGACGTCCCCAACAGGAGACACCGTTCAATACGTACTACAGATAATGTACACGGACTCCAACAATGCAGCCGAATATGAGGCCCTTCTACATGGTATCCAGATAGCAGTATCGATGGGCATTCAACGCCTAGAGGTGCGCGGGGATTCAAACCTTGCAATATCCCAAATAAATGGAGACTTTGATGCCAAGGATCCAAAAATGGCCGCTTATCGCAATGCCATCCTAAAAATGTGAGCCCGGTTCGAGGGGCTCTAATTTCACCATGTGGCTCGGGAAAACAATCAGGCGGCGGATATCCTCGCCCGCATTGGCGCAAAACGCGATGCGGTCCCTCCCAACATTTTTCTAGAAAGGCTTTTCAAGCCATCCGTAGCATGGGAAAGGGACACTGGTAACAACAGTCCGGACCCAGCCAAAGTACCCGATACCGAACTCTCTGACACAATCGGAGGCTGCGCCACCGAAATAACAGAATCAACCCACGAAATAATGGCTATTATTGCCCCGTGGACAGAACCATTGCTGGCCTACTTAACTAGACAGGAACTCCTGAAGGACCAAAATGAGGCACCCCGCATAGTGCGACGATCAAAGGCCTACATGGTCCACGAGGGAGAATTGTAAAAAAAGCGGTACCGGAGTCCTTCAACGGTGCATCTCCGAAGAGGAAGGACATAAACTTTTGGTAGAAATTCATGCCGGACTCGGCGGTCACCACGCCGCAACCCGAGCTCTTGTGAGCAAGGCCTTCCGTACAGGATTCTATTGGCCAACGGCCCGGGCAGACGCACAGGACTTAGTCCAGCGCTGCGCCGGTTGCCAGCTCTTTGCAAATCAAAGCCATATGCCACCCACCGCCCTCCGAACAATCCCCATTACATGGACCTTTGCGGTCTGGGGGCTTGACATGGTTGGACCCCTTAAAGGTGGAACCCACAAGAAAAAATACTTATTGGTCATGGTGGATAAATTCACCAAATGGATAGAGGCCAAACCAGTTAAAACAGCTGAATCCGGACCGGTGATAGATTTCATATCCGGGGTTGTACATCTCTACGACGTCCCCCACAGCATCATCACTGATAACGGCACGAACTTCACGGCCGACGAGGTAAAACTCTGGTGCGGCAAAATGGGCATCAAGCTCGATTATGCTTCAGTCTACTATCCACAAACCAACGGTCAAGTCGAACGAGCAAATGGTCTTATAATGAGCGGCATTAAACCCAGACTAGTGCGCTCCTTAACAGAGTCTGACACGCACTGGGTAGAGGAGCTCGACTCCGTACTCTGGGGGCTGCAGACCACGCCGAATCGTAGTACCGGATACACACCATTTTTTATGGTGTACGGCGCAGAGGCAGTCCTGCCCTGTGACATAATTCATGACTCACATCGAGTGCGCATGTATGAAGAAAGAGAAGCCAAGCTCGATCGGTAGGACAGTCTGGACACCTTGGAGGAAGAGCGCGACGTAGCCAAAGCCCGTTCCGCATTTTACCAGCAACAGGCCCGCAGATATCAAAGCAGAGAAGTACGAGCCAAAACTTATAACGTTGGCGAAGTAGTTCTCCGGCTACCGGATAAGAAAAAGAACAAGCTAGTGCCCAAATGGGAAGGTACCTTCATCATCGACCAAGTTCTAACTGGCAGAGCGTACCAACTGCGGGATGCATCGACTAGTCAACTCGAGCCGAACCCATGGAACGCAGCCCGGCTGCGAAGATTCTACGCCTAGCACTGGACTTTATGTTAGTCCCTTCCCTTTGTCCATTTTCTGCATATACGTCGTCTGTCTTGTTTCCCTTTCTTTCTTTTATTCCTCTAGGCCTTCAAGGGTCACCTTGTGCCTCACTTGTACACTACAGAGGTACTAGCCGCACTATCTACACCTGGGGGCTTCTTCCACAGAAGCTTAAATTATTTACCTGGGCATCACGCCCAACACATGCGTTATACTTACGCATGTACCTTTTTTCACCATTATATGCATCGATATGACTTAAGTTTTGGCCAAGGTGGGTTGCCTGGCTCTTGTATTTATGCCCTACGTTCCCGTTAATTTGGCTAGGGCATAAGGGGAGCACCTCTGCGATTGTTACCGCCGGGTCAGCCGGACGTGTACCTCAGACTGGGTGAAGCCGAAACCTAGCGTTCTTAAGAGAATATTCGGTCGGTGAACAAAAGATGACTTTTATTTATTAACCATATCTGCCCCCAGACGTTTTTACTGCGCTTCTTCTCGCAGTTCGGACATGCACTCTAGGGCATGTCTACCCAGGGAAAGGAACCCTTAACGGAACTATTCTCTCTGGAAGATGTTTCTTACTACCCATGTAATATAACATAACTAGTTGGGCACTTGTCTGATAAAGCACTAATGACCCCTACGCCTAGTCTCCACGCATGCCCCGGTTCTTATATAACCGAGAGGGTATTCGGATAGACTCCGGACTATCGGGTCCTGAGGTTGAAGCAAAAAGGTCCGCCACGACAAACGATCTACAATCCGGCTAGAAGGCATCATATATGTCACTTTACAATTACATAGTCAATTTGAGTGGTTGATTTCCTCTTCAATGCCATCCAATAGGCTATCTAGTCTACAGTCCTGTTGGGAATACTTTGCGGCCAATTCTACTTGGCCGTACACTAAATTTACAGGGATCTCCTTGCCATCAGGCCCCACAGGTCCGACTTCGGCCATGTGTTTCGGGTCAGCCTTCATGTACCGTGTCTTCACCATCGCCCAAGCTTCCCTGGCGCCCTGACGGCAGACGGATATCTTCCATAATTGGAAGCGCCGCCGTGGTCCCTTCAGCTTTTCTACAATCTCTCCAAGGCCTTCGGGTAGGGAGACGGATGGCCACAAGGCCTGGGCAACACCTTGCATCACCTGCCAAACTCGTTCATGCAACTGTGCGAGCTCGGGAAGAAGATCACCCGTCGAACTAGGCATCTCCTCGACAGGACGACCTGTTAACATACCTACAGACATAACTCTGTCAACCAGCTTCCCTGCCGAACTCTTTTTAAGTTCGTTCAAGCACTTACTAAATATGTCGTGTCGAAGCCGTCGATTCTCCTTAACAGAGTCCGACAGTTGGGCACGAACATCTTTCAGTTCCACGCCCAGCTTGGTGTTGGCATCTTGGAGATCATTTTTCTCCTGCCTCACCCTTGTAAGCATGCTCTCACCAGCCTTTAGCTGGCGTTTGAGTTGTTGCTTATCTGGATTCACTCCAGCGTCATCTGCAATTTTTTCGTCATATTTGCATATAAAGCCGCACTCTAATATGATACTTATCATTTGAAGGATATGTTACCAGCGGGGGTCTCTTTGGGCTCCCTTGCGGCGGACAGTGCGGCCTGAAGTTGGGCTTTGCACTCTTCCAGCTCCTGGGACAGTTGAGTATTCTTTTCTGTAAGAACGTACATAACAAATGATCCTTAAATCAGTTATCCCAACTGTTTTAAGTCTCAGGGGCTACTGATATATATAATCATCAAATTTTCTCACCCGTATATCTTTTAGATACTGCTCCGTGGCTCTGGCTAGACCATCTTCAGCGGCACGGAGGTGCGCGTCTCTCGAGTTGAAGGCATCCAATGCCTCTGGGGAGAAACAAGCGTCACGAAGAATAGTCCGGCAACGCCTGTGGTTCATGGCACTTTCCACCTCGGAATGGGTGGCGGACAGTCTATCTGTATCCTCTGTCGGAGGAGCACCCCATGCACGCCTTGTACTCGTTTCCACCTATGAGTCCGGCCTTGGAGCCTGGCTTGTGGAGGCGCGATTGGTAGCCTCTCCGGGTATAGTGCGGCGAGCGCTCTTTTTCCTGAAAAGAAGGCATGGGCATTAGTATGCCTCTGTAAATAATGTCTTGTAATAAAGACAGTGCGCCGTACCGCTACGCCGGTGCCTCAATCCGGACTGCGGATCTTTTCAGCCTTCCTTGCCTAGCGGCCCCTAGTTGGCTAGTTGCCACGGGCTCGGCCTTCTGCCCCGAGGACCTCCCCTGCAAAACACAGCTGTTATACGGCAATAAAAAGAGCACAAGGACGGATCCCTTTTTAAGTGCTGGGATTTCGGTCTCAGTCACCTGTGAGGCTGGAACTAGCCCAGGGTAATCGGCCGTAATGGCCACCAAAGTATTGTCATTACTCCCTTGGTAATATACCCCGTCGATCAGCTCCACGGATATGTCCGGATCCTCCTGGGAGGCCGGATCAAGGGACCGTCCAGGGTCCTCGGGCTGTGGGGGAGGGCTGTTTATCTCCTTTACTGCCTGGCGCAGCTCCTGCGATGAAATCGCTAGAATGAATACATAAACTATGGGAATACGAAACGGATGGGCGAGAAAAATCTCCACATACCCAGCTCGGAGGATTGTACATGGAGAATCCACCCTGCGGGTTGACACGGAGGAATTTCTCCTCTTCTCCCTTGTACAAAGTGGACAAGATCTTTATTAGATCAGCAGCAGATCCCTGCCCTTTGCGACCGTGGCAGGTGGCGTCATCCTCCCCGTTGAAATCCCGCATGGGGTGGCCTCTATACTGGAGCGGCTGCAACCCCCGCATAATGCATATAGCCATGACCTCGATCATGGTCAATCCGGATCGAGCTAAAGAGCTTATCCGTCTCACCAGATAAAGAATGTCCCAGTCGTCTTCCTCTAGGGGGCTCCGTGGATGCCAGCTCTTGCGCTTCTTCAAAGGGGCGTTGTCAAACTCAGGAAGGCCGATCCGAGTAGGGTCCATAAGGGGGACATCTTCTATATAAAACCATTCTGAAGGCCAGTCTTCGGACGTCTTCTTTGGGGCCCCGGATAGGTATCCGGTCCCGGCGATACGCCACACTTCGGCTCCGCCCACTTGATATATTGATACCTTCTTAGAACGGGGCACCAGGCAGAACAACTTCTTCCACAGAGCGAAATGAGCCTCACAGCCCAAAAATAACTCGCAAAGGGCTACGAATCCTGTGATATGCAGCAGAGAGGCAGGCGTGAGGTTGTGCAACTGGACGCCATAGAACTCCAGAAGCCCTCGGAGAAACAGATGGATTGGGAATCCGAGCCCTCTTACCAGATAAGGGACAAGGCATACCCTCTCTCCCTTGGAGGGATTGGGACGGCTCTCCGCTTGCTCTCCGCCATTATAAGTGGCAAGCCCGGCTCGAACTGGGACCAGGTACGCTGGGGGAAGAAATCCCTTGGATTGAAGCATCACCAATTTGCTGTGCGGGATGGAACATGTCTCCCAATCTCCAGGCTTGGAACTAGGGGTGCGAGAGGAGGAGCTGCGTCGACCGGCCATGGTGGAATGGATCTCTGTTGGGTACGCTCTGATGAAGACTCGGCAAGGGAGGATGATGTGATTTGGATCTGAATCCTCATCTTTTTAAATAGACGGTTCATTTACATAGCTAGGGGGTAACTGTGAAAACACCCAGGCTCTTCGCATTCGCTCGACACGTGGAAAGTAGCCATTATTGAGCGTAGAAGCCAAGAAGTACAAACCATCACAAGGAATAGGACATTATTTCGACAGGTACACAGAATTTGAAGAGGAACCCGCCTTGCAATGCCGAGGATAATACTGCGCGCCGGACTCATCATCATTGAAGCCTGGTTCGGGGACTACTGAGGGAGTCCTAGATTAGGGAGTCTCCGGACAGCTGGACTATCTCCATTGGCCGGACTGTTAGACTATGAAGATACAAGATTGAAGACTTCGTCTCGTGTCCGGATGGGACTCTACTTGGCGTGGAAGGCAAGCTAGGCAATACGTATATGGATATCTCCTCCTTTGTAACCGACCTTGTGTAACCCTAACCCTCTTCGGTGTCTATATAAACCGGAGGGTTTTAGTCCGTAGGACAACATATAATCATACCATAGGCTAGCTTCTAGGGTTTAGCCTCTCTGATCTCGTGGTAGATCTACTCTTGTAACACCCATATCTTCAATATTAATCAAGTAGGACGTAAGGTTTTACCTCCATCGAGAGGGCCCAAACCTGGGTAAAACTTCGTGTCCCTTGCCTCCTGTTACCATCCGGCCTAGACGCACAGTATGGGACCCCCTACCCGAGATCCGCTGGTTTTGACACCGACAGTCATGTCTACATAGTTCTCGAACTCGTAGGGTCCGCACGCTTAAAGTTCAATGATGGTTATATTACGAGTTTATGTGTTTTGATGTACCGAAGGTAGTTCGGAGTCCTGGATGTGATCATGGACATGACGAGGTGTCTCGAAATGGTCGAGACATAAAGATTGATATATTGGACGACTATATTCGGACACCGGAATGGCTCCGGGGGTGACCCCCCTGAGGTTATTGGGCCTCATGGGCCCAATTGGTGGAAGAGCCGAGGAGGCCAAGGGGCAGCCACGCGCCCCTCCCCTCCCAAATCCGAAATGGACAAGGAAGGGGGCGGCGCCCCCCTTTCCTTTCTTCCTCTTTCTCCTTCCCTCTCCTCTCCTACTCCAACATGGAAGGGGGAGTCCTACTCCTAGTGGGAGTAAGAATCCTCATGGGGCGCGCCAAGGGTGGCGGGCCCCGTCCCCCTCCTCCACTCCTTTATATACGGGGAGGGAGGCACCCCCTAGAGACAACAATTGATCCCTTGGATCTATTAGCCGTGTGCGGTGCCCGAGATCCGCCGGTTTTGACACCGACATTGGTGCTTTCATTGAGAGTTCCGATGTGCCGTCGCCACAAGGAAGGATGTCTCATCTCGTCTTTAAAGACAGCACTGTCGTTGAGGGAGCCCTGGCTATCGGCCAAACTCTCCGGCTTGGTGGTTTTCTTATGACCGCCTGTTCGGCCGCTGCGCCGACGATGACTTCTCGAGTCATCGAGAGCAATCTTCACATCAACTCAGAACTCGCCGAGCAGTTAGATCCAATGGAGCTCTCTTCCCTGAACGAGCTCTTGGATCGTATCGCCGCCCTAGGAGTCACGACAGACTATGATCAGATTGGGCCTAAACCCGATCTAAGAGAAATTAACTCTCCCCAGGTCACCCATCACGTTACAGTGGTGGAAGAACAATGTGGCAAAACTTCATCTATCTTAAGGACTAGCTACGTCTGGATTCCCGATCCCTCCAAGCCGGATACCCGGGGAGGGGAGGCTGTCACTCAAAGTCTGAACCCAGAATCAGGCAGTGGGCCAGATTTACTTGAAAACATCCAAAAAATCCAAACTTTCGAGTTCGGAAAGTCCTTGGCCACTGAGCCTCAGATTGGGTGAGGATTCGGATTCAATTCCACCCACCCACCCAAACATACGCGATCTATCCCAAATTAGGCAAGAGCCCGCAGAAATAGTACACCATTACTGGGCCAGATTCCTCCTGGTCAAGAACAGGATAAAGGACTACCATGAGGAAGACGCAATTTCACTCTTCTGCAATAATTGCACAGACAAGGGAATCCTCAGCGCCATAAGTCGCCGCGAAATTACATGCTTTGCCGACTTGGTGTCCATAGTATGAAAGTACTGTGCGATGGAAAGTGCTTGGAAAACCGAAATAAAATTTTGGGATAATCCGGCCCTGAATACAAACCCAGTCCGAAATAAAAGGGTGCATTATCACAATACACCTGGGTTAACTACCAAAAAGCAAAAGCCCTCTACGGGGCAAGGAACCGTGCTGGAGGGATGGCTCAATGGACCAGGCAAAATTCATAGTACAGCGGATGCGATACCAACGCACAGCCTTAGAGCATGGTGGATACTCCGGCAGGTGGCCAAAAGGGGTGAGTATCTACTCCTCCCCAAAACCGCAGAGCACCACCCCGAGGACAATAGTACGGTCTTAACGGTCTTCGAGATCTTCGCTTTAAATAAAAGATGGAAGCGAACACTCGGCAGCACGTCCAAAATCTGCCACATAGCAGAAACAAATCCTTGGAGCGACACGGCTATTACCTTCAATGCCAGTGATGAACCTAAATTCCGAACAGCACGAGTACCAGCCGCACTGGTCCTCAGTCCAATCGTGGACGGCTTTCGACTCACCACGGTACTCATGGACAGCGGCAGCGGATTAAACCTCATCTGCGAGGAAACTCTTCAAAAGATAGAAATAGACTGGAGCCGCATTAAGCAAAGCATCACAACCTTTAGAGGAATCATCCCCATTCGGGAAGCACGCTGCGCCGAAAAAACCACACTAGACGTGGTATTCGGCATGCCGGATAATTATAGGTCCGAAGAAATTACATTCCAAGTGGCCCCGTTCAGCAGCGGATACCACGCTCTATTAGGGCGGGAGGCGTTTACAATCTTCCAAGCCATACCCCATTACGGGTACATGAAGCTCAAAATGCCCGGGCCCAACGGAATCATCACTCTTGTTAGTGAAATGGACATAGCACTCCGCGCCGAAAATAAGACAGCTGCACTGGCCCTTGAGGCACTATCCGAAGCCCTAGCGGCCGAAGAACTAACTGCGCTGCGCTCCACGGTGAACAGGGACAATGTGATACTCGATAAAAGATCCTAGTCCACCTCCTTTAAGCCGGCGAACGAAATAGTCAAATTCCAAGTCCATCCAACGGACCCTACAAAAATAGCTTCCATCGGGGCACAATTAAACCCTGATGTTGATGTCGCACTGCGTGAGTTCCTACGCGAGAACTGGGACATTTTTGTCTGGCACCCTTCAGACATGCCAGGAATCCCACGCAGGTTGGCTGAACACAGCCTAAATATCCGAAAAGGATTCAAGCCAGTCAAGCAGGCTTTTCGACGTTTCTCCGAGCCAAAAAGACAAGCCATGGGAGAGGAACTAGCCAAGCTATTGGAGGCCGGATTCATCAGAGACATAAAACATCTAGACTGTCTAGCAAACCTGGTGATGGTACCAAAGATGGACAAATCCTGGCGCTTGTGCGTCGATTTTAAGGACCTTAACAAGGCCTGCCCAAGGGATCCCTTCCCCCTCCCCCGCATCGATCAAATCATCGATGCTACTGCAGGACATGGTTCATTGTGTTTCCTCGACGCATACTCTGGCTACCACCAAATCAAAATGGCAGAGCCAGAATAAGTCGCAACGGCATTCATCACACCATACGACCCATTCTACCTCAACACAATGCCCTTCGGGCTAAAAAACGCTGGTGCAATATATCAGCGCATGATTTAGACATGCCTGGCAAACCAGATCGGCAAAACAATGGAGGCATACGTGGATGACGTGGTCAATAAAACCAAGCATGTCAAAACTATAGTGGACGACTTGAGGCTCACATTCGACAACCTCCGAATATATGACATCAAGCTGAGTACGGAAAAATGCGTCTTTGGCGTACCAGCAGGAAAGCTCCTGGGATTCATTATCTCCAGTAGAGGTATTGAATCTAATACGGCCAAAATCCGAGTGTTGTCATAGTTGGCTACCCCAATAGACCTCAAACAAATACAAAAACTAACTAGATGCATGGCGGCTCTAAGCCGCTTTATCTCCCGCTTGGGAGAAAAGGCATTACCCCTTTATCGCCTCCTCCGACGCACCGAACACTTCAAGTGGACGGACGCCGCCACGGCCGGACTCAACGAAATAAAATCCATGTTGGCAACAAACCCAGTCCGAGCCACGCCAAACATTAGCGAACCAATGCTATTATACATTGCGGCAACTTATCAAGTGGTAAGCGCAGTGCTTGTCATCGAGCGAGAAGTGGACGGACACAAATTTATCATTCAAAAGCCGGTTTACTAGTGTCCACTGTCCTTACTCCATGCAAATCGCGGTACCCGCATTATCAAAAGATAGCGTACGCGGTATTTATGGCATCCCGGAAGCTGCGACACTACTTTCAAGAGTGCTCGATAACGGTAGCCTCGGAAGTGCCACTAAACGATATTATAAACAACCGCGACGTAACGGGTCGGATTGCCAAATGGGCCATTGAGCTCCTCCCGTTCGACATAACTTACAAACCATGGCGAGCGATTAAATCGCAAGTTTTGGCTGACTTCGTCGCTGAATGGACAGAAGCCGAACTCCCTAAAGAGTAGGGCACATATTCAAACTGGATCATGCACTTCGACGACTCCAAAATGTTGGCTGGTCTGGGGGCTGGCATCGTTTTGACGGCCCCAACAGGAGACACCGTTCAATACGTACTACAGATAATGTACACGGACTCCAACAATGCAGCCGAATATGAGGCCCTTCTACATGGTCTCCGTATGGCAGTATCAATGGGCATTCAACGCCTAGAGGTGCGCGGGGATTCAAACCTTCCAATATCCCAAATAAATGGAGACTTTGATGCTAAGGATCCAAAAATGGCCGCTTATCGCAATGCCGTCCTAAAAATGTCAGCCCGATTCGAGGGGCTCAAATTTCACCATGTGTCTCGGGAAAACAATCAGGCAGCGGATATCCTCGCCCACATTGGCGCAAAACGCGATGCGGTCCCTCCCAACATTTTTCTGGAAAGGCTTTTCAAGCCATCCATAGCATGGGAAGGGGACACCGGTAACAACAGTCCGGACCCGGCCAAAATACCCGATACCGAACTCTGTGACACAATCGGAGGCTCCGCCACCGAAATAACACAATCAACCCACGAAATAATGGCTATTATTGCCCCGTGGACAGAACCATTCCTGGCCTACTTAACTAGACAGGAACTCCCGGAGTACCAAAATGAGGCACCGCACATAGTGCGGCGATCAAAGGCCTACGGAGTCCACGAGGGAGAATTGTACAAAAAAGCGCTACCGGAGTCCTTCAACGGTGCATCCACAAAGAGGAAGGACGGAACCTTTTGGCAGAAATTCATGCCGGACTCGGCGGTCATCACGCCGCAACCCGAGCTCTTGTGAGCAAGGCCTTCCGTATAGGATTCTATTGGCCAATGGCCCGGGCAGACGCACATGACTTAGTCCAACGCTGCGCCGGTTGCCAGCTCTTTGCAAATCAAAGCCATATGCCACCCACCGCCCTCCGAACAATCCCCATTACATGGCCCTTTGCGGTCTGGGGGCTTGACATGGTTGGACCCCTTAAAGGTGGAACCCACAAGAAAAAATACTTATTGGTCATGGTGGATAAATTCACCAAATGGATAGAGGCCAAACCAGTTAAAACAGCCGAATCCGAACCGGTGATAGATTTCATATCCGGGGTTGTACATCGCTACGGCGTCACCCACAGCATCATCACTGATAACGGCACGAACTTCACGGCCGACGAGGTAAAACTCTGGTGCGGCAAAATGGGCATCAAGCAAGATTATGCTTCAGTCTACTATCCACAAACCAACGGTCAAGTCAAACGAGCAAATGGTCTTATAATGAGCGGCATTAAACCCAGACTAGTGCGCTCCTTAACAGAGTCTCACACGCACTGGGAAGAGGAGCTCGACTCCGTACTCTGGGGGCTGCAGACCACGCCAAATCGTAGTACCGGATACACACCATTTTTTATGGTGTACGGCGCAGAGGCAGTCCTGCCCTGTGACATAATTCATGACTCACATCGAGTGCGCATGTACGAAGAAAGAGAAGCCGAGCTCAATCGGCAGGACAGTCTGGACAGCTTGGAGGAAGAGCACGAAGTAGCCGAAGCCCGTTCCGCATTTTACCAGCAACAGGCCCGCAGATACCAAAGCAGAGAAGTACGAGCCCAAAACGTATAATGTTGGCAAACTAGTTCTCCGACTACCAGATAAGAAAAAGAACGAGCTAGTGCCCAAATGGGAAGGTCCCTTCATCATCGACCAAGTTCTAACCGGTGGAGCGTACCGACTACGGGATGCATCGACTAGTCAACTCGAGCCGAACCCATGGAACGTAGCCAGGCTCCGAAGATTCTACGCCTAGCACTGGACTTTATGTTAGTCCCTTCCCTTTGTCCATTTTCTGCATATACGTCGTCTGTCTTGTTTCCCTTTCTTTCTTTTATTCCTCTAGGCCTTCAAGGCTCACCTTGTGCCTCACTTGTACACTACAGAGGTGCTAGCCGCACTATCTACACCTGGGGGCTTCTTTCACAGAAGCTTAAATTATTTACCTGGGCATCACGCCCAACACATGCGTTATACTTACGCATGTACATTTTTTCACCATTATATGCATCGATATGACTTAAGTTATGGCTAAGGTGGTTTGCCTGGCTCTTGTGTTTATGCCCTACGTTCCCGTTAATTCGGCTAGGGCATAAGGGGAGCACCTCTGCGATTGTTACCGCCGGGTCAGTCGGACGTGTACCTCAGACTGGGTGAAGCAGAAAGCTAGCATTCTTAAGAGAATATTCGGTCGGTGAACAAAAGATGACTTTTATTTATTAACCATATCTGCCCCCAGACGTTTTTACTGCGCTTCTTGTCGTAGTCCGAACATGCACTTTAGGGCATGTCTACCCAAGGAAAGGAACCCTTAACGGAACTATTCTCTCTGGAAGATGTTTCTTACTACCCATGTAATATAACATAACTAGTTGGGCACATGTCTGATAAAGCACCAATGACCCCTACGCCTAGTCTCCACGCATGCCCCGGTTCTTATATAACCGAGAGGGTATTCGGATAGACTCCGGACTGTCAGGTCCCGAGGTTGAAGCAAAAAGGTCCGCCACGACAAACGATCTACAATCCGGCTAGAAGGCATCATATATGTCACTTTACAATTACATAGTCAATTTGAGTGGTTGATTTCCTCTTCAATGCCATCCAATAGGCTGTCTAGTCTACAGTCCTGTTGGGAATACTTTGCGGCCAATTCTACTTGGTCGTACACTAAATTTATAGGGATCTCCTTGCCATCAGGCCCCACAGGTCCGACTTCGGCCATGTGTTTCAGGTCAGCCTTCGTGTACCGTGTCTTCACCATAGCCCAAGCTTCCCTGGCGCCCTGACGGCAGACTGATATCTTCCATAATTGGAAGCGCCGCCGTGGTCCCTTCAGCTTTTCTACAATCTCTCCAAGGCCTTCGGGTAGGGAGACGGACGGCCACAAGGCCTGGGCAACGCCTTGCATCACCTGCCAAACTCGTTCATGCAACTGTGCGAGCTCGGGCAGAAGATCACCCGTCGAACTAGGCATCTCCTCGGCAGGACGACCTGTTAACATACCTACAGACATAACTCTGTCAGCCAGCTTCCCTGCCGAACTCTTTTTAAGTTCGTTCAAGCACTTACTAAATATGTCGTGCCGAAGCCGTCGATTCTCCTTAACAGAGTCCGATAGTTGGGCACGAACATCTTTCAGTTCCATGCCCAGCTTGGTGTTGGCATCTTGGAGATCATTTTTCTCCTGCCTCACCCTTGTAAGCATGCTCTCACCAGCCTTCAGCTGGCGTTTGAGCTGTTGCTTATCCGGATTCACTGCAGCGTCATCTGCAATTTTTTCGTCATATTTGCATATAAAGCCACACTCTAATATGATACTTATCATTTGATGGATATGTTACCAGCAGGGGTCTCTTTGGTCTCCCCTGCGGCGGACAGTGCGGCCTGAAGTTGGGCTTTGCACTCTTCTAGCTCCTGGGACAGTTGAGTATTCTTTTCTGTAAGAACCTACATAACAAATGATCCTTAAATCAGTTATCCCAACTGTTTTAAGTCTCAGGGGCTACTGATATATATAATCATCAAATTTTCTCACCCGTATGTCTTTTACATACTGCTCCGTGGCTCTGGCTAGACCATCTTCAGCGGCACGGAGGTGCACGTCCCCCGAGTTGAAGGCATCCAATGCCTCTGGGGAGAAACAATCGTCACAAAGAACAGTCCGGCAACGCCTGTGGTTCATGGAACTTTCCACCTCGGAATGGGTGGCGGACAGTCTATTTGTATCCTCTATCGGAGGAGCACCCGGCGCACGCCTTGTACTCGTTCCCACCTATGAGTAAGGCCTTGGAGCGTGGCTTGTGGAGGCGCGATTGGTAGCCTCTCCGGGTATAGTCCGGCGAGCGCTCTTTCTCCTAAAAAGAAGGCATGGGCATTAGTATGCCTCTGTAAATAATGTCTTGTAATAAAGACGGCGCGCCGTACTGCTGCGCCGGTGCCTCAATCCGGACTGCGGATCTTTTCAGCCTGCCTTGCCTAGCGGCCCCTTGTTGGCTAGTTGCCACGGGCTCGGCCTTCTGCCCCGAGGACCTCCCCTGCAAAACACGGCTGTTATACGGCAATAAAAAGAGCACAAGGATGGATCCCTTTTTAAGTGCTGGTATTTCGGTCTCAGTCACCTGTGAGGCTGGAACTAGCCCAGGGTAATCGGCCATAATTATGGTTTGCCTTTTAAGCACAGTCGTCTATGTATACACCAATCTTGAAGAAAATATTGGCACAAACATAGGTAGGTCATTCAAAATCAATTGTCAAGTCCTGGCTAGGAATTATTAGCACAAACACTAACCCTAGTCGGATTACTAGCAGAAATCATTTGCACATATGAAACAATTAATCACTTATCACCTGTACCATTCAAACAATCAATACACTACACAGATGTAACGAAACTTACTCAGATTTCATGGATTGGGAGAACATAACCACATGATTTCTATTCCAAAAAGGGGGAGGCAGGAGTAACCAGAGAAACCCTATGATCTATTTGACACATAAATGGGTATAGATGACTAACCAGCTGTCTGTCGTTGCCGGAGTGGTCATGGGAGTCATCACCGGAGTGGTCGTCGGAGTCATCACCGGAGTGGTCGTCGGAGTCGGTGTGGAACTCCGCCTCCGGCTGTGGAAGCTCGACGACGTCATGGTGCAGCGATAACTCACCGGCGGTTACGGAAACCTCTGTCTCCATCTCCACGCCATGCTCTGGTGCTTTAGCAGCCCCGGCATCGCCACTCCCTCGGATGGGGCGCTTCGGCGGCATCCACATACACTGACGGCTTTGAGGACTGAGAGTGGCGTCGAGAATGCAAGTGGAGAGAGAGGATTGTGTGTGCGTAGCGAGGATGGGGGGTGCGGCCGCTCGGGCGCACCATCAATATGGAGTAGCAGGAGTTGTGGGAGAAAGGAGGGCGACGGTCAAACCGATGACTCGCCTCCCGGTGAGCCTGCGCACCGGACTGCTGGCATGCCTACCAAAGTTTCACACTACGCTGCGAGCACTGATACATCTCCAACATATCTATAATTTTTGATTGTTCCATGCTATTATATTATCTGTTTTGGATGTTTAATGTGCTTTATTACTCACTTTTATATTATTTTTGGGACTAACTTACTAACCCAAGGCCTAGTGCAAATAACTGTTATTTTTGCCTATTTCAGTGTTTCACAGAAAAGGAATATCAAATGGAATCCAAACGGAATGAAACCTTCGGGAGAGTTATTTTTGGAACAAACATGATCCAGGGGACTTGGAGTAGACGTCAAGAAAGAAGCGAGGAGGCCACGAGGCAGGGAGGCGCGCCCCCACCCTCGTGGGCCCCTTGCAGCTCAACCGAACTACTTCTTCCTCCTATATATATATAGGGTGGGTCTATTCTAATAACACCCTTAAGACCTTATTCTAATAACACCTAAAGCTTATCCTGATAACACCCTACTTAGCAGCCACCCGACCCGAACGACATAAACAGAAAAAAATAAAAACAACGCCCCCACGCCCACCACTGGACCACCTCTCTGTCTCTCTTCCTCCACCACCGACGCCTCCCCCAATTCCCCACCACCAACCACCTTCCTCTCCTCCCCCGGCACCGCCCCCTCCAGCCTCATCCCTCGGCGCCGCCACCCTCCGGCCTCATCCCCCGGCGCTGCCCCCTCTAGCCTTCTTCCCCTGGCTCCGCCCCTCCATACCAGTGTCGCGGCGCTAGATGGCCGACGCCACGACGTCCCCGAACGGTGCACCTACCCTACGCCACCCACGGCACCGTGCGCAGGCGGCGGTGCAACCTCCAAGCAACCCTCCCCCGACCTACCGCTAGATGGGATTCGGTCTGCTAGGCGCCGGATACAGGCCACATCGGGCCCCCGT